>NC_083419.1:32858700-33172866 GCF_020745735.1 Hemiscyllium ocellatum
TAAAAAATGCCCAAAAACCAAATAAAACATTGACATAAAATTGAAGCCATATATATTATAAACCATAATTATGAAATGAATTCAGTACTCTGATTTAATCAAGGATGTCGTTTGATGGATTTTAACCTTCCAAGCTTCACTCATGGTGACTGTTATCTGAATCCATCGATTGGATGACTGTTTTATAATCACTTGCAGGTATCTATTATTATGAATATACTCTAAATATGCATTGTATTATTATTTATGAGTATTGAATATTTTAGAAATTTAGGATTCGATTTGAATAAATTTACCCTCCTACCACTGGCCACATTAGGGCGGTCCAGAAGGTGTATTTATTAATATGGAAATGATAAATTGGCAACTGTTATAAGGAAATGCATATGCATAGCAAAAGGCTTAATTTATCTTCTGAACCCATGTCATAACATCATTTTAAAAGTATTGCACAGATTTAAACAAAACTGTATTGCCATCACTTTCAGAATGTTTGCTAAGTACTGAAAATAGAAATGGTTAGAACTTTTAAAATCAATTTTTAACATCCTTTTAATGGTGTTGCATAAATTTATACAAAACTGTAGTGGCATCAATTTCAGAATGTTTGCTAAGTAATAAAATTAGAAATTGTACGAATTATTAAAATTGATTTTTTTCAAAATAAGAAGCAATTGCCCTAGCTTATAAAATGATTGCAACATATTTCCGTGACAATTATGAATTGGAAAGACAAGAAATAGAAGTTGAAGAGCACAGCTTGAAGATTTTGACATGATGTCAAAGGCCACAACAGCAATGTTAAAGGAGTCTACATTTGTCACCTAACCTCCCACTTTGCTGTTTTAAGTTCACCTATGGCTTTCTGTTATATTTCTGCCTATGTACTAGAAAAGGTGTCCAGTTAAAATAGTATTTTTTAACTAATGCTCACCTGTTATGTTTATTTGATATGGAGACTTTCTAACATTATTTGAATTAGACAGCTGGTTATATGGCGCAGGATTTGTAATATTACCAAATAAAGTGCAGTTTACATCTTTAGTGTAGATCACAGTGAGAGTCACTATCAATTGCTTGTTATATGAAAAGACAAAGATATTGTGACTAATTATGAAATTGAGATTAACCACTTAGATGAACATTTTAGACTGTAAACAAATTCCTATTTAATGTCACAGTTTTTTTTGTCTAATCTGCATTTTTCATTTTTTACTATTACATCAAAATTTCATGATGAGAAAGAAGGCACTACACAAGGTAAGTACTAAATGTTGCAACCTGTTTTTCCTTTAACTGTTTCATGCACTCAGTATCATGGCCTTTTAATTGCAAATTAATACCTATTATTAACACATTAAATGATGTTAGGAGAACATTCGGAGCACTCTCATCATCCACCACAGCTGACAGTTAAATGCCGCAGCAATTTTAGCAATTCATTTACTTAATAGTGACCTATGCAAATGTGGATCCATGTCATTTGAAAAACTGACTGCCATAATTAAGTAAAAATTGCAGAATTGAACGGTATGAGATACAATTAGAAAAAATACATAGTGATGGTATTACACTAGCTAATTTTAACAGTTTGGAACAATAAAACAGGTTCCATTTATAACATTTCTAATTGGTGAAATATAGGTTCCTAATATGGTACTGTATTTCATTTATTAAATATTCACCTTATTGTGGAAAAGGACTGAGGCTATTATATTTTTCTATTTGTTCTCCATGCCATTTTGTGCAAGTGCTGCTCTGCTATGTCCCTAGTAATTATATATTTCCTTCAATCCGTTCAATAATTATGCTGCTCTGCTGAGTGTTTCCTCATATTAATATCCTATGCATACATTGTTCGCTATTACAAAATGCTTATAAACATACTCAAATAAAACTAGTTTTGACAGTATTTAATTTTTTTAGAATTCAAATTTTTATCATTTTGGTTTGAATGCTTAAATACATTTTTACAATTGCAAAGATTACTGCATACACACTGCTATTACCAGGAACTGTTTAAATACCAAGGTGTCAGATGATATAATCCCTTCTACATAGAAGGATTTAATTTATTCGCCTTTCATATATAATATATGCATTGTAGGAATGTAATATACAGTGACAACCTAATCATATGTTTGCTACTTAATCTGTTTTTAATATACAAGAAGATGGTTGTGATTCTTCTTTAAACTTTTATACAGTATATTGCAGTACATTTTTCTCACTGATTGATTGCTTTTATTAACACTGATTTTATTTGTGCTATTAATTTCCCTTTTTAGCACATGTATAAATGGGCACCTTTGGTGCAGCTTAGGTTGCTGTATTATGAGTCGTCAGCACACCTGCCCAAATAAGATGCTTAACAGCGCTGAAGAAAGAAAATGACATTTTATTTTACCCTTAGCATGAAGCCAGGGGCAAAGTTTGATCTGAAAACTTGCAAATTAACCAAAACTGTCACTCAGGAGTTATGGGCTTCAATGCTGCAAAATACAATCTTTGAAGTCCTCATTTCAGCAAAATTATTAAAAACTTTATATCTAATTAGAATTATTACTGCATTCACATTTTTCAAAACCTCTATATCCTCAGGGCCAATTGGGATGAGTGAATTCACACCCTCCTCTCCTCAGCACACTGAACTGCTCCTACAGCAATATCAGATCATTACCATCTCCCCAGCTGAGAAGAAGCAGCCATTATCATGCAGGATTATTAATCTTCTTGTCTTATCAACTTGCAAATCACAAGCCATTGAGCCTTATGGCATGGTTCTGGGTCCATAGTTATTCATTTTGCAGGTCTACCTAGCCTTTGAGTCTCCTTAATCACCTGAAGATTGTCAGCCTCTTACCTTATCTTGCCCCTGTGGTTCCCCCCCAAGCTTGTGTGAAAAGTCCACGATGCTCTCTCAAAAAGGCCTCTTTATTTTTAAAAAGAAGGAGACAGGAAGGAGGATAAATTTCATTAATGGATAAGAATTAACATCTCACAGCCAAGAGCTGACCCTACCTCCTGACATGTATGTCTAACTCATTCTTGTCACTTTTTTCTCCATTAGCATGCTGAACGAGACAGTAAAATAAATTTACAGAGACAGTGAAATGAATCTAAGTTGAAAGACATTCAGATATTTCCCCTAAAAAGCTACTGCTAACTTTGTAATTTTTTTTGAACATCAATTTGCTTTATGAAGCAGAAAAAGAAAAATGCTGGATGTTGAATAAGATTTTGATCAATATGTGGCTGCATTTACTTTGACTGCACTTCTATATTTTATGACTTCTGTCTAGTTCCACGGTTGTTTATTCTTGTGTAAATAATTATATTTGATGGAATTGTTGCATAGATTTGGGTAAAATTCAGAATGTGTTTATTGACAACAAAGAGGATGCGTGCCAATTAACAGCAAATAGGCTTTTCCAATCATTCCAATGTACTTACTAGATTGAAGGTAGCAGTTTATTATCACAATTAATGTATCTGAGATAGCCTATTAATCTTAATTTTCAAATACAAACATTATATTCTCTCCTAAATTTTCTCTCCCAATTTATGTTAAGTAGACTTATGGGTGACTGTAACTTTCATCTTGCCATGAACTATTCTTCTGAAAGTAGCTTAGACAGTGGCAAGCTAGGTATTCACCTATGTCAGCATCATAATCCTGCCTTGGTCCAATAGCAAAGACAAAATCAGGGTGAGAGCATTGTCTGATTTGTTTGTTTTTCCCTAATCCTAAGAAGGACTGAGGTTATCCCACCAATACTCCAACTGTAATTCATTAACTCAACACTGACCAACAGCTGGACTCAGTGTCACAGTGCATATAGTGGATATGCCAACAAGCTATCGACAGATCCTGACACATTATGCTTTCTTATAAAATTCTCCACAAAAAACAAGATGAATTATAATTTCAGTGTTATCATTTGTTTGCTTGTTTCATGTATAAAACTTTTATTTCAGTGGCCCCAAGCACTGATGAAGACTGACCAGGAAGATGTTCAGTAGTGTTACATTAATAATGGGAAAAGAATAATCAGATTCTGACTCATATGGAACCATGTACAAAACAGAACTTTTTGTAAGAAATGTCTAAACATTTTAATCCACGACATCACCATCTTTGCAATGTAGATTGTCCTTCCAACATTACCACTAGATGGCAACATTTAAATGACAAAGCCCCAGATAACAGTTTGACAACAAAAAAAGTGTCCTTAATAGGATTTCAATTATGATGCATCTTACACCTTTTCTTTTAACAAAACAGTTTCATAAATATGAACCGTCCATAGTTATCATTTGAATTCCCAGTCTTAGCAGGTCTGTACCAGATTTTTTAGATATTTAAATTGTAATTCTAAGTACAAAAGGACAGTATATATTCAAAATCCCCTATAGGCAGAATATATATTCAGAAATCACCCCAGACAGAGGAAAATCACATATAAGGCTAACAATGTCCTTTTAACCCATTCTGTTTAAAGCAGCCAGAATTGATTATTGCAAATGCCTAAGAATAAAGAAAGCATCTTCAAGAAGAAAATGGAAGAAAAATAATACACTACGGGAAAGCCAGAATACAAGGCTTTCTCTTTTGTTTGGATTTGCACTGGAGTCTCACAGCTATTTTACAAACTAGTCTAACTTTATTATGAAATGCTTTGCAACATATTCAATGTTATTTGTGCATTTGTGTAGCTTTTATGAATTCATTTCAGGAATAGATAATAACAATTATTTAAGATGAAATTCTCCAAATAACACTTTGGTGCTTCTCAAGCATTACTAATATATTACTCAGGGTATTACAATGGGACTTTGTAACTTTATAACTTTGTACCAGATAATATTTTAGTGTAAACATTACTGGAATTAAATAATACTGGAATAAAATCCATAGAGAAGGATGTTAAATTCTATTTTGAATTACGTTTTTCCTTGAAATCAAATTTGTGAGCAATAGACAATGTTCAGTTTGTGATGTTTAATTGAGTCAACTACACAAAGAGGATAAGAACTAGAAACAGAAGTAGCCCTCAGGTTTGCTCCATTATTTGATACAAAATTATGGCTGGTCTCATCTCTTCCTCAACTCCACTTTTCCACTTGGTCTTCAGAACCCTTCAACTCATTACTAATTAAAAACCTGTCTACCTCCTCTTTAAACTTACTCAATGTCCCAGCATCCACCATCTCTGGGCTAGTGAATTCCATAGATCCATGACCTTTTGGGAGAAGTATTTTCTCCTCATCTCTGTTTTAAATCTGCTACCACTTACATTAAAACTATGACCATTCATTCTGGGTGCCCCTCAAGGGGAAACATCTGCTCTCCATCTATGTTTGTGAATCCTCTCTGAGGGTGACATGGTGGCTCAGTGGTTAGCACTGCCACCTCACAGCTCCCACGGACCCAGGTTCAATTCCACTCTCTGGCAACTGTCTGTGTGGAGCTTGCATATTCTTCATGTATCAACATGGGTTTCCTCCAGGTGCTCCAGTTTCCTCCCACAGTGCAAAGATGTGTAGGTTAGGTGGATTGGCCATGCTAAATTACCCATAGTGTGCAAGGATGTGTTGGTTGGGTGTGTTGACCACTGGGGTTGAAGAAAGGGGATGGAGCCAGTTGGGATGCTCTTGGGAGACTCAGTGTGGACTTCTTTTGCTGAATGGCCTGTTTCCACACTTTATGGATTACATTTTTAAAAATTTTATGTACATCAATTACATCTCCTCTCTTTCATTTAAACTCTGGAGAGTAGAGGTCTAAACTGGTCAATGTCTCTTCATACAACAAGTACCAACACTGATCCCCCCCACCCAAGATTCTTGTATTCCTTCACAGATTATTACTTTTATCCCAATTGCTGAACCATCATAACCAACCAGCTCTATTATATTTACTAACATTAAGATGAAGATAGAGAAGGACATAAGAAAGGGATGAACAAGAATTGCACAAACAAAGGCACAAAGCTTAGGCAGTTTCAGCTGTGAGTGAGCAAGTGCTTCCAGTCTCATTGAGTAGTCTATTGAGGTAGGGTGTACTGAAGGCATTGCAGCTACCTGTAGATAAGTGAAACACAGTATGTGAGGGATATTTTCATGACTATGGATGCCATCACCTACATCTGGCACCACATAAAAACAGAAATGCAGTCAAGTGTCTACCAAGGAAGTGCTATGGCTGTGGTAGTGAAGATCCCAGAGGCATTTAGAGTCATAGAGTCATAGAGATGTACAGCATGAAACAGACCCTTCGGTCCAACCTGTCCATGCCGACCAGATATCCCAACCCAATCCAGTTCCATCTGCCTGCACCCAGCCCATATCCCTCCAAACCCTTCCTATTCATATACCCATCCAAATGCCTGTTAAATGTTGCAATTGTACCAGCCTTCACCACTTCCTCTGGCAGCTCATTCCATACACGTACCACCATCTGCGTGAAAAAGCTGCCCCTTAGGTCTCTTTTATATCTTTCCCCTTTCATCCTAAACCTATGCCCTCTAGTTCTGGACTCCCCGATCCCAGGGAAAATACTTTGTCTATTTATCCTATCCATGCCCCTCAATTTTGTAAACCTCTATATGGTCACCCCTCAGGCTCTGACGCTCCAGGGAAAACAGCCCCAGCTTGTTCAGCCTCTCCCTATAGCTCAAATTCTTCAACCCTGGCAACATCCTTGTAAATCTTTTCTGAACCCTTTCACGTTTCACAACACCTTTCCATGTTGCACACAATATTCCAACATGGCCTAACCAATGTCCTATACAGCCGCAACATGACCTCCCAACTCCTGTACTCAATACTCTGATCAATAAAGGAAAGCATACCAAACGCCTTCTTCACTATCCTATCGACCTGTGACTCCACTTTCAAGGAGCTATGAACCTGCACTCCAAGGTCTCTTTGTTCAGCCCTACTCCCTAGGACCTTACCATCAAGTGTATAAGTCCTGCTAAGATTTGCTTTCCCAAAATGCAGCACCTCGCATTTATCTGAATTAAACTCCATCTGTCACTTCTCAGCCCATTGGCCCATCTGGTACAGATCCTGTTGTAATGTGAGGTAACCCTCTTCGCTGTCCACTACACCTCCAATTTTGGTGTCATCTGCAAACTTACTAACTGTACCTCTTATGCTCACATCCAAATCAATTATGTAAATGACAAAAAGTAACTTGTTTGTCACTGGCTCTGTTCAAATCTCCATTGGGGACTTACGTAGCATCTCTCAACTTACAGTCCGCATGTGTATTTGTGAGTTCGCTGATGCTCTTTACAGAGAAGCAAGACAGTTTGCCCAATTCACCATGGAATCAGACAGCCATGTTGTCTGTGGCATCAAATTTGCCTCCATTGCTGTAGACAACTAGTCACGGCCTGCCAATGCATTACTTATTTACTACTTTTTTCTGTTTTCTGTTCTTTTAGCCAATATTTGTGTTAGTAGATTAACTCCTATCTCATATACTTTAATATATCTAATTAGCTTCCAGTGGAGGACTTTATCAAAAGCTTTCTAAAAATCTCAGTATGTGACATTTACTGGTTCTCCTTCATTAACTTAGTTTGTAGCATCTTCAAAAACCCTTCACCAAGTTCTTCAAATATGACTTCCTATTCACAAATCCATGCTGATTATGCCCAAACAGATCATTATCAACCAGATGTCTATTTATCCCATCCATTGTAATAGATTCTAATGTTTCCCTACTACTGATTTATGGCTCACAGGTCTGTGGTTGCCTGGTTTCTTTCTCATCTCTCTTTCTTAAGTAATGGGGTGATATTTGCTACCTGCCAATCTATAAGTTTAATTCCAGAATCTATAGAAATTTGGAAGATAACCACTAATGCACCAACTATCTCCATTGCCACTTTCTTCAACACTCTCAGATGTTGATCATCGGCTTCTGGGCATTGATTTACTCTTCAAGTACTTACAGGAGCTTTTACAGTCTGTTTTTATGTTATTTGTTGTATTACATTCATATTATATTGTCCCTTTCCTTAAGAGCTCTTTACTTTTTCCTTTCCTTCAGCTTCAACTTAGTGCCACCTCAGTAGACACTGTTTGAGAAATCCTGCTGACTACTTTGCTGTCTGGCCTCATTTGATTTTGACGGATGAGCATTGGTGGTCCCAGGATGTAAAAGGCTCCAGCATTCTGGGATTTTCTATACAGAAGCAGATGCAAGCTCTTCAGTCTGACCTGTCATAGGTGTTTGGATCCCTGGCAGATGGTGGTTGATGCACAAGAGCACCTCTGGAATATTCTGAGGAGACTAACTTGGTGTCTTGCCATCAGTTCTCATCCATGTTAGCGTATAATGGTACCCTCACTCACCCCATGTCAAAATGGAGCACCTGAAAGCAGATCAAGGACCATTATGCCCTCTTGTCTAGTTAGTCATAGAGTCATAGAGATATACAGCATGGAATCAGACTCTTAGGTCCAACTCGTCCATGCCAACCAGATTTCCTCAATTAATCTAGACACATTTGCCAGCACTTGGCTCATATCCGAGATTGGGGTGCTGGAAAAGCACAGCAGGTCAGAGCATCAGAAATGAAGAGCTCTTGCCTGAAATATTGATTCTCCTGCTCCTCGGATGCTGCCTGACCTCGGCTCTGATCTTCAGTATCTGCAATCCTCACTTTCTCCTTGGTTCATATCCTTCTAAACCCTTCCTATTCATATACCCATCCAGATGCCTTTTAAATGTTGTAATTGTACCCACCTCTGTCACTTCCTCTGGCAGCTCATTCCATACACACACCACCCTCTGTGTGACAAAGTTGCCCCTTAAGTTCCTTTTAAATCTTTCCCCTTTTACCCTAAACCTATGCACTCTAGTTCTGGACTCCCCCACTCCAAGGAAAATACCTTGTTTATTTACCCTATCCATGCCTCTCATGATTTTATAAACCTCTATAATGAATGAATCCATCCAGGATTTGAATGAGAAAGTGAATGTCCATGCATGTGCCGAGTCCATTGCTTTTCATCATTGATATAAATGATTGGATGTGAATGTAGGAGGTATAGTTCGTATGTTTGCAGATGTGTAGTTGGCAATGGAAAAGGTTATCTGGGACCTTGATCAGGTGGCCAAATGGGCCAAGGAGTGGCAGATGGAGTTTAATTTAGATATATGTGAGCTGTTGCATTTTGGTCAGGCAGTACAGGGCACTTAATATACACTTAATGTTCAGCCCTGGGGAGTGTTGCCAAATAAAGAGACCTAGAAGTGCAGATGCATAGTTCCTTGAAAATGGATTTGCAGATTTCCTGCTTGATGAACACCTGCCTTCATTGGTCAGTGCATTAAGCATAAGAATTCAGACATTAGTTTGTGGCTACGGACATTGGTGAGGCTACTTTTAGAGTACTATGTACAATTCTCTTCTCCTGCTATAAGAAAGATGTTGTTAAACTTGAAAAGGTTCAGAAAGGATTTTCAAGGATGCTGCTGGGATTGGAGGGCTTGAACTATAAGGAGAGGCTAAAAAGGCTGGGATGGTTTTCCAGGACCGTCTAAGGGTTGAGGGGTGACCTTATGGAGGTTTATAAAATCACGAGGGGCATAAATAGGGTGAATAGCCAAGATCTTTTTCCCAAAGTAAGAATGTCCAAAACTAGAAGGCTCAGATTTAGGATATGAGAGGAACAATTTAAAAGGAATCTGAGAGGCATCTTTTTCATGCACAGGGTAGTGCACATTAGGAACGAGACACCAGAAGAAGCGGTTGAGGCGGGTACAATTATAACATTGAAGAGGCATCTGGATTTGTATATGAATTGGAAGGATTTAGAGGGACATGAGACAAATGCTGGCAAATGGGACTCGATCAGTTCAGGATACCTGTTCAGCATGGATGAATTATACCCAACGGTCTGTTTCCCTGTTGTCTGATTGTATGACTTTATGATTCTATGACTGTATGTGTAGCAGTTACTGATTATTTGCTGAACTTGGGTCTCTACAGTAGCTGCCATCATTTATGGTGGCACGTGTTTACTGGGCCATGACATCAGGCATGATCTTGAGTCGACTCCTCTCCTCTCTGCTTCACAACACAAGATCTCTGATATCTTTGTCAAATGTGCTCCAGCTTGCTTATACATCTCCATTAGCTCATTAATGGCAAAGTAAGTGCTTGTTTTCCAGCAGTGCACCAAGTGTCAGAGACCTTAGACAATTCTTCCCCATTTAGTTGTAAGTCTAAGTCAGTATTGTACCCACCAGAATATCATCCTGAAACTATTCTCTATACCGTTGGACGATGGGAAGGAAGACCTTGATAGTATATCCTCTGAGACTCACAACTGTTTCTCCTCAGTTACCTGGAAAGGAACACTTTGGCAATGAAGAGTGGCTGTCTAAACCTGGATTGTTTTCTTCAAAGCAGAAAAGGCTGAGAGGGGTCCTGATTGAAGTGTATGAGATTATGAAGGGCATAGAGGATGGAAAGCAGCTGTTCCCCTTTAAGTTGAAAGGCAAGAAGTGTACAGGGAATTTGAGGAAGTGCTTTTTCAGCCACATGGAAGGATAGTTGAGGTAGGAAACTTCTCAACCTTTAAAAGAACATTTGAAATGTTATTACATTCAAGGCCAAGAGCTGGAAATTGGGAAGGGTGTAGATTTAGAGTAGATTTTTGTCAGTGCAGCCTCTATGGGCCAAAGTGCCTCTTCTGTACAGTGCAATTCTATGACTCTATGATGAGCTTTGTATGTTTAAAATGTCCACTTTTGATTGGAGCTTTATGAGATCGCTGCTGGCCTGCTTCCACTGTACAAGTAGTGCCCCCATGCCCGCCCAACTATCAGGAGCCACAGCAAGTTATCAGACAATTTAGGTCAATTTCCATACCACAGGTATTTCTTTACAGTGTGCAGAGGGCAGACATCAATGCTGAAGGTCAACATTGCCTCCAATATGCCATTGTGCACTTCGGCCAACTGAGGAAAAGAGTATTTGTGACTTTGCTTTGATTGCTCACTCCCTCAATTGGACACTCCCACCACCATCATTCCATCAGTTCTTGCCTCTCAGACATATAACTGCCACTCAGGCAAAAGTGGTGATTTGCTCAACCCAGCCCTCAAGATAGAATAATGTTTGATAGCCCCTTTACCCAGCAATGGTCAGCAAATGCTGCTCAATGGCGGACCCACCGTTGGTTTTACAAGTGTGGGCAGGGTTGAGTGCAATCTGTAATCTGAGTATTACAAACAACATCAAACGTACATGCTGGTCGATTCCATCAGCCAGTCGCTGGGACTAACTACATACTTGGCCTTGCACTGACACTGCCATGGTTCGATTGCATGTTAGACAGAATGTCTTTTTTTAGACTGACAGCAGCATCCTGTTAGTGGAAAATACCACTTGTGTAAGCATTGCACAGTAGCAACATGAAACAGTCTTTAATAATTCTGGCTGCACTAAAAGCTACGCGAGCAATAAATTTAAGATAATAGCCCACATCTTTCAACAGGAAGATAGTTATTGGAGAAACGTAGACTGGAATTATATATCATGACCATGCAAATGTCCTGATGTAGCTGACTCCATGGGAATTGCTCGGGAACTGAAATTTCTGATGGGCAATTATCCAGTGTCGGGAACATTCCAAAAATGCCCCAACTCTGATTTAGAGTTAAAGCCTTCAGTTGGTTCCGACACATTTACTTGAATAGGAAGACATGAACAGTGAGAGGAATTAAAACCTGCTCTTATTCCTAGTTAATTATAAAACAGACCTTCTAGAGCACCACTAACTCACCAACTGCTACCACTCTTTCCACCTCCAGGGAATCCAATCAGCTTCCAAGCCCTCAAACTTTCCCCAGGACTTGGTGCCCTTCCCTGACCCAACACCCAACAACAATCCTTGCCCAACATCCCCACCACAGCCCCAGGGCCTATCACCTTGACTCGTTGACTCAAACTGTAAAATCCCTGTGACCCAAGTGCCAACATAACCTCCTGACCCTTTACAATCTGGACCTCTCCCAATTCCCACCTCCTGAAACATGATTCCCAGCCCTTACCATACCACTCCCCTAATACTCCCTCACTCCAAATTTCATGACCTTCGATTTCTATCCCAGATTCCCACCCTCAATTCCCATCCCTGACTTGACCTGATCCAACAATCCTTGATTATGTCCTGCTCTGAACAGACTTATTTATACAGTTTCCAATGCCCTGATCTGACATCTCCTGACCCATCTGAACTCCCCTAAGTCCTTTCTCACTTACCTACCACTCTATGCTCCCAACACATCAACCTAGCATCTAGACCACCTCCACCGAACTCATCCCAAAGCTCCTAATTCTCCCATAATCCAACAGCATCTGACCTATCTGGAGCCTTAACAATTTAGGTGCCACACTAGGTGTACCATTTGCAACTTGCCACACACACAGACCCATTCTCTGTTAGGAAAATGATTGTGTCCAAGTCTTACACTTTTTGCAAATTACCTAGAAGCTTGGGCAACATATTACTGTTGCTTTCTGTATGACAACCCTTCAGTCAATCAAAATTCATTTACCAACAGATCAGGATCTTTTCTCCTTCAATATAAATTATTGTGATTATTTGAAATTTGACATTCTTACATTTGTCCTGATGAGCATAGGATGAAAAACTCTTACAAGATGTATTTATTTTCAACAATATTCCAAGTTCAGTGCTATCAGGTTGATTCAGTAACTGTTGTAGTGTTGCTTTAGCACAGCAATTTTACATTTATGAGCTTCTGTACACGTAAGTGGAAATGTCAGACGCAAAAAAGAAAATTGTGTTGCTAATGTATTTTGAATGCACTGCTGAGAACTTGCATTCAAAAGATTTTGTCATCTTGCTATAAAGTATATATCACATTTATTTGCACACAATGGGACCATTTGAGAAGTCTGCACTCCCACATCGATGCTGTTTCAGGCTCGGTGGCTGCACCAGCAGACTAACAGGTTCCTGTATAGATACGAAGCAAAGTAAACCCAGAGACAAGCAGTGGGACAATTCAGAACGTACTCAATAGCCATGAGTAGGAAGTCATTCTGCCCAAATCCAACATCAGCTTCATCCCAGCACATTTTTCCACCAGTCAGCTGATGGAGAATTCTGACAGATCTGTTCAATGAGAAATTTGTTTTGCTCTAGGATTTGTTTAGAGGCTATTTTTGTAAATTGGAGAGAAACTTTCATGTTATCTTCTATATGTACGTTCTTTATTTCTTTGATAAGTTTAATTCTAGTCTAAACCCCAGATCGGGGCACTTAGGGATATCTAATCTAAACAATTGCCTCTTTTCATGGTATTTTATAATATTTGTAGATCCCACAAGTGAACTTTCATTTCAGGTTGCCTAATGCTTCTTGCTTTTGAAATGCAATCTAAATGAAAGAATTTATGGATTTATCAGCCAAGGTGATTAGCAAATGTCCTTACAAACACAATAAACTAAATAAATGAAAATAAATGTCAATCAAACACTTCGCCAACATTCTGAATTTATAAATTATTGTCATTAGTTACAGCAACATAACTATTCCATAAGTAAATCTACATTTCTAATGACTGAAATTTCTAACTTAATGAGATAGAAATATAGACCTAGCTTTGATTTTCGAATTGCATCATTTCCATTCCTTTCTCCAACCTTTTATTCTATTCAGGGAGTATTAGAAATAACAACTTGACAATATTAATTCACTTTAAGTAATGTTTCTGTTGATCCTTTACAATTATCTAATGTTGCTTTTCAAATTGACCTGCACATTCTTTTAAATTTTCCAAAGTTTGTTGAATGCTTGTGATGATCTGGATGTGTACCAGAGATGCATATTTTGAACCATCCAAGCAAATGAAGATGGAGGTTAATTGCCTAAATACAGTTCCTTTTGCCCAGAAAATAACAAAGTACATTATTCCTTAAACGAAGATCAACGTTGGCCTTTCACCAGCCTTATCTGAATCCACCCCACACTAATAAGAAATGTTATCTTCTTTGTTGATGAAAAAGTCTTGCACAGGCAGCATATTGGCAATCTCAGTTTCATTTCTAATATTAATTTAATGAAATAACTACAAAATATCACTCTAATCATACACTCTCTCAAATAGTTTCCAATTCATTAGCCCCTATTTTTTCTTATTCCATACTTCCACACTGAATGGAGAACAAATTAGGAACTATGTCTTAAGCTAACTTAGTTAACTTATCGGATGGTGTATTGGAGGAATACTTATGACATTCACAAAAATATTGAATGGGCCATTAGGAGTTAAAATGAATTCATGCAAATTGTGAATCAAGTCTTCCATTGTGTTCACAAGATTATAATTAAACTTTGTTTACATTCAAATATGAAAAGAAACAAAACTTTAAAAGCAGCATTGATTAACAAATCAAAGTAGTATTAGTAAAAAAACTGACTGGCCTTATGAAAACCTGTGCAGAAACGTAGCATTCATTGAATGCTAAGGAATCCCGACCAAAAGTATGGCTTATCTGCTGCAAGGAGTATCAGAGATTCTGTTGGTGGAATTTTGTCAACTGAAACCAGTGTCTAACTTTCGACTGAAAGCAAATGTGCAAAGATACTTGCACAGTATAAAAAGAAAACGTGTTTCAGGCATAGATAAGGAGGAATGTGATGCAACAGTGAGTCAGAGGTTAGCACTGCTGTCTCTCAGAGCCAGGGACCTGGGTTTGATTCCAGCCTCGCGTGATTGTCTGTATGGGTTTCCTCCCACAGTTCAAAGATGTGCAGGTTAGGTGGATTGGCCATGCTAAATTGCCCATAGTGGTCAGGGATGTATAGGTTAGTTAGATTAGCCATAGGAAATAAAGGGTATGGGGATAGGTTGGGGTGGAATGCTCTTCAGAGGGTCAGTGTGGACTCAAGGGGCTGAATGGCCTACTTCCACACTGTAGTGAATGTATGAATTTATTTCTGTCAGAGGATCATTAACCTCTGAAATTCTGTACCCCAAAGGTCAGTGGAGACTGAGTTATTGAATATACTCAAGGCTGAATTTGACAGATTTTTGATCTATAAGAGAGGTCAGGATTATGGGAAGAATAGGGAATGGAAAGGCAGGAAGTGGTGTTAAAGCCACAATCCATATTGAATTGCAGTGAAGTCTCAGTGGACAAAACAGCCCATTCCTGCTTCTGTTTCTATGTTCTTGGACCAAAAAAAAAAGGTTGTGGAAATGGACATCCACGGTTCATCAAATAAAATAAAAGCATTAAACCCTCTGGATGTGGGTATCAAAAGGACTAAATCGGAAACCAGAAAAGGCTGGAATCAAGAGGGTACAAGACACAGGTGAGGGAATTAAGAAGATCACAAATAAAATAGTTAGTTTTGATTACATTCTTAAGAAGAGAAAGATTTACATTGAAAGCAGTTCAGAGAAGGCTCCCGTGACTAATTCCTTGGATAGGAAATTTGTCTTATGAGGAAAGTTTAAGCAGAATCCATACTCACTAGAACTTAAATGAATGGGAAGCAATCTCATTGAAACATAAGGCATCTGGGGGGTCTTGGCAGGGTAGATGCTGGGAGGATACCTTCGTGATGAAGGCAGAAAATCGGAGGTAAAGCTTCAAAATAAGAGGTTTGTTATTTGGGATGGAGTGAGGAGGAATTTGTTCTATTGGGGCATATTAGTGTGTGGAATTCTGTTACACAATTATGTAGTGGAGTCTTGGTTGTTGAATATATTCAATACTAAATGAAATGTTCATCTATAAGGGAATTGAGGGGAACAAACAAGAAACAGGAGTAAATCAGATCAACCATGATCTCATTGAACAGCAGAGCAGGCTCGAGGGGATGAATCACTTACTGCTTCTCCTATTTCTTAGATCCTGAGGTTTTCTTCTTTATTTGTCAAAGTGCTCTGCACAAATGGAGAAGAGAGAGAATTGGGTGTCACTGGCAGTGGTTGACAGAAAACTACTAGTTTAATATGCAGCTGTGCCTTTCCTTCCAGCTGTACAATAAAGTAAGTAAGAAAATATGTTCAAACTTACTCTCCAGTTCCAGACTGAGTCCCTTTGATGCCTGCATTCAAAGGGTCTAATGGCTGTTTTCTTTTATGTTATGCACTGTGAAGGCCTATTTTCATGCCCCAGTATATTATAGATTATCACTCAATACTTTAAAAACAAACTGGGCTCACATAATCTACTAAAATAGCTGATGTAAATCATGTGGCCTTTGGCATTTGAGTTACAGGCAGCACCTTCAAATCTCCAGTGAATAGCTAATTTTATATCAACACTCTCACGGTGGCTCAGTGGTTAGCATTGCTGCCTCACAGTGTAAAGTACCTGGGTTAGGTTCCAGTGCTGCGCAACTGTCTGCACACCTCCAGGAGCTCCAATTTCCTCTATTAATCCAAAGGATGTGCAGGTTAAATGGATTGGTCATGCTAAATTGTCCATAGGTGGATTAGCCATGGGAAAACCAGGGACAGGGTAGAGCTGGGTGAGTTGCTGTTCAGAAAGGCGGTTTGGCCTCAAAAGGCCAAGTGGTCTGTTGCCACACAATAGGGATTCTGTGACTCTTAGACGTCCAGGGAAGTGACGTATCTCTTTGTTAAAAACTCAATTAAATTAAAAAGAACAATGGAATCTTCAGACTGGCTCCATCCAGGGCTCATTGTGAAAAAAGAGAAGATTGAAACAAAATTGGTGGACAGATTGGAAAAAATGGACCAAAATGGCTGTTTCAAGACCTCAGAATATAGCAAAGGATTTTAGAATCAATATGAATATCACTCCCTTATTTAGAAAAGGGTTTAACCATGTAGAAAGTCACATGATGGGGGAGAGATACTGTTTTTTTCAAATTATCTACAAGCTGTTTATCCACCAGAAAGCCATTGAACCCACAGTTTTGCGGTCAGGAATCAAGATCATAAATTAACTGTATATCATCAAACAAACGAAATAATTAATACTTTGAAAGAGGGAGGCTCCAATTGAGAAAAGGATTCCCCCCCACCTGCTCCAAAATCAAGGTTAGCTGAGAAGCAACTTCCTAGAAATTTGATGACAGGAAGCTGAGAACCTGCTGAGAATTCTTCATTTTACAAGAATCTTAGTCAGCTTTAAAGCGCCAATTTCATTCGTGCAACCAGGCTTGCCTCAGAGGAGACGAGATTGTAAAGCACAGATTAAATTGCAATGTTGTCTTGTCTAAGATTACAATCAACTTTTGTGTGCATGTGTGTGCTTGCATGAGATTCAGTGGACAATGTTGGGTTATCTTCAGGGTAAATAAATGATACTAAATAATCCTTTTTTGACTCACAAAAGCTTGCTGCTGTATTTATAAAATGGGATCCATGCTTTAATGGTAAGAAAGAATTCATCTCACAAATACCAAACATACTGATCAGGGCAGCAAAGGGAAGGCAACTAGACTAGATGAGATTGAGGTTCACAAAGTGGAGGTAAAAATTCTCGAAAGTGTGAAAATAGCTAAATCCAATGGGCTGGATGGAATTTATCCTAGGAATCTCTGGGAAGCCAGGGAGGAGATTGCCAAGCCATTGGCTTTGATCTTTATGTTGTCGTTGTCTACAGGAATAGTACCAGAAGACTGGAAGATAATAAATGTTGTTCCCTTGTTCAAGAATGGGAGTAGAGACAACCTTGGTAATTATAGACCAGTGATGCTTACTTCAGTTGTGGGTAAAGTGTTGGAATAGGTTATAAAAGATAGGATTTATAATTATCTCGTTAGTAATAAGCTGATTAGGGATAGTCAACATGGTTTTGTAAAGGTAGGTCATGCCTCACAAACTTTAATGAGTTCTTTGAGAAGGAGACTAAACAGGTGGATGAGGGTAAAGACAATGATGTGGTGTATATGAATTTCAGTAAAGCGTTTGATAAGGTTCCCCACAGTAGGCTACTGCACAAAATACGGAAGCACGTGATTAAGCGCGCTTTAGTTGTTTGGATCACAAATTGGCGAGCTGAAAGAAGACAGGAGGTGATGGTTGATGGGGAATGTTCATCCTGGAGTTCAGCTACTAGTGGTGTACCACAAAGATTTGTTTTAGAGCCACTGCTGTTTGTCATTTTTATAAACGACCTGGATAAGGGCATAGAAGGATGGGTTAGTAAATTTGTGGACGACACTAAGGTTGGTAGAGCTGTGGATAGTGATGATGTATGTTGTAGGTTACAGAGAGACATAGATAAGCTGCAGAGCTGGGTTAAGAGGTGACAAATGGAGTTTAATGCAGAAAAATATGAGGTGATTCACTTTGGAAGGAGTAACAGGAGTGCAGAGTACTGGGTGAATGGTAAGATTATTGGTAGTGTAGATGAGCAGAGAAATCTTGGTGTCCATGTACAGAGATTCCTCAAAGTTGCCATCCAGGTTGATAGGGCTATTAAGAAGGCATACGGTGTGTTAGCTTTTATTGGTAGAGGGATTGAGTTTCAGAACCATGAGATCATGCTGCAACTGTACAACTCTCTGGTGCGGCTACACTTGGAGTATTGCATGCAATTCTGGTCACTGCATTATAGGAAGGATGTGGAAGCTTTGGAAATGGTTTAAAGGAGATTTACTAGGATGTTGTCTCGAGGATGTTGTCTTATGAGGAAAGGTTGAGGGATTTGAGGCTGTTTTTGTTAGAGAGAAGGAGGTTGAGAGGTGACTTATTTGAAACATATAAGATGATAAGGGGGTTAGATTGAATGGATAGTGAGAGCCTTTTTCCTCAGATGGTGACGGCTAGCACGAGGGGGCATAGCTTCAAACTGAGGAATGATAGATATAGGACAGTTATCAGAAGTCATTTCTTTACTCAGAGAGTAGTGGGGGTGTGGAATGTACTGCCTACAACAGTAGTAGACTCACCAACTTTACAGGCATTTAAATGGTCATTGGATAGGCATATGGACAAGAATAGAATATTGTAGGTTATTTGGGCTTCAGATTGGTTACACAGGGTGGTGCAACATTAAGGACTGAAGTGCCTGTAATGTTCTATGTTCTATATTCTATGTATACTCTGTCAGTAATACTGCACTTTATAGTAACCTTTCTCCATACAGCGGTAGCACATTTCTCATGTGGGGTGAGTACAAGCCTGTCTCAGTTACCTATCACATTTAAAGCTCAGATACCTGGAAAATAAATATGGTTAAGAAATTTGTTCTGAATAATTAGTTTGAATCAATTGTTGTCTTGTTAACTAGACTCAACTAATGATTCTTCACCCTGAATCTGAACAAAAATTTCTTGAGAGTAGACCGTATTTTTTAACACATTCTGGATTCATTTCCAGGTCTCTAGAAATACTGGGATTAAAGAATGTTAACTATTTAATTGCATGTTGTGTTTTTGATGCTGAAAATGTTGAAGTAGCATTCAAAAGCCATTGCAGATAGTTATTTTGCCAAAAAGCCACAATATGGTGAGAATCTCCTATGCAAGATCAACAACAGCAATTTGCATTCACATAGTGCAGATATCACAATAAAACATTGCTAAGTCCTTCACAGGAGCACTATCATATAGAATTTAACATACATGATATAACATACTAGAACAAGTTATCAAAAGTTTGGTTACAGAGGTAGCTTTTAATGAATGTTTGAAAGGAGCAGCAAAGGTGAGGCTCGAATATCAATTAATGTGTATTCACAATTCATGGATAGCATGATTAATATTGCAAAGCATACATGTTTACTCTTAGCTCAAGTGTAATTTTATATGTTTCATTTTCAGTTCGGCAACAGTTTTATGTATAGGCTGAATGAGCTGGTAAGATTTGCCTGATTCTAATTTTGAAGTTTGAAAATTGTTTGCTTGCGGAGCTTGACTCAAATTCCTGCTTACTGATGCACTTCTTTGACCAGAATTAGTTAATCACTTTCATTTTCTTTGGAGAATCCAATGACCTTCTTAGTTTTGCCAATCAGAAGCATTATGATTACTTATGATGATTTTCTTTTGGTCTCTCGTTTTGTTATTTTTGCCTCATGGTGTCATTCTCACCTTTGTGTCAGAAAATTGAGGGTTCAGGCTCCACCTCAGAGATTTGAATACCTAACATAGGCTTACACTCCAATGATGAACCATAGGAGTGTTATACTGTTCAGGTGAGATTTTAATCATAGGACCCCTCTGCTTTGTCAGTTAGATGTAAAAGATCCTATTGTATTGTTTGAAAAGTCATGATTTGGAGATATCGGTGGTGGACTGGTGTGTACAAAGTTAAAAATCAAGCAACACCAGATTTACATTACCCTGTAAACGTTTGCTATAAATTCTGTGCCTTACAATCTTATACTCCATGAAGGAGTATAGGATGAAGGAGCAGTGCTCTGAAAGCTAGTGTTTCCAAATAAACCTGTTGGACTATAACCTAGTGTTGTGTGATTGAAAAGTGACTGCGTTCTCAAGTTGCAGCCAACTTTTGTCACTTGATCCCATTACTAAAACAGATTATCTGGTCAATAAATTATTTTTCCACATTGTTGTTTGTTAATAGCTTTCCATTTGGTTACAATCAGGTGAGGGGGCATACATCTGCTCCGCTTTGTTTCATTCTCTTGATCGGGAGCAAAATTAATTTATTAATTATTAATTTCTCTTTAATATGTAGCGCTATCATACATCAATTAACTAAGAAAAATTAAATAATCAATTACATGATTGTCTAATGTGGAAGAAAGACAAATTTTATTGTTTACTAACAGCAAAATAAATAATAAAACACTCAGAAACAGATAAAAAGATTAAAATGGGGGGTTTACTTGTGATCAAAAAAGCATATTTAAGAATAAACAATTTAAAATGCTTTCAGAGAACATGAGTTGTAGAGTTTTAATCTCAGTCTATTTATTTATGTCTCTCATTATCAATAATCACAAAATTTGTAGATATGTATGAATGGATGTGGTGAATGGGTGTTTTTCCAATTTGCTTTATTTGTTTTACAAGAGACTGAGAGCAACAGGGAGGCAAACAGACAGCCTTCCAGCTCGGCTGTTATGAATGCATCATTATTCTCCCTGCTCAACCCAAAGCTATTGCCTGAAATACGGTTCATTTGTGCATTTCTTTGTCCGGCTTCATTGTCTTTTTACAAAGTGGAAAATCTGTGGGTAAGTCTTTAATTCCAACATATCTAATTTCCAAAAATGTGCAAATTGAACAGAGATATCTCAGTCCAAATGATTGATTTCAGTTTAATGACATTTTAATTGCTAGACTGAATCTTGTTTATTGATGGTTTCACGTATTGGTGCAACCTGTGTCAAATGATCACTGCAATATATGTAAGTTAATGTTTTTCCTTTTTAAAAGCTATTTTAGTCCCACATGGTCTCCCATGTTAAAAATCAGATGATGGAAGTTGAAATTAATAGTCCATTTTTGTCACTATCATACACTAACTGAAATATTGTCATGGAAGTAACTTAAAGTGCTTCAACGTCTTCCCCACGGATTGAGGTATGGAATTTAATCAATATTTAATCAGTAAGGGAATCAGGTTATGGGGAAAAACAGGAATGTGGAGTTGAGGATTAGCAGATCAGACATGATCTTATTGAATGGTGGAGCAGGTTTGATAGGTTGAATGGCCTACTTTTGCTCCAACATTTTATGATCTTTTGAACACCATTGTTTACTTATTGAAGAAATCAATGAACGGAATATACTGCACATAGCTCGAAACAGAGGTATTAGTTGAGAAACAATGTGGCAGACAGGTACCTTCATATCATGAATATAAACAATGCAAATTAAATCACAATTCATTCAATCTTGGTTAATATTCTTTTGGCAACATTACACAGTACTGAAACCTTTTACAAATGTCACTGCACAATACAGAAATGGAAACCATTGACAGAAAATTGGCAGAGAAAGCTCTATTTCTCTCCACAGCAACTCGAACAACATGCATTAATTTTCCAAAGTAAGATGCTGGCAAATAAATTTAATCTTGAATAATCCTGTAGAAGATATATCAAAATAATTCTGGCAGATTTTTTTCATTGTCACGTATTTGTTATTTTATTGAAAGGATGAGAAATGTAGAGCAGAAGGAGTGGGGGGATGGTACTGCTAATGTTTATGTTCATGCTCCCAGATTATCATCACCACTTTTCTGCCCAGGCCATTCTCAAAGATGACCCTCAATTACAAACTGCTGGTAAGTTTGGAATAGCAAACAGATGCTATAAGGCTGGTTTCCAGTTGGGAAGGATTGGCGGTTAGTCACTTTCAGATGGCCAGAGCTCAGACAGGTCAGAACTAGAACTTATTGTTAGTCCATAAACATGAAACCTCCCTATCTGCAGCAACAGTAACAGCTGTGCCCTCACAATCATCTTTCTTATTATCTGCCTCTCTCTCATTCCAGCAGGTAAATAGCCTTCAATAGGACAGAAAGAGTCAAGACATTGAAAGACTGCTCAATATTTAGATCCTCACCCCAAAGATGGAGAGAATCCTGATTCTAACCACCCTGAGTGGCTGACTGACTGTGTCCAAGTTCCTAGACTGATATCAAAAGCTGCCCTTGACTTACTGTGTTGGCACTCCCAGTGTGAAGGCTAGCTCCCTTGACTCGAGCGAGGGCTGTTGGCAATCTGTCTTTATATATATGCTAAATGGCAAGGTAAGAAAAAAGAAATATGAGCCTAGTATATCTGTATGAGGGACAAAGCAGAAAAAGTCAAGGCATACATGATAGGAATACTGTTACCATGCAGTGGAGGTGATGAAGCAGTGGAAACATCACTGGATAAGTAATCTGGCAGTCCCAGGTTTGGATCTGGTTATGGCAGATGTTGAAATATGAATCCAATAAAAATATGGAATAAAAAGCTTGCATAATGGTGACCATGCAACCATTGGTCGATTGTCAGAAAAAATCCTTCTGGTACACCAATGTCTGTCAGGGAAGGAAATCTGCCAACCTTACTTAATCTTATGGATAATAAATGCTGACCTAGCCAATGGTGCCCACAGCTATGTAAAGAAAGGAATAGATCATAATGCCATTATTTGCATTGGGAATACGCAGCAATAAAGAAATTGGCTCCCATCAAGCCAACCCCTATACAACAATTCACACATCCATTAGCAACCATTTAACATTTGGTTCTGTCCTGGCTTACTGTCAGCAATCTGTTTGTGTGTTTCCTTTATTGAACATTTCTCTCTCTCTAGGCACTGTCTCCACCTATTTGACTCAATCGTTTCCATCCACAATACCTCATGCCATCATCAGCATAAATACCACCATTTCCCAGCTGCATTCAGTTTTGACAAAGGGTCACTGGACTCAAAATGTTAACTCTGTTCTTTACTGCACAGATGTTGCCAGACCTGCTGAGTTTCTCCATTAATTTCTGATTTTGTTTCAGATGTCCAGCATTCATAACTCTTTGTTTTGTTTTTATGGTCTGTATATGTGGCTGAGGAAACTAAAGATATGCATATATCAACACCATTAATGAACTCAGGAGAACCTTCTTGCAGGGAGTAGCTCACCTCCTGATTCCTAAAGCCTGTCCACCAATTGCAAGGCACAAGTCAGGGGTGTGATGGAATACACTCCACTTGCCTGGATTAATGCACCATTTAAGTCCAACAACATTTAAGCAGATTGACATCATCCAGAACAAAGCAGACTACTTGGTTCCCACAACAGGGCAACAGGGTGGCTCAGTGGTTATCACTGCTGCCTCACAGTGCCAGGGACCTGGATTCGAGTAACTGTCTGTGTGAAGTTTGCATGTTCCCTGCTGCATTTTCTCTGGGTGCTCTGCCTTCCTCTCACAGTCCAAAGATGTGCAGGCTAGGTGGATTAGCTATGGGAAATGCAGGGTTACAGAAATAGAGTGGGTCTGGGTGGGATACTATTTGGAGGGTGGTTTGGACTCGATGGGCCAAAAAGCCTGCTCCCATACTGTAGGGATTCTATAAAAATCATAGACGATCATACCCTCCACCGGCAACACTCAGCAGTTTCAATGTATATCATCTACAAAGACCACTGCAGAAATTCACCAAGTTCTTTAATCAGCACCTTCCAGACCCATGACTACTATCATTTGGAAGGACAAGGTCAACAGTGTTATGGGCAGCCCACCACCTGCTGGTTTTTCTCCAAGTCACTCACTATCCGACTTGGAAATATATCACCATCACTTCAGCATTGCTGGGTCTGATCCTGGAACTCCATACCTAACAAATTGGACTGCAGGAGATCAAAATGCTAACTCACCATCACCTATTAAAGGATAACAAAGGATGGGCACTAAATGCTGGCCATATCTCATAAAAAAATAAAAATATTTCTCTTAGTCAGTCGTGAAATACAATGGTTTAAGTCAAGGAGTATATAACATGTCCAACCTTTAAACTAGGATGAAACAATAAAACGTTCAATAAAAAGTTCAAATCAATAGCAACTGAACTGCACCTGCCTGCTTTTGGCTGGCCTACAAATCCTAGCCATATGAGTCAAAACAGAATGCAGCAGCAGTGCTACAGCCTGATGGACTCTCAGAGGTCAGTAATATTAATCTTGGCAATGTTTCCCAAACTGAGTCAAAATTGTTTAACCAGGGACATTGAAACAACATGAACTCAAGTCATCATTAGAAATGAACTATTAGCACTGGAAAACTTTTCCATTTTTTGGGAAACACTGTAAAAGTGACTTTATATCTTAACTTTTACTTGTCATTGACTTACACATTTTAATCCTTATGATGTTGTCAAAATGGACTGTTTCATGGACAATGTGACAATAATATTACTTGTATTATATGCAGTAAGTTAAATATAAGTTATATTGTCAAGAGTAAAAAAAAGTTAGAAGTTGTTATGCAATAGTGATTACTTTTCATTTCTTGGGAATAGCCATAATGTAATACTTGTGACCTCAAATCAGCCTAATTTCCTGCAGGGCAGATAAGAGTCAACCACATTGCTGTGGATCTGGTGTGACATGTAGGCCAGACCAGGTAAGGATGGTAATATCCTTCCATTAAAGGCATTAGTGAATCAGATGGATTTCTTCCCTCACAACAATCATCAACAGTTCCATGGTCATCATTAAACTCTTAATTCTAGATTTTATTTTGATTGAATTCACATTTCAATATCTGCCATTGCAAAATTCAAGCCTGTTTCCTCAGATCATTACCTAGTTCCCTAGGTTAAGGTCAAGATTAGAGTGGTGCTGGAAAAGCACAGCAGGTCAGGCAGCATCTAAGGAGCAGGAAAGATTGACATTTCAGGCAAAAACCCTTCATCAGGAACCACATTCCTGATGAAGGATTTTTGCCTGAAACATTGATTTTCCTCCTCCTCGGATGCTGCCTGACCTGCTGTGCTTTTCCAGCACCACTCTAATCTTGACTCTAATCTCCTGCATCTGCAATACCCTCTCCTGCCTCTCTAGGTTAATAGCCTAGTGATAATATTACTGGGCCATTGCTATCCCTTTCGAAAAGCAGAACAGAGTTTGTAACAACTTCTGGATTTCTTAATGCTTTGACAATGGTGTTATGATAGAATTCAATTTAGCACAGTGTTAACAAGACAATTAGACATTCTCTTACTTGCTAACATTGCAAACTGAAAATTTAAAGGGTGTCATTTTCTGTTCTGTTATACATGATTTTAGATTGGCCATGAAACAATCTGCATGATAGCATGTGATACACTTTCCTAGTGATGTCATGATTTTTTTTATTGCTGCACACCCCATAAGCCTTTGATGATAAAAGACTTTATGAGTTATTCTGCCCACACGGTACATTATACCCAAGGGATCTCTGTTGACATTGTAGCCTATAAGTAAAAGGTGGGAATAAAATTGCAAATACATTAGAGATGGCAGTCTGCATAAAAAAATGGGTTTATTGTGTCTAAAGTAACAGCATTAATATCAGAAATTTGAGATAAGAGACTAGTTTACAGATTCTTTACACCATAATTTATCAGACAACAAATAATATCCTACTGCCAACAAAATAATGCTGCTTATAGTCAGAAACCTGATCTCTGTGGTAAAGTTAGCAGCTGACTTTCCATCCAAACACTGCAATCTCCCACAGGAAAGCCTAGATCAACCCTATGCTGGTTGAACTTACAAACTGGACATGGGGTTCAGGTACTTCACTGAGTACAGAAGAGGCTTGTGCTGTAAAACTGTCATGCAAGAAAATGGGATAGGGTTTGAAAACTTACAAGGTTTCATTTGGTAAGCATGTTAACCACAAACAAATACACTGGAGTGAATGCCAGTTGATGTTGAATTCATGAATGTTGCTCCCAGATTCAATTCTGTTAGCACAACAGCACCACTGGATTGAAGAGAGGTGCCAAGTATTTGCTAAAGTGGTGAAATTTCTTTCTAAGAACTTCATTAATTTGTTTCCTCATAGAATCTGAGAAGTTTTATGAATAATTCCTTTAAAATTCAGAATTTTGTGTTTAAAATATAAAACTATCGCAGATATATTTGAAATGATCTACAGTGTGGTATGCCTGTCATCAGAGATCTTTTCATTCTTCCACAGATGCATAAATTAAAAGTGCTCCTGCAGTTTAGTCTTTCTAAACATATATAACCTGCAAACACTGCAGATAAAGTCAAAACCTCCTGATATCTAACAGACTCAGCTCCAAGTCTGGATGTGTATTCGTCCACTCTACCTTTCCATCAGGCATTACTTGTGGAAATAGGAAAGTAGCTTCCTAATTAATCAAAGTCAGATCTGCCTGAATGCCTAGAATCTCTGCTGTTCCTTGTCCCAGCTTCTCTCATATTCTCTCTCTGTTTTACCTTGAAAACTTCTGCTCAAAACTGGGAATGCCTGAAGGGGTTGCACGGTAAGTCAATGTGAAATTATCTCAGCAGGAAGAAGTTGCTTTTCAGCTTAAATGATTTAAGGCAGCAATTTTTCACACTCTCAAACTCTGACAAATGCCCAGATTGCCTCTCACGTTTCACTTAGAAATATTCAAAGAAAGCTATTTTTTATTAAAACACTCCAGAGAAAATTGCATGTCACTTTCCCTTTGAAATAAGTTTATTTCTCTTGACAGTGACAATTTTCACCTCAATGAAATTAGTTACTTCTTTCCAAAGCTAATTCTACGTAATTCTAGTATTTATACAAACTCTTATAAAGAATCACACAGAGTTGATTCTGTGACATAATTCCACTTGCCAGTTAAACATTGCTTAACATCATTTGTTTCAGTAGTGAAAATTGTTTAATACTTTGAAATTAGATACAATCAATTGACATCTATGGCATCTAATCATTCAGTGAAAGAGTTAGCAATTTGGTTAAGAAAGACATTGCAGAAAAAAAACACTGATGATTATTTTAGATGTATTAGAGGATATTATTTTCTAAGCTTTGAATTAGAGATTTAGATCAGCAAAATGAATGCATCAAAATGGTCGCTGTGAATAACATGTGAAACAAAATATTCTTTTAAACAATCTATTTACTTATAGCAGAATAGTACACTAATTTTTACTCCATGTTTTGCTGTACTTCACTTCTTATTTTCTGAATGTATTCAAAGAAATTATAAAGCTAATTAATAAGGTATCTTTTCAGTGCTCTGTCATCGAAATGCATATAATTCATTTTTGTAGGTGCTGCTTTATTGTGCTATTGTGATTATTACAGGCCTGGAAATAACTCAGTAATTTCAACACTGTTACTTACGGATTATATTTTTTCCAACTATCTTGATTGTGATCTTTTAAAACATATTTTATTTTTGGAGGTTTTTTTGAACTCTATGTAGATCAACAAAAGAAACACTGTCACTTCAATTCTGAGCATTTCAAATCATACTGGTTTTATGGACTTTTCTTGTAATAATCAGAGCCTTTTTCCTTTCAGTTTTTGAATGTTAGCAGGTAGCTAAACCTCTTTGAGTCATCTCATTGTAACATCTCTGCTCTGACAGCTACACAGAGAGCCATCATCCATCCAGTGTACATAATGTCAAAGCCTGATGATATCTAATAGACCCAGCTGGGACAGCCCATTCGCATGCTTAGATATTTCACAAAGGCTGAAAGAGACACAGCCTGCTGCACAGGAGACAGATCAAAGTTACTGAATTGTTCTAGTCTCAACTTATTTTTCAATCTATTTCTGATGAATTCTAGGTCATCACAAAAAAGTTAACTCTTTGTGTGTCTTTAGTATCGAAGCCAAAGATTATTTTTATCAATGTGAAAAGACCAAGATGGTTTTCTGAAAAATGTTTTGATTATCTTTTGATCTTTTTTTCCTTCCTAGGGCTGAAATTAATACTGAGATAAACATAAAACATATATATTACATTCAAATTCATTATGTATTTCTGTGTGAATATAAACTCATGAAAGAGTTGTAACTTGACAATTGCTAATGGCATGTATTGACATGCAATTGGCACCATGGTCCCCATTTATAACACCCAATAATCTTTCAGACGGGGGAACAAAATTAACACTTAATGAGATTTTTGTTCTAGTTTATTTCATATTTTCATTCATACTAACATTCAATGTAGTTTTCAGCATTTGAATGAAGAAACATTTTAGTTCTGAGCACAGGTGAGTAGTACAACTGGCACACAGCCCAAGTCAGACCTTCGGTGTATCATTTGTATTCACAAAGCTATCCAACTGCAAACAAAGCCTTTCAATGGAGAACAACAGTTACTTTTTTTTTACAGAACTTAGTTATTTAAAAATAAGTTAATGGTGATAATCTATCCTCAGCAATCCACTCAGTCCATAAATAATGAAGTACATTTGTGAGAGCTGGTAGGCTAAAGTCAGTGACATTTCTAAAATTCTCTCATGTCGATGGCTGGGCTAGCATTTATTGTCCATCCCTAGTTGCCCTTGAGAAGATGGTGGTGAGCTGCCTTCTTGAGTCACTGCAATCTATATGTCATAGGCAGACCCACAATGCCATTAATGACATTAAAGGAACAGTGATCTATTTCCAAGGCGGAAGGGAAAATTGAGTTGGAGGAGACTAAAATCTGGCTCAACTTACACCTTATATAATGTTGATCACTTATTATAAGTGATTTTAATTCATTTGCATCTCCTCTGAAGCTTAAAAACAAACTCTACTTAAAAAAATTGTGTATGAGCATCAGAAAAAACAAAACAAAATGGCATCCCTATATGTGGAGCTCATCATAATCACTTAAAGAACTGAGATGTAAAATTAACAGTTAGCTGAAGTTAGTTTCTCCAAGCCATCTGATAGATAATGAAAATATATTGGCCGGTATGTAAGCTGTATTTCATGGCTAAGGGTAGAGGATGGGAAGAGAGGCTATGCATGTTCAATCTGTAACATTCACCCCATATTAGGGAAGGAAGTATACATTTCAGTCATGTGCGTGATGTGCATTACATTTGTAAAGCATGGCCGACATAGTTTTACTAGATTAGCTTATGAGTGTTTTGTGCCATGTATACTACAGAGAGTTTCTTAAGATAAACAGCATCTCCACAAATAGTAATTGAAAGGAAAGTTGAACTTGTCCACTACATTATTGTGGAACCACAAGAATAAGTATGTTCCATACCTTCCCACCCAGGGGTTCATTCCCAATCCCCACATCTGCCATCAATCTTCAGAGAATTTACTTCATCAGATAACCAATGAGCTCTCTCTGGAACATAAATGGCTCTGGCACATCATCATTATTAAGCTAATGAAACAAGAGGGATCAACATCTTGTTGACATGGTCTGATCACCAGGCCATTAATTTCAATGCAAAATTGGCGTATTCTGAGTACATTATTAGCCTCAATATTCTGTTAGAAGTCCAAGTCAACATGGTGGCTCAGTGGGTAGCACTGCTGCCTCACAGTGCCAGGGATCCAGGTTTGATTCCAGCCTTAGGTAACTGTCTGTTTGGAGTTTGCTCATTCTCCCTGTGTCTGTATGGGTATCCTCCAGGTGCTCCAGTTTCCTCCTACAATCCAAAGATGCAGAGGTTAGACTGATTGGCCATGGTAAATTTCCCATAGTGTCCACCGATGTGCAGGTTAGTTGGGTTAGTCATGGAAAATGCGAGGACAGGATAGAGTGGGTGAGATGCTCTTTAGAGGGTCCGTGTGGATTCAATGGGCTGAACAGCCAGCTTCTACACTGTAGGAATTCTATGGATCTTGGTCATGCCTACTAATTTCTGAAAAAAATAATATTTTACAAAGATTTTTAACAGAAGCTATGTTATTGCACATTTCATTACACCCATCCCTCTTCTTGGAGAATAATGTTTGGGCAGCATGGTGGTACAGTGGTTAGCACTGCTGCCTCACTGCACCAGAGACCTGGGTTCAATTCCCACCTCAGGTGACTCTCTGTGTGGAGTTTGCACATTCTCCCCGTGTCTGCGTGGGTTTCCTCTGGGTGCTCCAGTTTCCTCCCACAATCCAAAAATGTGTAGGTTAGGTGAATTGGCCGTGCTAAATTGCCCGTAGTGTTAGGTGAAGGGGTAAATGTAGGGGAATGGGTCTGGGTGGATTGCGCTTCGGCGGGTCAGTGTGGAAGGCCTGTTTCCACACAGTAATCAAATCTAATCTTGCAGGAATTCAGGCTGAAAAACATCCTGATGAACTGCATCGTGAACAGTTCTTCCACTGCTACCATCCCTAGAGCAGGACTTGAAACTGGGTCTTCTCACTTAGAGGCAGGTGCATGATCAATTAAGTCACAAAACTTCCACAGAATTTATTGGTCGAGCTTACAGAAATAATTATGGAAATGTCGAGAGAGCATTGAATTTGGTGATCAGCAAAGTGGGAATGGAAAATTTTTATAAATTTTACAAATTTTGCATCAAATTTCAGAATCCAGTATTTCAAGTGGCAGATGCAGGACAGAACCAAATTTAAGTTTCCTTTCCTCAGGGGATTTTTTAAAAAAAGGCATAGGGATAACCCTAACCCTACCTCAAGCTGGATGTAGGCAATGTGCCCACAAAACTGTTCGTGTGCTCTACTTACCATCTCGGAAGAGTATTTTCCAAACTGACTACCTTTCTCATTTCCTTCATGGAGAAGGATTGCTAAGGTAAGTACAAACAATTTAAGCCAGATTTCTTGATGTTTTACTGTACAGACCCATGCCAATTAAGACCAGGTTGAAACTACATTGAAGGAAATTTCTTCAGGGGGTCTCTGTCCATTTGTTGCAAGGTTGGAAGAATTTGAGCAAATGCCCATTGGGAGCACTTTGAATTCAGTTGAGGAATGAACAGTTTTCCTTTTATTTCAACCCAGGTATAGTAACTGCAAAAACCTAATTTTGTATGAAAGGAAGTATGAAATGGGGAAAGAATCTGAAATGGAAATGTGAACATAAACTTTGAAAGGTATAGTCAGATTTGACATTGTGGTGTGATTGGTCTGAATCAGTCAAGCCAAGAGAGAAAGACATATCCTTGCAGCAAAGACAACCATTGACAATAATTCAACCATGACCCTTTGTGCCTTCTGGTGGTCAATCACAGAAAAACATTGATGGCATGATGCTTGCTCATCCACCATGAAGGACAAATGGCTCATGGCAACATGTATCTAAGAGTAATGTGTTTACACACAACATTTAATCAAACTACTGTTCACTAGCTGATAATTCTTTATGCCTGAACTGGCAAGCAGAGTGTTGAACATCTGATGTGTTAACTTTAATTCAGATTATGTTAACTTTAATTCAGATTAATTTGAAGCCTCGACATGGGTGAGACACATCAACATAGGCTTCATTAACAATAACATTTGGAACACTGAATTTATTGAATCTGGAATATAGAGCATAGTGAGCTAAATTTTAATTCAAAAGTACAAACAAATGTCAGAGTAAAACTTATAAACAGAATTAGTACTATTTTGAGCAATTTTATCTCCATTCAGATAAAAGACAGAACACAGTTTTGAAAATTGATTCAGTTTAAATTAAACAGGAGCAGTAGAAACCATAAAATGCTGTTGAGAAATGGCATATGTATCGTATATTTTATAAAAGACCTTCTTACATAAACAATAAAGCTTGAAATTCACGTTTGTTTTATCCATTTTTTGAATCAAAGGGCATGATTTTTAAGTGTTTATGGTTGAAATGTTAACAGTTCTCAGGAAATAGGGAACAGTTCAATTTGCTGCACCAAATATCAGCTCTTGCCATATTTGTCATTACCAGTACATGTGAAGGTTCATTCTGGGCTATGTTGGTAATGCAACACTATTTCCCCCTCCAAGGATTAATCCATAACATTTCCCTTGCCAGTCATATTTGTAATCTATCAGTTTAAGATTGAATAACTCTAAGTATAGCTATGCACACAAACAAAACCACCCCATGTTTTTCTAAAAATACCTATTAAGAGCCATCTTTTCCATTTCTATGTTGTAAAGTGCAATCTCACTAGAAAGTACAAAAATACATTCTCATTGTTTGTGTAATGTATTCAAGTTATTTCTGCATCATATCATGCTAAAACTCCATGAGTTAGAGTTTTCATTTTTAATTCAATTGGTGAACTGAACACAAATTTACTCAAAATTGTGCCCACTTTGGGAGATATGCTGTTTCTCAAGCATTTGCTCAAACCTATTTGCATATCATAATGTAAATTCTGCCATTTTAAATTTTGAATCCAAAAAAGGTGCCTTTCAAAATATTCCATGATACATTTAGAAGTGGCATTTTGATGAAGCTGGATTAATACTGTAAAAAACTGTCTTCCCACTAAGTATGGTCAATCACATTGTTAATTCGCAACAAGCCAGCAACCTGTTTTCACATGACTGAAAATATTTTTCAATGATTGTTAGTAACTGCAGCTAGTTGATCGATAAGTTAAACAAAATTACATTAAAATCATTCAAAATGTGTCTATTTATGCGTTTACATCCAAAAGAATCAATTTAATGTTGAGAACTTCCATGCCAATTACAAATCAGCATCATTAGTGGAAGCTTCAGATAGTGACTCATTCAATCTGGGGATATGGCTAGTTTTATGGGAAGGATCGTGTTTTAAACCTAATATCAGGGATTAAAGGAGGTTTCTTTTTTTGTTAAAAGTAATTAACTTTTAAAATACAGTGATCTTTTGTGAGTATTGTGATAATTTGGGAAATTATGTTGAGGACCATTGTAACAAAACTGAAACTCTAATTCCTTTAAGTTTAGGATCTAACTGTATTGAAAGGAATCCTTTAAATATATTTCATTTGTTCATCTTGTAGCTGCACCTGATGGTGGAATGTTACCCATTATCTTAGGTCTAACTTTCAGTAATTATTCAGCACCAATATATAAAATTGGATCAATTAGAAGATATTCAAGAAATGTAGTAATTTAACCATTATGCAATAGAAAAGTATTTTATGGCATACAAGCCTTGTAATTGTAAATTATAAAATATTTATCTATCTACCCATCTCCTCCCACCCAAGTTACTCAGCAAGCTTACCTTGTCAGTGAATGACTGCAGAGGTTTGAGGTGTAAAATTCTGATCGGAGCTGATCTCTCACTGGTCAGTGTTTCAACCCTACAATTGGTTACAGCAGTTCTATAGAAGAAGGAGAAGAAATTAGCCATTATTTCACTTCTGGTCATTATCAATTAATCCATTGCTTAAGTTACGATCTTGTGTATTTTAGATGAGGACAGGATTAATGATGCCCCATGTGGATGAATCAATTTTTGATTCTCAAAATCAAAGCTTCTAAATAAATAATGGCCTGTTTAGAAAGGTAACTGTGATTCATAACTCCATGCTATATACAACCTGCATGACAGTGACTAGTTGCCTAGTCAATGATCAAATTCTCTCTGCTCTAAGCATTAAGCACCACAGCTAGTTTAAAACTCCTTAACCTCTGATACCTCCATGCTAAAACTAATCTGTCCATTTGCATATACATGATATCCAGTTTTGGAGATGTCTGTCATGTTGTTGCCTCCTTTGCACCAGATTTGCAAGCCACTCAATCTCCACAATCCCCCATACAAGAAATTCAACCTACCCTTGAATGCTGCAAAAACAAAATGAATATACCTAGCCACGTGTGGTTAGCCAAATATTCCACTCTCAGGTATATTGAAGAAGGCACTCTGGAACACCTTGAGCATTTTCTGTGAGTTGACAGCTAGCTCTCTTTCAAAAGGCTACCCATTAACAAGAAGATCCAACATTGGACCAATGGCACCAGCAAGTCCTGTTACAAAGCACATCGATGAATGTTTGTCAACAAAGACCTTCAGAAGTCAACAAACATTGAAACACACAAAGTCTCCTTCTGAAACTGCATCCACAAGAAATGATTAAAAAAACTGAAAAATCAATTTCAATGGACACCATCTTTCCCCTGTGAGATCCTCTTTCTCCAATTCTTGAAGGGCTAATGTCCCTGAGGTGGAGAAAAGAAAACACTCAAAGACGTTTTGAAACTCTCCTTAAAATTTGGCAGCATTGACATTAATCGCTGTCAGGAGTTTGCTATCAATCATAGAGTCATAGAGTCATCAAGATGTACAGCATGGAAACAGACCCTTCGGTCCAAACTGTTCATGCCGACCTGATATCCCAACCCAATCCAGTCCCACCTGCCAGCACCCGGCCCATATCCCTCCAAACCCTTCCTATTCATATACCCATCCAAATGCCTCTTAAATGTTGCAATTGTACCAGCCTCCACCACATCCTCTGGTAGCTCATTCCAAATACATACCACCCTCTGCATGAAAAAGTTGCCCTTTAGGTCTCTTTTATATCTTTCCCCTCTCACCCGAAACCTATGCCCTCTAGTTCTGGACTCCCCGACCCCAGGAAAAGACTTTGTCTATTTATCCTATCCATGCCCCTCATCATTTTGTAAACCTATATAAGGTCACCCCTCAGCCTCCGACGCTCCAGGGAAAACAGCCCCAGACTGTCCAGCCTCTCCCTGTAGCTCAGATCCTCCAATCCTGGCAACATCCCTGTAAATCTTCTCTGAACCCTTTCAAGTTTCGCAACATCTTTCCGATAGGAAGGAGACCAGAAATGCATGCAATATTCCAACAGTGGCCTAACCAATATCCTGTACAGCCACAACTTGACCTCCCAACTCCTGTACTCAATACTCTGACCAATAAATGAAAGCATACTAACCGCCTTCTTCACTATCTTATCTACCTGTGATTCCACTTTCAAGGAGCTATGAACCTGCACTCCAAGGTCTCTTTGTTCAGCAACATCCCCGAGGACCTTACCATTAAGTCTATAAGTCCTGCTAAGATTTGCTTTCCCAAAATACAGCACCTCGAATTTATCTGAATTAACTCCATCTGCCACTTCTCAGCCCATTTGCCCATTTGGTCCAGATTCTGTTGTAATCTGAGGTAACCCTCTTCGCTGTACACTACACCTCCAATTTTGGTATCATCTGCAAACTTACTAACTGTACCTCTTATGCTCACATCCAAATGAATTATGAAAAAAAGTAGAGGGCCCAGCATCGATCCTTGTGGCACTCCACTGGTCACAGGCCTCCAGTCTGAAAAACAACCCTCCACCACCACCCTCTGTCTTCTACCTTTGAGCCAGTTCTGTATCCAAATGGCTAGTTCTCCCTGTATTCCATGAGATCTAACCTTGCTAATCAGTCTCCCATGGGGAACCTTGTCGAACACCTTACTGAAGTCCATATAGATCACATCTACTGCTCTGCCCTCATCAATCTTCTTTGTTACTTCTTCAAAAAACTTAAACAAGTTTGTGAGACATGATTTCCCACGCACAAAGCCATGTTGACTATCCTGAATCAGTCCTTGCCTTTCCAAATACATGTACATCCTGTACCTCAGGATTCCCTCCAACAACTTGCCCACCACCAAGGTGAGGCTCACCAATCTATAGTTCCTGGCTTGTCTTTACCAACCTTCTTAAATAGTGGCACCGCGTTTGCTAACCTTCAGTCTTCTGGCACCTTACCTGTGACTATCGATGATACAAGTATCTCAGCATGAGGCCCAGCAATCACTTCTCTAGCTTCCCACAGAGTTCTCGGGTACATCTGATCAGGTCCTGGGGATTTATCCACTTTTAATCGTTTCAAGACATCCAGCACTTCCTCCTCTGTAATCTGGACCTTTTGCAAGATGTCACCATCTATTTCCCTACAGTACAACTTGCCCTTCAAACTGCATCATTCTTTAAGTCAGAATGTTTTAACGATGAAGATGAGCAGCAGCAGAAAAGTGGACAAATCCAGATCTGACTACCTCCCCTCCCCAAAAATCTTTGGATTGAGAATTGGCCTGTTCAGTACATGAAGACCCATGTTTAGTACATGCACCTGAACTGGGCCCTGGGGAATTTCTGATGAAGGGCTTTTGTCCGAAGTGTCGGTTTTCCTGCTGTTCGGATGCTGCCTGGTCTGCTGTGCTTTTCCAGCACCACTCCAATCTTGACCCTGATCTCCAGCATCTGCAGTCCTCACGTTTTCCCTGGGGAGGTCCACCATTCCTATTCCAGGCTGAATCGAAGAGATGTGGATAGATGATAAGAACTGTCCCTTCCACCAGAGCACTTAGATGTCCCCTTGCCTCAAACTTCACTTCCGGGGGAGGGGAAACATTTAATTCCTCTCAGAACTGCTGTGCAACCAATTGTGGAATACATTCTACATTGCTGGAGCACATTTCGAATGATTTCAAGGCTTTTATTTGTCCATGTATCTTGATTTGAAACAGGAACCTTACTGGTTTCCTAGGTAGATGCAATTTTAACTGTGTATCTAATAATTTCCTATTTGAGTTTGCAGTGTATCTCTAATAGTAAAAATGATAAACATAAACACAAACATATAGATCATTAATTTATTGTCTTCGAATTGGCTTGAGTTTTATTAAAGGCTGGATTGCACAAGGCAGGCTTATCAATTAATAAGGGAGGGGAGCACCTACCCTAATGGCTATTCTGCAGCAGTTTAATGCTGGGAGGAGCACTGATTGCTTTAGAGGAGTCTGTTGCTTCCATCTAATTCAGGGGTCCTGCCTTAGACAGCTGCAAGCCTGACAGATGTCCAGACACTCTGATTTCCAACAGTACTAGTAACAATCAATGTCCAAATCAAAGAGCTGGGATCATACCAAGGAGCCCAGGTAGGTCTGGACTCAGGAGTCCCTATGTGGGAGTGAGAAGGATAAGCTGTTGGACAACCTGCATGGTTTGCAGCTACCCCACTCAGAGAATGAATTACTTACAATAGCAGGACGAGGCCCTTAATTTAATATTGATTGGTCCAAAGGGCCTGTCCACAAGATACAAGTCAGGAGTGTGATGGAGTACTCCTCACTTATCTGGATGACTGTAACTCCAACAACACTCAGGAAACTTGACATCATCCAGGATAAGACAGCAAGTTTGATTGGCATCACATCCTGAAACATTCATTCCCTCTATCATCAACACTCAAGAGCAGCAGTGTGTGTCATCTTACAAGATACACAGCAGAAGTTCACAAAGGTTCCTTGTGCAGCACCTTCCAAACCCATGACCTCTATCATCTAGAGGGAGAAAAGCAGTAGATACATGGGAACGCCACCATCTACAAGATACAAGTCTTTCACCTTTCAGACTTGGAATATATTATGTTCCTTCATTGGGTCAAAATTTGAAACTCCCTCCCTAAAATCACTGTGACTGTCCCCACATCAAATGACTGCAGTAGTTCAAAAAGGCAGCTCACCATCACCTCCTGAAGGGCAATTAACAATGGGCAATACATACTGGCCCAGCCAGCGAGGCAAATTTTGTTGAAATACTTAAAAAGAAGTCCAAGGATAGGTGGGCTACCTGATGCATTCTCTATCCACATAAAATTTCAGACAGGTCAGGGGTAGGCAGGCAGGTGGCAGAAATGTCAACTATTGGATGCCTCTCACCAGACCGTCATGCCTCTGTTCCAGTGCACAACCAACAGGGGAGTATAAAATCCAACCATATAGAATTGAAACTTTTGGTAGTTGTGGGGTTAAAATTCACAAATTGTACATACTATTTCCTTCTGTATTTAACTAAATTTCCCATTTTACTGGTGTATATTTCTACTGTAGGATAATATGCCTCTTCTAATCTGAACAATAATGACTTCAGTGTCTTCAGCACTTTCCATATAGCATTCCACTTGCAAAAGCCTAATATATAACAGAACCTTTGATGTGGTATATGCTTTTCTAGTTTCAACATCTTCCATTCTCTCCAAGTTTACTTGGCCAATTGGGAATAATCAGATAGGCAAAGAAACTGTGTGCTGAGTTTATTAGTGATAAAAACAAGAACAGAAAGTTGATGCCTTATTTTTCTTGGCAATAGCCACAACATTTTATTGAATAAAATTAAACAGAAAATCTATTTTTCTTTCACAAACTCAACTTTTCTTGTCTGTTGGAGAAATGCATTTTACTTTGTGCGCTGGCTTGCTTGCCTTAATGCTGTAAATACTTTCACTTTAGTTTTTGGCAGCTGTGAAACACACAATGTTAACATGATGCCAAAAATGTCCAGTTGAAATTGTATAGATTTTTAGAGCTATGAAACTGTAAGAACAGCAAGGAAGAATTAAAACCACAATGTGCAACTTTGAAGTGCTGGGTGAGTCAGGATAGCTGTGAATTTTCCAATCTCAGCTGCTGTGGAAATAAAATGGAATCTGAGACAGAATTGAATTTTATTTTCCAATTCTAAGTGACAACACTATGCAATAGCCACAAAACTGAATAAGAAGGACAAGCAATTAAGAGTGACAACCTGTGAACAATGCTAGGGGAGAAAGTGTTGCAAGTTGTATTGCAGCTGAGATCTCATTGAGGAGCAAGGAACCCAGACAGAAGAGATTTTGAAGGCAAAAAATGCAGGATGTAAGTATTGCAAAGGACAACACAAAATAAAGGGAAGCACAGCAGCACGAGGCAGCAAAGTTCTAGTGAAAAGCAAAGCTCTAGTTGCAAGAAGTTTAATCACCTAGCATTTAGCTAGTGTGATGATGCTGCTCCTTTAACAAGGTTATGTTGTCCTTAGGTTTTTATCAGACTGGTTGTAAAGACTCAAGTTCCAAGAGATTTAGGTTTGAAGGGTTTTAGGGCCAGTTTGATTATAGCTAACAGATACTGCCTCAGACAACAGGCTTTCAAGTTTAAAAATAATACATGTACAATGAAAGGGAGTGGCCAGTTCTCCGAGCTCAGCTTTTCTCCTTGGTTTGGTTTGGTTTTAGCAAGCAGTTTGGCTGTTTAGGGCAGTCAGTCAGTTGTGAAGCTATGGGACCCAAAGAAGTAGATCCATGCTGATCCTCCCTCTCTCTTATATGAACCTATGTTGGATTTTTCCTTTTCTTTTGCAAAGGGATGTTTATGGGAATTGTTACAAGTATTTGGAACAGGAGAAAGCTATAAAAGAGACCTAAGGGGCACCTTTTTCACACAGAGGGTGTTATGCGTATGGAATGAGCTGCCAGAGGAAGTGGTGGAGGCTGGTACAATTGCAACATTTAAAAGGCATTTGGATGGGTAGATGAATAGGAAGGGTTTGGAGGGATATGAGCTGGCAGGTGGGACTAGATTGGGTTGGGATATCTGGTCAGCATGGACATCTCTATGATTCTATGACTATGGAATAATCTTCAAAGTTTGTGTGAAGATTTGTAGCTCGGGTGCTCATTGTTATCATCCTGTTCACCGAGCTGGGAATTTGTGTTGCAGACGTTTCGTCCCCTGTATAGGTGACATCCTCAGTGCTTGGGAGCCTCCTGTGAAGCGCTTCTATGAGCTTTTCTCTGGCATTTATAGTGGTTTTTGAATCTGCCGCTTCCGGTTGTCAGTTGCTGTCCACTGCAGTGGCCGATATATTGGGTCCAGGTTGATGTGCTTGTTGATTGAATCAGTGGATGAGTGCCATGCCTCTAGGAATTCCCTGGCTGTTCTCTGCTTGACTTGTCCTATAATAGTAGTGTTGCCCCAGTCAAACTCATGTTGCTTGTCATCTGCGTGTGTGGCGACTAAGGATAGCTGGTCGTGCCTTTTCGTGGCTAGTTGGTGTTCATGGATGTGGATCATTAGCTGTCTTCCTGTTTGTCCTATGTAGTGTTTTGTGCAGTCCTTGCATGGGATTTTGTATACTACGTTGGTTTTGCTCATGCTGGGTATCGGGTCCTTTATCCTGGTGAGTTGTTGTCTGAGAGTGGTTGTTGGTTTGTGTGCTGTTATGAGTCCTAGTGGTTGTAGTAGTCTGGCTGTCAGTTCAGAAATATTCAACCACTATAAATGCCGAAGAAAAGATCACAGAAGTGCTTCACAGGAGGCTCCCAAACACTAAGGATGTCACCTAGACAGGGGACGAAACATCTGCAACACAAATTCCCAGCTCGGTGAACAGAACCACAACAATGGGATAATCTGTTGGGTTTTCAGATAGGTTAAGTTATTTTATATTCTATTCTCTTTTATTTGTGTTTCATTTGGAAATCTTGCAAATAAATTCTGTTTTGTTTAAAATTAAATAGTTGGGTCAGCTGCAACACTTTAGCTACTTTCTTGAAATGTTTTGAGGCGGTCTGGCCTGATCTATAACACTAGAAGGAAAAAAATATATACATTGGTATTTTGTGTAACATCATGAGCTCCATATGTGGCTTAATAAGGTGTCCCAAAAATGAAGCCCTTAAACTTAAAGTTGAGGCTATAGGGTATAATGACATCGATCCTAAGAAGACAAATGAAACTTGGAGCAAAATGCAATGGGAATGAACATCTGAAGTTCTAGACAGTAGATATTAAGTAAAATCCACTTGAAGCAAATCTAAATTTTTGATTGGTAACATCGCACATGTCAGAAGAAATTTGTTTCATTTCACAGGCCATGAAGACATTAACTGATGAACAGATCCTAAAAGCTTGCACAAAGATGTTTTTTACTGGTCTTAGTAATATCATCTTGAAGTAAATGAGAACATGAGACCAAGACATCACCTGGAGAGCAAAGTTCCAACTGCCCTCAAGCCCATTCTGAAAGACAAAATAGAGGGATGAGACATGAAGGAATACTGTAAACAAGGAAACCACAGCTCTTACAGACTGGAACAACAGCATGGTAGCAGAGAACAAAACAGAATATACATCAATTTGAAGAGATCTCACTACCCCACTACTGTCAACATTTTGCCACAACGTGCCATGACAAGGGTTTTGATTACCCTCAAAGCAACGGAGGATAACTGGCAAAAGAGGCTGGATGAAAACAGCAGCTTTCTAAGCACATTCTAAACACCATTGAGGAAGTAGAGATACTTGCACAGGCTATTTGGCACTGCTTCAGAAAATTATCGATGCAAACAACATGAGATAGTGAACTTTCTGATGGCCGCAGCCACTTCTGCCCCTGGAGCTGCTGTTGCCGCAGCCACTTCCACCCCCAGTGATGTCACTCACTTGCTCAAGGACCAGACCGCACGCCACGCCACTCCCACATCGATCTCCACCCCCACATCAATTTCTGCCCCCACGTTAATCTCCGCCCCCACATCGATCTCTGCCCCCACGACTAACTCCATCCCCAGGACTAACTCCGCCCCCATGTCTAACTCCGCCCCCCACTCCCAACTCCAGCCCCACACCAGGTCCCAGGTCCTAGCTCCCAGCCCTGCTGTATTTTCACCATCCTTCCAGATCTCCCTCTCTCTGAGGATGAACAATCAGTCCTCAGCAGAGGCCTCAACTTCATCCCCCTATGCTCCCAGATCAATGAGTTTGACACGCGGCTAGACATCAAGCATTTCTTCCCCCGCCTTTGCCTCCGCGCCTACTTCTTCAACAAAGACTCTCGCCCACTCTCTGATGACCCCTTCTCCTGCCTTCAACACACCCCATCCACCTGGACATCCCGTGCTGGCCTCTTACCTGTCCTCGATCTCTTCATATCCAACTGCCGCCGCGACATTGACCACCTCAACCTGTCCACCCCTCTCACCCACTCCAACCTCTCACCATCACAACGCGCAACCCTCCACTCCCTCCGCTCCAACCCCAACCTCACCATCAAAGCGGCAGACAAGGGAGGCACGGTGGTAGTTTAGCACATCAATCTTTACACCGCTGAAGCTGGACGCCAGCTCACGGACACCTCCTCCTACTGCCCCCTTGACCATGACCCCACCTCCCATCACCAAACCATCATCTCCCAGACCATCCATAACCTCATCACCTCAGGGGATCTCCCATCCACTGCCTCCAACTTCATAGTCCCAACCACCCCCACCTTTTATCTCAGCCCACATGGCACACTAGCCTTATTCCTGAAGAAGGGCTTATGCAAGGAACATTGATTCTCCTGCTCCTCGGATGCTGCCTGACCTGCTGCACTTTTCCAGCACCACACTTTTCAACAACTTTCTGATGGAACCTATTATGGATGATCTGTTAATAAATTGATATGGAGGCATGATGGAAGAAACCATCACAGACCATGATCAGAATCTAGCATAACTGCCAAAGACAGCACATCAAATGAACCTGAAACTAAAGAAGAAAAAGATACAGATGAAGATGTCTGAAGTCAAGTATGTAGGTCAACTATTGACAACAATAGGACTTGGCCAAGATCCTGATAAGGTGACACCTATAGAAGAAATGCAGTAACTGACAAATGAAATAGCAGTGCAACAACAATTTGCTGTTTTGAGAACTATTTATTTATTATCTATTCATTTTTCCCAACATATCATCACACCAGGGTGTGAACCTCGACACAAGCTCACTGCTAGGGTGTGTAGTGGTACAGACACACAGAGCTGAAAATGTGTTGCTGGAAAAGTGCAGCAGGTCAGGCAGCATCCAAAGAGCAGGAGAATCAATGTTTCGGGCATGAGCCCTTCTTCACAAATCATGATTCCTGAAGAAGGGCTCATGCCTGAAACATCGATTCTCCTGCTCTTTGGATGCTGCCTGACCTGCTGCATTTTTCCAGCAACACATTTTCAGCTCTGATCTCCAGCATCTGCAGTCCTCACTTTCTCCTTACGGACACACAGAACAAAAAACAGCTTTCACTTATCTCAAGAAACTAGAACAACAGCTTATAAGGACATAAGAAATAGGAGTAGGAGTAGGCCATTTGGCCAACTGGACCTGCTCCACCATTCAATAAGATCATGGTTGATCTTTTTGTGGACACAGCTCCATTTACCCGCATACTCACTATAACCCTTAATTCCTTCACTCTTTAAAAATCTAGCTTTGCCTTAAAAACATTTGACGAGGTAGCCCTTAACTGCTTCACTTGGCAGGGAATTCCACAGATTGACAACCCTCATTATGGTCTGGAAATCATCAACCCAGCAGGCACTGAATCTTAAAAGCATGTATCTTGCTCAATTCAAGCAAACTATGCATCTGTCCAAGTGCTGCAGGATTAGCAATGAAAGGGTGGTCTGAAAGCCTCAAGGAAACACGTTGCAGTTAGAGAGTATTGTGCATGCAGAGATTAAATAATAGCCCAAGGAGGCTTCTTCTACAAAGGAAATATCTCATCTCTAAGGACATGAGAAACGAAATGCTGAAGTGCATCCAGAAGGCATTAATACACTGAATCCAGTCCAATGAAGGCAAAGGAATCACTTTGCTAGTCAAATATGAGCAATGAGATTAAGGATCTCATTAGCCATTGCAATGCTTGTAATGAGTACCAAGATAAAAAGTCACATACGACACACAACATCCCAGACAAGGAAGCTTGGAGTTAATCTCTTCACTCTCACAAGAATTGAATATCTTGTCACTGTTGACTATTACCTGACTATTGTTAGACCAGTAGATGTTAAGATTCCAACAAGAATGTAGAATGCCTGAAAACACATTTCAGTTTGTACAGCATTCTGGATATTCTGATGACTAATGATGGCCTGCACTTTATGAGGGAAGAACTCAGCTGCTTCATAAAGGATTGGGAAATTCAATAACCTACATCATCTCCACACGATCCCACTCGAATGGGATCATGAAGAAATTAACCAAATCAGGTTCACAATGGAATCCTTGATGGGAACAATACAAAAACTGAAGGCATGGAAATAGTCCAGTTCAAAGATGATTGTCATACTGATCCCAAACTACTCTTTTAATTCCAAAATTACTGAAGCCAGAAGACGTAACAGGCATGAATGAAAAAATCAAGGTGAAATGGCAGGAAGTCAAATTTCACTTTGATTAAGCCTGCTGAATTATTGTGAGAGCTGAGCATTGGAGACCCAGCATATGTTCAATACCTTCTCAACTGAAGTCAACACACACGACAATTAGTGCAGAATTGTTGCCACTGAGTAAACATGAACAACCAGATATGTATTCACAACTGGAGAAGATGTGTCCTTACCTCAGGCAGCAGTCCAGGAAGAAATGATCTCAGTAGAGTACAGAGCAACCATCTTAGAGGTCGATTGTTCCACAACAATAGGAATAGATCAGCAAGAACAGTTAGCGCAGAATAATATTCAGCAAAGGGTAGATGATGGTCCAGTGGTATTATTGCAATACTATTAATTCAGAAACTCAGCTAATGTTCTGGGGACCTGGGTTAAAATCCTGCAATGGCAGACAGCGAAATTTGAATTCAACGAAAAGAATCTGGAATTAAAGATCTAATGGTGACCATGAAACTATTGTCGATTGTCAGAAAAAACTCATCTGGTTCTCTAGTGTCCTTTAGAGAAGAAAATCTGCCATCCTTACCTGGTCTGGCCTACATGTGACTCCAGACCCACAGCAATGTGACTGACTCTTAGTTGCCCTCTGGGTAATAAGGATGGGCAATAAATGCTGGCCCAGCCAGAGATGTCCATAGCCCATGAATGTTTATAAGAAAAAATACACTCCCCAGAGAAGGACCATCACCTAAGAAATGAGCAGACACCAGACAAACAGGCAATTACATCTCATACTCATCCGATTAAAATGCTTTAGAGATAATGAATGAAATGCCGATGCAGTGACAGATGAAAGTAGGACTGACTAGAATGAGCATAGCTTTGATAATGTACATTATTTTCTTTGTTGACCATGTATATTGGGTAACTTTGAATTGAAATGAATTGAATTTATTGTCACATATACTGAGGCACAGTGAAAAGCTTTGTCTTGTGAGCATAACAGGCAGATCATATAGTTAAGTAGAATAGATAGCAAATAATAGGTAAATAGTGGCAAAAACAAAAACATAGGTACGGACGAATGTTAAGAGTTTCTGAGTCCATTCAGTATTCTAATAACAGTAGGATAGAAACTGTTTTGAAGCCAGCTGGTGCATCTGTTCAGGCTTCTTTATCTTCTCCCCAATGGTAGAGGTTGCAGATAAACATTGCCAGGGTGAGATGGATCTTTAAGAATGCTGGCAGCCTTTTCTTGACAGTGGGCCTGGTAGATGGATTCTATAGATGGGAGGTTGGCGTTTGTGATTGTCCAGGCCAAGTTCACCACTCTCTGTAACCGTCTCCAATCTTGAATGGTACAGTTGTCATACCAGGTAGTGATACATTCAGACAGAATGCTCTCAATGGCACACCTATAAAAGTTGGCAAGGGTATTCGCCGTCATGCCAAATTTCCTCTGCTGCCTGAGGAAGAAGAGACGTTGTTGGGCCTTTGCAACCAGTGCGTCCACATGAAGAGTCCAAGAAAGCTTGTTGTGGATGACCACTCCCAGAAGCTTGACATTCTCCACTCATTCCACCTCAGTGCTGTTAATGTGTAGGGGGGCATGAGTAATATCCTGCCGAAAGTTGATAATGAGTTCCTGGTTTTTCTGACATTGAGAGCTAGGTTGTTCTGAGTGCACCATTTTTTTCAGGCCTTCCACCTCCCATCTGCAGTCTGTTTCCTCACCATCTGAGGTTCGACCGACTATGGTAAATTGTAACTGCAAATGACAGTGTTGTTTCTGCTCTTTTATGAAGAAGGGATTGTTTGGAGAAATGCATTTGTAGAAAGTGTACTGGCTGGCTTGCCATAGTCATAAGGTCTCTACCCCCTACTGTAAATGAATTAACTTTGGTTTGTGGAAGCCATTAAATACTCAACTTGAAACATTGTCTATGGAAGACAACATTTCGTGAACTGATGTAAATCTCTATCAATGTCAATGCACTCTTAATGCAATGCTACAAAAGAAACAAATGGGATCTAAGATGCCTATAATTCACATTTTACTGAGTCAGTCTGAACACTGTCTGCTTCCTGATAAATTTCCATTAAAAATAAATCTGCTCTACAATAACCCTTAAAAATGAAATAAGCTTGGATTACAGTTTGAAAAATTAGATGTCTGATTAAACAACAAATGGTAGATTAGTGTTCATTGATCTGTGCTTCATGGCTGTAGTTTTAGTGAATTATTTACTGCCTGTCTCTGTTCACAATGTATTTTTTGTTGTTACAATAGAGAGAGAAATCTGAACCACACACATGTGTTCTTGTCACTCATGCTCAGTAACAGACTGCTGACATGTGCGTTGCAGCTGAAAATTGGACCATTTCCGGCTTTCAAATATCTGTAATTTTACCTTTTATCACGGAGTTTCTATTTCAGCTTCCCGTGCACACTTTAGTTTCTACTAATATAAAAAATGTTCATTTTTAAGCAATTAAAGTCACTTCTGGTGAACCATATGCTTTTTATAACTGTTCAGAACTTGTGGGTTAGTTTCCTTCTCTCTTTAACCTGACACTACATACAGAATATCACAGCAAATGTTTTCAAGTTGTCCCTTCCATGTTTAATACTAATACAAAATACAGTAATCTTGTAGATGGAGATGTGGAGATGGATCTAGGGGAAAGGACAGGAAATAATAGCTGACAAACACTTCTGATCCATGGCAAGAAGCTTCCATTGAAAATTGGCCACAGGTACATTTATATCTGATTCGTTTGGAGACTATGATGGAGAGCTGTCTAAAAATACAGGTTAGAAAACTGTATGAATTTCTGTCCTTTGTGTTTCTATCAGAAAAATCTAAAATGATATTTACAGCCCAGCATAAATATCAATCCACGGTGGTCTTGATGTACTCCTTTGTTAGTTTCCTACTGGGCTTTTATTTTGAATGTGAGACTCTAACAATTGATGCATCAACTTTTTTAAAAGAACCATATATTTTCTACTGAAATTCATGCATTGTTAGAAAATGAACTGTGAATTTCCCCAGATGTAGAGAGGCTTGCGGTCTCAGTGATGCCCACAATACTCAGGAGTTATAGAAGTTTACTAGTCAGGACGCACACATCCAAATCACAATCCTGGCCGCGTATTAGTCTGGATTTATCACATGTCCTTTATGTAGGTAGAATTAAAATAAAACATGAACATGTTGAATGAGCAAATTTTAAGTCAAGAAAATATTCCCATAATTTCCACAAATAAAATACAGCAGTAATAATACAATTGGTGATAAAGAAATTAGCAAAACCTACTACTAAACAACAGTTCATATTGATTCATACTCTAGGGTGTTGTGTTACCTGGGAATCCTTCAGTCCACTATTAAATACTGGCCATAGTGATGCTTTGTTGAACTTCATGTGAGCTTACTGATTGGTTATTTAACTCAACGAAAACTGATTTTTTTGTGTGTGTTATTAAGACTATGTGCTTTTTCAATCAGATGCCAATACAAAAAACAATTGCTAGGGGTAATATCATGTGTGGTTAGAATGTCTGGAATTATGTACCAAATATCCAGAATAAACTGAAAATTTACATATTAATTTTCATCTGATGTAGTTATAGTCTTTCTAAGATTTCTTGAATAACATTTATTATGTCCATTATTCTAGCAAATACCTTGATAGAATGTACAGGGGGCATTTTTATGTTTGCACAATATAAGACCCAATCAAAACATACATTTAGGTTAATAGCATCCCAAAGACATTTTGTTAATCATTATATTTAGGTGAAAGGGTTAAATATTGCAAGTCAGAGGAAATGTTAACAAACATTAATGCATTTCTGTATTCGTATGATGTGTGCCAGTATTTTCCTCTTACAACAATTACAGGAAGGAAATCATCTGCATTATCCTTTCTTCACACACAAAAACCATCATTTGCTTCTTAGTTTTTAAAAGGAAAGCATTTCTTTTCCAAAAGAAAGCAGTTTTTCCACCTAGTTTATGTATGTCATAATATAGTCAAGTAACTATAATGTTGGTGGTCTTTAACCACTGAATACATGTTTTTTTTCTGATTTGGATAACCAAAGAAAATTTATTTCAGCAGTGAAAATTGCGACAACTAAGAAACTGGACAGAAAAGTCTTCCTATAAAATTGCCTCTGTTTTCTAATACTTGTGTGCTTGTTATTCTGTTCAGTATTTATGGCACCAATAGCCAAACTTTCCTCTTTACAACAATAATGAAAATTATGATGGCTTAGAGTTTCAAAAACAAAAGACATCTCAAAATCCTCAGAGGAAACTTAATCGATGAAATTCAACTTCAGCTGGGGTGCAAAATGGGTGACGGTAAATAGGCAGACTGATTTCCTTTTCCATAGAATATAAAAGAAAATTAGGAAGGGCAGCTGATGTATAATGCACTGCCAATTCTCTATCACCCATTTGGCACTATCGTGAAGTCAAATTTCATCCCCACAATCTTTAATTTGAAACATTTGAGGCATAACGAGAAGAATATGATAAATATCTGAAGCTATGCTAGGTTAAGTTCCAATGCTGGAATTTTTCATGCAGTGCTGGATTCCTATTTCCAAAATAGAGAATACTCTTTAATCTCAGATGTTGTGTCACAGCAGGAAAAAAAATGACACTATCACATATTTTTTTGAAAACAATAATTTTCAGATGCGTGAGACTAGTTTGATTTTAAACACTCAATTGCGATTTTCTAATTAAATTGTTATTCCCAATTCATAAATATACTTTTTTCTTTAAAAATGCAGGTTTGTGTAAACAAGGTAACAAAGTTTCGATAGACAACCTAAATATTTGGCATATTGTTAAAGACAGATATTATGATTGTATATTAAAATACTTGCATATTCTAATAAAAAAAAACAAATGGTTAAAACATTTTTGCATGCAGTAATAATACTGTTCTGTAATCTTCTGTTCATAACTAGAGGATAGCTGAATGAGATAAAGCAGATGGATGAGGTAGTAGATGGCACCCATTTTGTGCTTCTCAAAAATACAACTGAATGCAAATAATTGCAAAAAGCATTTGATTTAACACCGAATACAAGTCCTCTGATATATTGCTGGGCTATGGAATCAATTATATTTTGCAATCATCCATTAATACCAACATTAACCTTGATTTTAAAGAAATATAATCAAGTCCAATCAACTCACTTATAGATTCAGTTCTTTTTGGTCTCAAATGATTCAATATGTTCCACTAGTCAATCAAAACTTCGCAAACTTTCCATTACTCAAATTTCATTATTTACATTAACCTGGACAATTTAGCTTTCTCTATCCAAGCCTCACTAAAGGATAAAAAGATATGAATAGTCAATAGGCTGCCAAATTCAACTATTAAGCAATTTTGTCATTGAAAGCATATCACAAGTTATATTTTTTCAGGAGGTTCAGAGCCTTAAATCCATCCACAGAAATGTTTTAATGAAACAATGGAAATCCTGTATTTTTGTATTTTGATGCAAATATCATTGTGCCCCTCAAATTATATTTCAACAGTTTCATCAAGGATTATATAATCATTGGGTCCTTATGACTAAATAAGATTGCATTTCAATGCAGACAAACAACGAAATTTCAGCAAGGACCAGACAGACGAGCAATTCTGTTATTAAAAGAATTTGTGGATATCGATAAAAAAAAGACACATGAAAATGTAAAGAGCTGCTGTAAGCATTTTTGAGTTTCTTACCAATGTCCTTTTTATTTCCACGCTTCAATCTCAAACTTTTTATTATGCAAACTACAGAATGTTTCATGTTTTTTTCCTAACTACTGAGGTGTATTTAATAAATTGTACTGCTGCAATAGCTATAATTTATTCTATTCATATAGGTATTCTGCCAAGTGTGTCTCTTTTTAATGTGTGAAACATTCCCTTTTTTTCACATGTCGGGATGCAGTAATTACCATGCCAGCATTTTTACCATGAGATGATTCTGCTGCCTTCATTAACTACACACCGACCTCAGGATTATCAAGGGCAAACAAAAGATAATTAATACCAGGAACAGCGAGTCTTCAAACTGTGGGGCTATGAACAGAAGGATCGGTTACTGAAAGAACATCCTCTTAGCATTCAACACACAAAACAATTTCAAAGATCACTTCCTATATGGTAAAAGCTGTACACAAGTTATCTTAAATCATGCAGATATTTCTATAAATGTGAATTTGGAGCCATCTATATCAGAATAAATTGCACACTGTATATTTATTATTTTCAAAAGACTACCTCTTTGTTATTAGTTTTAACATTGGATTTTTGTCATATTGATTTTTATGCTGATTTATTTGAATGAAAAGTCAGAACATACAGATCACTGAACAATAGATTACTAAAATTTGCCTAACAGAAAGTGACAATATTTTGTCAACCTTACGAGTATTGAAGCTATAACAAATAGCCTTTATAAAATGACAGGTGTACATTATTTTGAATATCTCATACACATTGGACTTCAGTCAAATATTTGCATAAAGAAAAATGATCACCGGCATACTTTGTTAAAAAGAGCAGATCCCAAAATTCATCAACAGGTATGTATGCCTTTCAAAAGGTCACACATATGGTAAACTACTTGTCTGAATGTGAGTGTCACCCATCTCACTGCAAAGAGCTGCCGGTTAATATCCAACAGCATTCTGCCTTTTTGCACGGGTGAAACTATCACAATGGATCAAGTGTCTACCTATCATCCTTGAGATGATGTTACAATATCAAAAGGGCTAATTTTTGTCAATTTTTTTTCAACAATTAATTCTACAAAGAAAGATACAGCAAAATAATAAATATGCACAAACAAACCTCTATAAGTGCCAATTCAAATCAAAATTCTGCATACATATTAAAACTAATTACCACGCAGTGTGTTATGTCTAAACTTTGATGACTGCAAAATACAATCAATTAATAAAAAACATTTTTTTAAATTCAAGCATACATTAGGTTATTTCTTCACTTTTTTTTAAATTGCTTCCTGACTTTCTAAAGAGTCTCATCAGTATACGTTATTCAATATACAGGACTCATATTTCTGATCTTGTGATCAGGGAATACTATGCAGTGTACAGCTCTACAGGCAGAGTATGATGATATTAATGAGGTCAAGTACCCAGAAATATAGTTGCTAATTTTAAATAATATTTATTCCAACGCAATGATCATTAGTCTTAGAACCAGATGGATTTACCTCAAAATAGCTATTTGCATAGTGAGTAAAAATGTTGGTCACAATAGTGCTATTCCATTGTTTAGTCATTTGGCCTATAAATAATCTGTCATTGTACAGTACAATGACACTCATTGTGTTGATATGCAACAAACTTATGGAAACCATGTTATATCCTGATATTTCTCCCTTTCTTGTGTAAAACGCCAGTAATGCATCCTGAGTTTTATACAGTATGATGTATGGTATTGGTGGAGTTATATTTTTGGCTCTTGCTGTTTCAGGCAAATATGAGTTTAGTACATGTTTCTGTTAATAGTTTTATGATAAATAGTTTACAGTCCTAGATGTCATTGGAAGGAATTATTGTGCAGGCGCTGAATTCCTACCAGCTGTTATTCAGTTTTCTTTTGGACATTTTTTGTCTAGATCTTTATTTGTTCTTTTTTACCCTGGTATACTTGCCTCACTGTCTTCATTATTTTGTTGGATCACTGCTCCTTACTTGCTACTCTTTTGCATATTCCAGTTCTCATTTTTTTTAAGAAAATGCACAAGTTCCCAGAACACAACCCTCTGCTAGCTCACAGCATTAGTAGTTTTAACCTTGTGATGTTGGCTAGTGTTATATTTCACTCCTATATAACACGAGTCATCATTAAAAAAACGTAACATCTGGTTTATAGGAAATCACAAAGCACAGAAGTGCAAAAAAATTAACCATATGTGCTACAGCTCACTCACACCAATGCAGATGGATGATTTAATGTTCACAATTCAGTCTGACCCACCAGAGAATTATTCTTTAACTGACAGTGAATTTGAATGACCAACAAGTGCAGAAGTCAAGACTGCCATGGAAAAACTGCCAGATTTCTGGCAGCGGTGTAGCAGTTCTAAACTTTCCCACTTGCAATGTGGCTCTGGGTTTATAAACTAGCTAAACTGAATGCCAAAGATTTAAACAATATATGTGAAAGGTTCACATTTAATTACCATGGTATACCCACTTTATTTTTCTTGTGATGATAATTTTAAGCAGATCGGTTTAAAGCCATCTAGTTGCATTACACAGAAATCAGTCCTTCGTCACATGTGACCTTGAACCAGTGACAAGCCACAAAGATGGTACAAATTTACAGTCTACATCATATGAGGGACTTTGATGCAGGGAGCTAAAGGGTCAAGCATGGAAAGGGGAAATAAATGGTAAAATGACTGTCTCTAGACTCCTCAGATAAAGTGGAAACAAGCACTTGGCATTTTCAGTGCTGACAACCTGGCTTGTTTGTTCACTCTAATGAGCACTCCGGCTCCATTAATGAGCAGACTGAATCCATTATCATCATCATTTCAAAAGGCAGTGTGCCACTAAATAGCTTCCCATATTAGCAGGCATTGCCCTTGTTGTTCCATTTGATCAGCAGTGGCAGCAGGGAACCGTAACACTCCCACTTTTCTGCTGGGAAATTAGCAAGTGAAAATTAGTCCAAAAAATTATGACCCAGAGAAGAGCCGTGATGTAGACTAACAGCAAAGTGACAAGGGAAGAGAAAAGACAGCAAAAGGGATTTTTTTCTAAAAAAATATAAACAGTAAATCTGTAGCAAAAGGGTTTCATATTCTTTTCCTACACCTTGCCTGAGACATCAAAGAGCCAATTAGCTCCCTCACAAATTGGGTGGCGTGCTTACACTGGAAAGCTGTTGAGGGCAGCAAAGCCACACTTTCTAGCCGTTTGATTCTGCCAGCTACAAGCCTGTTTGAACTGTAGTTCTTGAATGTGTGTCAATCCTTGGACTTTCAATCTGTTAAAGGATTTTAATTAGGCCTTGACTCCACATCACTGTGAGTGTCTTTGTAGCTTGTGAATGGTACAAGGGTTCTGAATCCAGTCAAAATAGTCCTAAGCAGCACCGTGAAAAATACTCTTTCATTTGATGTGTGCCACTTCACTACATTCAGCCTTTTCATTGTCCCATTCTTTTGTAGCTTTTGAAATTATTAAAATGTTAACACGTATGCTGTCCCTTTGATATTTAAGACAAAAGGGTAAGAAATGCAGGGTGCAGAGATATTCAAACGTGAAGATGGAAAATTCAAATCTGTCTTTATTTCATGCTTCACCAAGGATTTCTATTTGTGCTCAATATTCAAAATACTACCTTTTGCGAGGCATTTACAATTACGTGCATGTTTGCATTTCTGTTTCTGTTTAAAAGAAAATCTTCTCCTGACATATGCAAGAAGTGAAGAGAACATTTTTCACTATTTTACAGCTACATTTGACAGGATCTTACACATTCTGTGCTCTGCATTTGGTTCATCTCAACTGCCAGAGAAATTAATACCCCTAGTGACTGTATTTTAATTAAGCAATTTCATGCAAATTACAAATTTATGATTGCCAAATAATATAGTGCAAAGAAGTCGTAGTAGGCTGATCTGATATGCATAGTGTTGGCAGGCACTCCATTCTGAAGCAATGTCCATAAAAAGAAAAACGAACTAAGGTGACAATTTTCAATCTGTAAGAAAAGATGGTGCATAGATATAATATCATAACTGTATTTTTGCAAATAAAAATTTCAACATTCAACATTATTTTGGTAATTTTGAATTTGATTTTTCCTTTAAATTGGTATGTTTGCCCAAATAATTAGAGTATATAAGAGCAAATTAATAAAATATGAAATCAGTGGAAACAGCTCATTGTAAATTACAAATAGAAACATTAGACTTTGTTCTGTTTTTGGAAAACAACTGTACTATTTTGCAAGTTGGCAATTACATTAAATATTTTTTGATAATGACTTTTTGTAAAAATTAAAAGCCTATGTGGATTTTCATCTTACCTGTATTCATCCACTGAAGTCTAAAAGCCCATTAGTGAAGCATATATCAAAAATACAGGTTTCGTTTTCTGCTTTTTAGTATGATTTGATTGGTGTACATTTCTTGTAGTCTGGATTTTATAGTATTCATGATGACTGGAAAACTGATTAATTTCACATCCTTATTATATAAATCCTTCAATCTTCAAAGAGTTAAACACAGACAAAGAACAAGCCTGCAGTCTCTCCACATTTTGTTATTCACAGTTTCAAGCAGTGGATTAAAATGGTCCCTCATATTCACTGACATGGCACAATGTTGGTTCATAATCTTTTACACATTTGAGAACTGATCACTATGCTGATCTGTGCTGCCTCAAGCTGTGAATCTAATGTCTCATTTACACCACACATTTATGCTAAAATGAATCCAAAGAGGATCTAAACCTGGAATAAAACTGCTATTGCACCAAAAATGCCAAACTACTAACCTCTTTGTTATCCCACCATAGAAAGGATATTTGCAGCCTCTAGAAGTGCAAGAGTGCAAATATTATGCAGGTTTTCATCCAAAATCTCTATATCCCTCAAGTACTTGTACTGATTTAACGAAAGCCAAGATAAGGAAACTTTTAAAAATAAAAGCACAGTCAATTGTTATGATCTGCAAAACTGCCTGTAAGGGGAAAGCAGGCTCAACAGTATCTTCTAAAAATAAATTGGATACGCACTTGAAAAGGATAAACCTTTAAGAGTATGGGGAAAGAGTGAGGAGCTGGATTAATTGGAGAGCTCTTTCAAACAGACAGCATAGGCATGATGGGCCAAATGACCACATTTAATACCATTTAATTTTGATAATCCACAACACATAAAATAACAAAATGAAATTACCTTGGTAGCGCCTTTACCACACTTACCAATTATAAGCATAATTCCAGAAACTTGGTGAACTTTGTCAATTATGTTAACAAGACACCGACTAGATGTTAGAGGAGTCACTTCAAACTCTATTATCAATATGTCTTAAGCAGCTATAATTATAATGCTAGATGATGTGTCAGATAAGATATTGACTTATAGCATTAACATCCAGGTACAATGAGGTCCAGATTGATGTGACAAAATTATATTTGGCCTGTTTGTTGTTCGGTTGCCAATGTGAAATAGTCAAATGAAGCTCTAATGTCGATCCTAATGAGCATGGACCACAACAAAACATAGCGCCTGAGATGTCACAACAACAACCTGGCATGTGTCACTCAAGAATCACTCATGAAATGCTTTGGAAATGTTTGGAAAACATTATTACACAACAAGGGTTGCCTTTCTCTTGTTGGAATTACGAAGTTGAGGGGGATGAGCAATGTGGGGTTAGATACCACTGGATCGTTAAGGAACATAGAAATTCACCCAAAACATTATCCCAATCTGAGATAGAATTTCCATACAAGACAATAACCCTAGTTGCCATATTCTGCTAAATATGCACGGTTTAAATTTCCCAAAGCCTCTTTAAAAATGTATGGATAGATTGTAAATGTAAATTTAGTGTCTGAGAGGGTAGGATTCCAGGTGGGTGGATGAAGGGGTAAGGTGGCAAGTGGGTAAATGGGCATGGTGATAGATGGGTGGGTGAGAAGATGAGGTGGTAGATATGTAAGGGGGTAGCTGGCAGAATATTAAGGAAGAAGGCCAGTGGGGGTGGCGGGTCAGAATTTTGGGAATAATTGGACCGAGTGAAGTCAGGGGATTGGGAAATCAGGGAGGTAGTGTGTTATTGGGGGATCGGGTGATTTGCATGTGTTGGAGTTCATCGGAAGAGGTAACACTGGGGGTTCAGTGGGTAGTGGGGAATTAGAGTGGGTGTCAGTTATATAATTATCCAGGAATTAGAATTGCTTTAAATTTTTCTAACAATTTTGGAACAATAATCCATTTCTGTCAATTGAAACCTATAGCTAACATTTTTTTCAAGAGGGTTTTGGATGCAGTTTAATTGCCCATGGAAACATTTAGCTTATGTGGCAGACTTTCAAGGGGTCAGAACACGTATATTTTAAGATACATCCAGTCTTTGTCCTTTCAGAAAATTTAGACCATTATTTCTAACTGTATTTTGATTTGTCACATTTTGTTTATTATATTTTATGTAGACTTATCAAAATGATATACCATGATTAAGAATAAATTAAAAATTAAATAATTCTGCCTTTAATATAACAGGTTTTGATTGGGCAGACACATAAACACTTGTGGGGAATAGCAGGATTAGAAACCACTGATTTGAAAGAATCACCAAGAGATAAAATAGAGAACTTAGAAGAAACATCTTTACCCTAAGGGTGGTGAGCTGTGGAGCTTATTACCTTGGGAAGCAATCATAGCAAATAGCATTGGTGTATTTAAAAGAAAGCGAGACAAGCATATGAGGGAGAAGGGTTATAGTGATAGAATGGGCTGTGAGCAAATGGGAGGAAGCTTGAGCAGAGCCTAAATATCAGCATAGATTGGTAGGGCTGAATGGCCTGTCCTAAACCATCATGCAATGTAAAAAAAATTGTAAGCCAATTAAGTGAATGCGTGCTCAGCTATTAACAAGGACAATTTCATATTTCTAGCTACTAGGGGATCAGTATTCTACTTATGTTCTGCAGTTGTAATCATCTAGCAAAATCAGTTTCAAACCCTGTCAAATTCTGATTATCTATAATAATCCATATGCATACAATGATACATTGTGGATAAAGGTACAATGCTTAAAGAGACCAACAGACTTTACTCTATCCACACTTCTTTATGTACTTATTTCTTCCTGTCTTATTTAATGTCAGATGGTCAAGCAATGCACAATCTTGAGAGTGACTGGTCATTTTGGCATAATAGTTCATGCTGTAATAAGGTGCACCATGTTCGCAAATGGTTTTTACTTTATCATGGAAAAGGGAGTATTTCATGAAGTCACGGTGGGGTTTTGATTTGTGTTTTTTTTTCCGAGGAAAATATATTTGTGGTGATTGGCATGATTCTCCCCACATTGAAGCTACACTATTGAAAGGTCAGGGCAGTCCTTTGAGCTTGACTGGCTCAGGGGGATGTCAAGTGTCCTGTCCTCCAGTGGGGAGATCTGGGGCTTTGTGAATGTGCATTTCTAGTTTAGGAAGAAAGAACAGCTGTGGATTAGTTTTGTCACCGTGACATTATGCAATCAGTGTTGCGTTTTGATGCAGTTAGTGCTTCTTTCATTGTTTCCAAACAAGAAATGAAAAATAAATCCTTGCCAAAAACTTTTTTTTAATAAAGAGGATGCCCATCCAATCACTATTCAACAACAGAACTGTTTTCTGCTGAATGACTTGTCCTTGACAGACTTACATTCCACTAGTCACATAAAAGTTCTGAATTAGAATAGCAACTTATTGCATAAAGTATATTGACCCAGATCTAGCAACTCAAATAACAACATGGTATGGTGGATCAGTGGTTAGTACCCTCACAGTGCCAGGGATTTGGGTTTGATTCCAGCCTCAGTTGCATGGGTTTCCTTCAGGAGCTCTGGTTTCCTCCCACAAGCCAAATATGTGCAGGTTAGATGAATTGGCCATGCTAAATTGCCTATAGTTTTCAGGGATGTGTAGATTTGGTGCATTAGTCAGGGGAAATGTAGAGTAATAGAGTGGGGGAATGGGTCTGGGTGGGGTACTCGTCGGAGGGTCAGTTTGGACTTGTTGGGCTGAATGGCCTGTTTCCATGCTGCAGGGATTCAATGATGACAGATGTTAGTTGTCAAACAGAGGGCTGCATTGCAGCTTTCAGAAGTCTAATCTTGAAATTACTGTCTGCCTGACCAGACTTCAGAGAAGTTCCAAGGTACTGAAGAAAAGTTGAAATGTTAACTCTGTTTCTATCTCCATAGATGCTGCCAGACCTATAGCTTCTCCAACATTCTCTGCTTTTGTTTCAGATTTTCAGCATCTAAACTACTTTGCTTTTATTTGAGTTCCAAGTGCTCCTGTCTCTCAGGCAATAGCTGTTTCAAACAGGTTGAAAAACAATAGGTAAAACAGCCAAGTGATATAGGAGAATACTTCCAGCAGAATCCATGTTGTTTGTTCCATTAGGAAACTACCAAATGGGAATATAGTCAATTGTCCAGCATTAACACCAGTTTTTTTTTACTTTAAAGCTGTTCCTTGTATTGGTAGATCCTGCTCAAGAGTGCAGTCCTTTAAATTAGCAGAGGTGTGAACTCCTACACCAGCCCCTCACCACCAATCTGAACCCCGTCTCTTCCTTCTCATTACTACTGACTGTAGATTAGCATTTGCTGGATGGAGTATGTGGCAGGAATATGGGAGGGCATCATCAACTAAAATATTTAATAACCACATGCCTGCAATTGAACTGAAAGGGAGTGTCTTCAGCTTGTGCTATACAGAGGGTATGAATTCGCTGGCAATGCACTGTGCTACCAGCATCCCCAAACATAACAGACATGGGGAAAATTGTTACCCTGCTGTGCGAACAGGGAATGCAGGAGATCAAATGGACAGATTTGTACAGCTGAGAACTTCCTTTTCCTTCAGGATCAGCAATAAATGCCAGAACAATTGTTGGTGCCAGTCTGGTCCAAGGTTGAGACATGGGTTAGTGCAGTCTCAGCAATGTGGAGGAATGCCCATTACTGGAGGAAGAAGGTCAATGAGCTTCTCCACTCCACGAGCTTCGGTGCCACCATCTTCTCTCTGATACTTCACACTCACTCTGTCTCTGTTATTGTGCCCACCTTTTACCTAGAGTCTTTCTCTGCACTCCCATTATTGCCTGCACCATCTTCCCTCACTCAATCCACGACAACATCAACCCTGTATGCCCTCTGAATTGCCAGTTTCCTCAGGACACTTTTCCCAGCTGCACCCAAAGGAAACACTGTGCCATCCATTTGCATTTCCTATAATCCCCACATCTCTATCAGTCCAGCAGGAAACCGGTCTTCAAAAGCACAGAAAGAGTGGGGATGCTGGTGGGCTACTCAATATTCAGTTCCTCACCCTTTATGTGGAGAGGATCCCGACTCTAACCACCCCAAAATGCTGATTGAATGCATGCAAACCCTTGAACTGGTATAGGAAGTTGTTCTTATGGGCCTGGCTTCCCTGAGCAAACGCTGTTCCCCCATACTGGGACCTGCTGGCAACTAACTTTCTGCATTTATGTCTATGCTAAATGGTAAGGCAAGAACCTAGTATCTCTGGCTAAAGGGAATAGTGTGAAAAGGCAAAGCAAGGAAATGTGGTAGAGTGAGGCTGTGAGAATGCCTATAAGCTCAGAGACAATGGGTGATATGACAGCAACCAAACAGCCTGGAGATGTAGCCTGGTCCAGTCCATGAGGCAAGGAACATGTCTTTCAATTCACTGGCTCTTTGCTGCAGCATTACAGTTGCCAGTGCAGCCCGGGGTGCTGCATTAAAGTTCAGAAGCATACTGCAAGTGGATTGAAGATTGCGCATAAGGGTTCTCTGCTGGCATGTATCAGTTGGAATACTCTTAAAATGCGGTGCTTGTGAACCATACCCATGGAGTGAGCCCTGACATGTTGGCACCACATTGGCCAACATGGAGTCCTTTGGAGAAAGCACTGAGCTAAATTTGCAAAGTATCCACTTTGATTTCTATTTCAAAATTTCTTGATATCTAGCTTGTTTGGTGGGTTGGTTCATTGAATACTAATGAAGCAAGGTGTGTTTCAAAAAGGTAGTTATGAATTATAAGTCCCTTCAATTGGCAATTCACCACTGCCTAGTGAGAAACTCACTGCATACATGTCAGTTAAAGCATAATAAAATGAAATAAAATGCTCTCAATATCAAGATTAAGATCACAAGAACTTCTCCCCAATTCTGTCACAAATCTCACCATAGCCCACATTACTCAGACCCTGACAATACTCCACCCCTGGTCTCAATTCCAGTGTCAGAAATTCATGAGCTTCTCACACTTGTTGGATCTGAGGGTGGATGAACATGGAACAGCAACGGTTTATTTGCAGATAAAATCAGTCCCTGATAGTGCTTTAAGTGGTCCAATTAGATCTGGCAATAAATAGATCAATCAATTGCCTGCCACACATACATATTCATTTTCAAGTTAAATGTTGATTGGATTGAAGGAAACAAAGGTGAGAGTTGTTGCAACGAGAACTGTCAGAGAGAATATTGGATTTAATGGCAATGAAAATCCTCAATACAACCTCCACCAGTAAGGCCCATTCATATGAATTCTTTTTCCAGCCATTCCAAGTCAAATCTTTCAGTTAGAACTGTGGATGATAGAAATCAGTAACAAAAACAGAAATTGCCAAGAAACCTCAGCAAGTCTGGCAGCACCTGCGGAGAGAAATCAGAGGTAACGTTTTGGATCCAGTGACTCTTCTTTAGAGCTGATTCTGAAGCTATTTCTGTTTTGTTTCAAATCTTTCAGTTCCCTAAATTTCCATGTGTTGAATTTCTTTGATCAGAGAACAACTGAACCAGTGTACCTCCATCTGAGGAACAACTAACTACAGTTGCTGGAATCTGTACTGAAAATACAAAAATGCTGGAAATCAAAGAGGGTCAGTCAGCATGTGTGGAAAGAGAACAAGCTCATGTTTAGAATCTCGATGACTCTTCATCAGAGCCTGGTCTGAGATTGCCACCTATGTTGAAGCAGCCATCTGGAGTAATGCCCAAAAGTATAGGAAGAAGGTCTGTCAGTGTAAGTGCAACATTTCTCTGAAATGTGTCATACTCACTCTATCACTAATATTGCACCCATCTCCCACCAAGGCTCATGCCCTACCATTTCCCACTAGTGCATACAACATCTTTCACAGTTGCCCTCACTCACCCCAAACTGTGACACCACAAACCCTGTATGACCTCTGTGCTGCTTACTCACTTGCTTGGGAAACCTTGCAACAACAGTAATAGCTATGCTACCAACTCGTATCTTTTGTAATACCTGTCTCCCTCTCATTCGAGGAACAGAACAATTCCTCACAATGGAGCAGAAAGGGTCAAAACAGCTGATATGCTCTCCAACATTCAGCTCCTTATACCTTTATAAGTAGGGAGGACCCTGTAATGACCACCGCGAGCAGGACCTGGACTGGTATTAGAGATTGTGATTGATTTACCATGCCAGGAACCCCCTGAGCGAATGCTATCCCTTTTGGTTGGACGAAGGCTGACTGACAACTGAGGCAAACTTCCTGATGTCTGTGCCAAGAGGCAGAGCAGAACAGTAGTAATGTGAGCCTGGTATCTCTGGGTGTGGGGACAAAATACAAAAAAAACACAAGCACACTTTGAGCATGCAGATAACTGAATGGGGAGTGCCCTGAGAATGAGTGAAAAGTCCAGAGATGTGCCTGGCCCAGCCCATGAGTTGGGTACATGTCCCTGTGTAGAAACTGTCCTTGTGTAGCATTACTACAATAGTTGCCAGTGTAGTATGAGATGAAGCGGTGAAATGCAAAAGCATCCTCCAAATGGATTGCAGATTTGCCACAGGGGTTCACATTAGATGCTAATGTCCATGGACATGGGTTGCATGTGGCCAATGCCCATGGAGCATGGGTTGCATGTGGCCAATGCCCATGGAGCATGTCCATGATCATGGCTACTCGTGCCCAACATGTAAGCCTTATAGAGGGAGTGGTGAGTTAAACCTGCCACAAACCCACACTGATTTTTAATGTCATAATTTCCCAATAGCTAGTTTGTATTTAGTAAGGTCATAAACTTTAGTCAGTTTAACAATATCTATAAAGACTGTCAATTGGGAATTTGCTGAACCCTGGTGAGAATCTTTCCATACTGCTTGAACAAAGCAGTGAGGCTGCAGCAATATGAGCCTGGTATGATGATGTTCATTATAAAATCTCACTACTCATTGAGTTGAGATGCATCCCTTCACAGGGGGTAAAGGGTCTTCAGCTTATGACTTAATTTGGCATCAGTGCAGCACTGGTGAGCTCTCCATTCATTTTGACATCAAGCCCTACTAAAGCAAGAAGAGCAAGATCCCACCACAATCTCTGGACACGGTGACTTAGGATTTCCTCGTCCAGTCAGTGGTGCAGTGTTAGACAAGAAAATCTAACTCAATGTATATTTTGCTGATGGGCACCCTGCACCTCTTCTTATTATTGACACTTCTATTAAGCTTGATTTTTGCAAGAGCTGTAAAAAAATGACTATTCAGATTTATCTGGTTACAATGGACACAATGCAAATTGAAACAATTAGATTTGAATCTAGAAGCAGATTACACTGTAAAAATAAAGTTTCGATGTTATCACACAAACAGAAAACAAATATTCACAGTTAAGACTTAAAAAGTGTTTAATATACCTTCCCAAGAACCTCTAGGCACTAAACTACCCATATTAAAATCACAAAATACCTAACAGTGTCACTGTGCGAGAATTTTCAGTGTTCAGAATGTCATATATCATCACCTGTAGGTTCACCCAGGAATGATGCCACATACAGGGGATTCATTCGTGGATGAATAGCATCTGCTTATGCTTAAAACTTTTAAAATGTTTTAAATTTCCCAACTCCAGTGTCATTTTGATTTTCTGAAAAACATTTTGTTTTTCTCACAAGTTACTGTGAACTTAATTATCAATGTTGAAGTTTAAAGTTTTTAATTTTGAGTGTTTATATTAACATGGTTTCTTCTCATCAGGTTTTAGTCGCTTAGGCTCTCTCAACCCCATACCACGACTATGACGGGTACAGCTATCCCAGGAATCAAACCAAACATAAGTTTATTTTAAAAAATTATTTCATTCACTTAATGAAGATTAGCTTCAAAGTAGATCTTTTCATTGACTTGACTTAGGGCTACACTGGTTGTAGCCAGCAGTTAAATGAGGTTCTCCATCAATGGAAATATAGACAAAATCAAATTTTAGACTTTCAGGTTTTACAATTATGTATTTCATAATTAAAATACAATGTAAATGTCAGTGTATTAATAGACAAATTCTTGTATATCTCATGTCAGACATTTCAAAATATGTCTCCTTAAATGGGAGTGGGAGTCTATGATGCAAAAGCTTATTATTATGCCTGATTAAAGTTTTACCCCAATAGAATTGATGGGTGAATATTTGGTTTATGATATAGAGTGGCACAGTACCTCAGTTACCAGCACTGCTGCCTCACAGAGACCCAGGTTTGATTCCCGCCTCGGGTGACTGTTTATGTGGAGTTTGCACATTTTCCCCATATCCATGTGACTTTCCTCCAGGTGATCCAGTTTCCTCCCAAGATGTGCAGGTTAAATGGACTGGCCATGGTAAGTTGCCCATAGTGTACAGGGATGTGTAGGTCAGATGGATTAGCCGTGGGAAATGCAAGGTTATAGGGATAGGGTAGGGAGTGGGTCCGGGTGGAACGCTGTTTGGAGGGTTGGTGTGGTTGCGATGGGCAACTGCCCTGCTTCCCCACTGCAGGGAGTCTATGATGTGGCACCCAAAATATATAATGTAGAATTCAAAAATAATGATTGCCCAAATGACCATTTACATTTAATGTAACGTGGAAAATGAAGCAACAAAATTGCAGAATGAATCAGAAGGCCAACACTTAGAGGCAGAGAGAAAGCACAGCACTGGGATGGAAGCTAGAAAAGGTACAGAAAAATTATCCTGATTGAGTAATTAAAATAAGTGGGATGATTGCCTGAAGTGGACTCTCATGAAAAAATAGATTATGCCATTTGAACTAAATGAAGCTGATCATGTTTTTTTGTGGATTAAAACAGCTTAGTGATTTCAATTAAGTCTCACCTAGTGTTAGCTCAGTCTTCCTTTGAAGACCTTGAAGAAAGACAATGCAGCAGGTCAGGCATTCGTTTAGGCCATGAGTGTTACATTGCTGGATGATGTTCAAGTTGATAAAGGACAGTGCAAGCTTGCCCACATAGCAGTTAAGGTAGACAAGCTTGAGGTTGGAAGAACACAACAAGCCAGGCAGCATCAGGAGGTGGAGAAATTGACATTTCAGGTGTAGCCCTTCCATCCATAGCAGTAAGGCTGCCAACTGCTTCCAGGAATGACTGACACCAATAAAGCTTGGGAGATATCCATAACAGACTCACGTTCAGAGTGAATATCTTATTGTATGACCTTGTATGTGTGCTGTGCTTGAAGGCAAGTCCTTGTCTGCTAATGCTTCATCGTGGACTGTTTTCTTGGCAGTGCTGATTTATAATTGCCTTTTACACTCTGGGACAGTGCAGAAGGCTGGACTGAAGTAAACCTGAACTGGAACAGGAATCAAATACACACTGTTGGCATCATAGTGAAACACACACTGGTCACCTAGCTAACTCAGCTATCTAGTCCCATCATACTTGCATCAGTGATTATTTTTTGAAACAATATTTCATGCACACAATAATTTTGAACTTCAGCAAGCATTATTTATTAGAAAATGAGGACTATAGATGTTGGAGATCAGAGTTGAGAGTGTGGTGTTGGAAAAGCACATCAGGTCAGGCAGCAACTGAGGAGCAGGAGAATTGACATTTCGGATATATACCCTTCATCAGGAATGAGGCTTGTAGGCCCGGGGGCTAAGAGATAAATGGGAGGGGGGTGGGGCTTGCGGGAATGCCTTCTTCCTCATCTTCATCTACCCTGCGAGTCTCTCGTCAGGTCCATGTCCCCCACCAGCCCACACCCCATTCCTGGCACTTTCCCCTGTCACCGCAGGAAGTGCAAAACCTGTGCCTACACCATTCCCCTCACCTCCTCCAAGACCCCAAAGGATCCTTCCACATCTGACAGAAATTTACTTGTACCTCTACCAATGTCATCTACTGTATCTGTTGCACCTGATGTGGCCTCTTCTACATTGGGAGACTGGAGCCTACTGTGGATTGTTTCAGAGAACATCTCTGGGACACCTACACCAACCAATCCCACGGCCCTATGGCTGAACACTTCAACTCCCCCTCCCACTCTGCCAAGAACATTCAGGCCCTGGGCTTCCTCCATAGCCCAACGCTTACTACCCGATGCCTGGATGAAGAATGCTTCATATTCCACCTTGGGACACTGCAACCACATGGGATCAATGTGGATTTTGACAATTTCCTCATTTCCCCTCCCCGTACATTATCCCAGTCCCAAACCTCCAACTCGACATCACCTCTTGACTGTCCATCACCTTTCCCATCTATTTGCTCCACTCTCCTCTCTGACCTATTACTTTCTCCTTCACCTTCATCCACCTATTGCATTCTCAGCTACATTGCCCCCAACCCCACCCCCTCCCATTTATCTCTCAGCCCCCGGCCCAGAAGCCTCATTCCTGATGTAGGGCTTATGCCTGAAACAGTGATCCTCCTGCTCCACGGATGCTGCCTGACTGGCTGTGCTTTTCCAGCACCACACTCTTGACAAGCATTATTTAGCATTTTATTATCCAGTTATTGAAAGTCAGTTTTGATAAAACAGTACCAATTTTTGAGATGATAAATCTGAGCACAGATCATGCAGTTTAGAAACCTCCAAAGATTGGTGTAGTCATATCTCACATGCCTACTATATGCTGAGAACATTTCTGACATCTACAAATATCAAAATGCCTTCAGGGAGGCTCCTGTGTCTGCATTGAGCATATTTCTGTTGATAAACAAAAAGTAGTCATAGACTTCAAACATTTCCACTCTCAGGGCTAAAAGTGTACAGCAGGAAGGTGCCAAAAGAGGATAAGATAAAGGTCATTCTTAAAAGATTTTTTGTTTAAGTTAATTGAATTTTAATTTCCAGTTAGCTATGCATTCGACCATTACTTATGTTCAATATGATGACCCTGCTCCATATTTTATGACTTTTTATTTTATTTCTTACTAAACATAATCTGTCTACATTCACAGCTCATTTGTTTAGAACCTTTCACTTGCTGCTACTGAGATTGTTGGAGAATCTTCATTCTATACTTAGGCCTTTATCAATGAAAACCATCATCCTTGCATCAAAGGAGGCCAAATGCACTTTTACCAAAAAATTCTGGCAATTAGCACAGAGGAAGATTGAACAAATTAAAAATTATTCATGAATTCAGCGATAATAGAAAAATTGTAAGCATTTAATATGAAAACAAAACTTAATATTTCCCATGGTAAAAAACATTGAGGTGAACAATTTGAAGAGGATATTCCTAAAGGGTACCAAACAAACCTTTAACCTTATCATTGTAATTAAAACAAAGAAATAATTGATGGTTAACAACATAGTTTATGTTCAGACATTAATGACAATTAAATTTGCCTCACCAAATAATCTTCCATCAATAAGTTTCTATTATTTAACACTTACTGTATACTACCAGCTTCTCATTAATCACTACAAAAACAACCAAATGAATTAACATGTTTTTGCTAATTAGCAAAAAAAGGAATGAGACAATCAAGTCATGAAGAATAATTAATTACTGACCACGTAATCAGAGATAGCAGCACATAAAACTCAATAATCATGTATCAAAGATGTTCTCTCCTTAAATCTACCTTTGCTGGAGGCCAGCTTGACACTGGTTCACGTCAATCCAATGAGTTGGATGTATTGTGACAACAGTGACATTACCATGGCTTTAAGAGGTGTATTTTATCCGTTTTTAAAGAAGAAATGTTGAGCCGAGTGGATTGCTCAAAGCCAAAAGAGTAAACAGCTTGTGAGTCCTTGGGTTTTGTTTTAATGTTGGAACAACAGAAGCAGCCTGAATGGTTGGGGTCAAGCTCCCACAGAACCAGGATGTCTAATTTTCGCTTACAGCAGTTGCTGGGGTCTTGAAGATTGATGTGGAAGCTTTTGTTCCTCTCTCTGTTACAGCTAAAAGCTTGGGTTCTCTTCCTGCTGCTAGCACTATATGTGAGACAATATTTTACTAAATTTGCTTTGGCCAAAAATATGCTTACATTACTATACCGAAGCAGTTAGTGATTAATTTGTGATTTTGTTAAGTATTTCAATAGAGTTAGAGTTAAGCCAATTCTTTTCTTTTCTTTTTATTTTGCCTGTTTTTTAAAGATAGTGTATGATAAAAGTTTGTTTTGCTTTAAGCCTAATTATGTGATCAATTGAGTTGCATCTGGAATGCAACATCTTTAAAATAAGAAAAGTTAGATTAATCAGGTTTATCTCCTTGATATGTTTTGAGGGATTTTCAGTCAGGTCCATAACAATTTGGATGCACTTGTCAGGATCAACATCTCTAATTCCAGGTAGGGTTTAGAATTAATGGACCCAAAAGCAGTGAGTGTTGGGTGTTCTCTTTAGATTAGATTAAATTACTTACAGTGTGGAAACAGGCCCTTAGGGCCAACAAGTCCACACTGATCCTCCAAAGAGCAACCCATCCAGACCCATTCCCCTACATTCACCCAATATACAGGCAATTTAGCATGGCCAATTCACTTAACCTGCACATTTTTGGACTGTGGGAGGAAACCAGAGCACCCGGAGGAAACCCACGCAGGCACGGGGAGAATGTACAAATTCCACACAGACAATTGCCTGAGGCAGGAATTGAACCTGGGTCTCTGGCGTTGTGAGGCAGCAGTGCTAACCACTGTGCCAACGTGACACCCTTGTGCCACTGTGACGCCCATTGTGCATGACCAAGTGTTGAATTTGATTGGTTTAAATAGGATGTGCTTTGTGTAATAATGGCTCCCTCAGCCTCTAAGGGATGGAATAAATCATAGAACATAGAACATAGAACATAAAAAAATATAGCGCAGTATAGGCCCTTTGGCCCTCGATGTTGCGCCGACCCAAGCCCACCTAACCTACACTAGCCCACTATTCTCCATATGCCTATCCAATGCCTGTTTAAATGCCCATAAAGAGGGAGAGTCCACCACTGCTACTGGCAGGGTGTTCTATGAACTCATGACTCACTGAGTAAAGAATCTACCCCTAACATCTGTCCTATACCTACCACCCCTTAATTTAAAGCTATGCCCCCTCATAATAGCTGACTCCATACATGGAAAAAGGTTCTCATTGTCAACCCTATCTAAACCCCCAATCATCTTGTACTGCTCTATCAAGTCACCAATGAAAACAGCCCCAAATGCCTCAGCCTTTCCTCATATGATCTTCCTACCATACCAGGCAACATCCTGGTAAACCTCCTCTGCATCCGTTCCAGTGCCTCCACATCCTTTGGCAACCAAAACTGCAAACAATACTCCAGATGTGGCCGCACCAGAGTCTTATACAACTGCAACATGACCTCAGGACTCCGGAACTCAATTCCTCTACCAATGAAAGCCAGTACGCCATATGCCTTCTCCACAACACTATTTACCTGGGTGGCAACTTTCAGAGATCTGTGTACATGGACACCAAGATCTCTCTGCTCATCCACACTACCAAGTATCCGACCATTAGCCCAGTACTCCATCTTCTTGTTACTCTTACCAAAATGAATCACTTCACACTTACCTACATTGAACTTCATTTGCCACCTTTCTGCCCAGCTCTGCAGCTTATCTATATCCCGCTGTAACCTGCCACATCCTTCCTCACTGTCAACAACTCCACTGACTTTCATATCACCCGCAAACTTGCTCACCCAACCTTCTAGCCCCTCCTCCAGGTCATTTATAAAAATGACAAACAGCAATGGTCCCAAAACAGATCCTTGTGGAACACCACTAGTAACTGCACTCCAAGATGAACCTTTACCATCAACTACTACCCTCTGTCTTCTTCCAGCCAGCCAATTCCTAATCTAAACCTCTAACGCACCCTCAATGCCATTCCTCCACATTTTTTTGCAGTAGCCTACCGTGGGGAACCTTATCAAACGCCTTACTAAAATCCATATACACCAAATCTACCACTCTACCCTCATCCACCTCCTTGGTCACCTTCTCAAAGAATTCAATAAGGTTTGTGAGGCACGACCTGCCCTTCACAAAACTATGCTGACTATCCTTGGTCACACTATTCCTATCCAGATGTTCATAAATCCTATCCCTTAAAATTCTCTCTAAGACTTTGCCCACAACAGAAGTGAGACTCACCAGCCTATAGTTACTAGGGTTATCCCTACTCCCCTTCTTGAACAACCATATTTGCTATCCTCCAGTCTTCTGGCACTGTTCCTATAGACAACGAGGACATAAAAATCAAGGCCAATGGCTCTGCAATCTCCTCCCTTGCTTCCCAGAGAATCCTAGGATAAATGCCATCAGGCCCAGGGGACTTACCTTTATTTTCACCCTTTTCAGAATTTCCAACACCTCTTCCCTACATACCTCAAAGCCATCCATTCTAATTAATTGTAACTCAATATTCACATCGGCAACAATGTCCTGTTCCTGAGTGAATACTGACGAAAAGTATTCATTCAGTGTCTCTCCGATCTCTTTAGCCTCCACGCACAACTCCCCACTACTATCCTTGACTGGACCTTTTCCTACCCTAGGTCCTATAGAAAGCCTTTGGGTTTTCCCTAATCCTACCAACCAGGGACTTTTCATGTCCCCTCCTTGCTGCTCTTAGCTCTCTCTTTAGATCCTTCCTGGCTACCTTATAACTCTCAATCGCCCCAATTGAACCTTCACGCCTCATCTTTACATAGGCTGCTCTCTTCCCTTTAACAAGGGATTCCAATTCCTTATTAAGCCACGGCTCCCTCACACGACCCTTTCCTCCCTGCCTGACAGGTACATACTTATCAAGGACACTCAATAGCTGCTCCTTGAACAAGCTCCATATATCAATTGTGCCCTTCCCTTGAAGCCTACGTTTCCAAGTCACGCATCCTAAGTCATGCCTCACCGCATCATAATTTCCCTGCCCCCAGCTATAACTCTTGCCCTGCAGTGCACACCTATCCCTCTCCATCACTAGAGTAACAGTCACCGAATTGTGGTCACTGTCTCCAAAGTGCTCAACTACCTCCAATTCTAACACCTGGCCTGATTCGTTACCCAGAACCAAATCCAGTATGGCCTCACCTCTTGTTGGCTTGTCTACATATTGTGTCAGGAAACCCTCCTGCACACATTGGACAAACACCGACCCATATAACGTACTTGAGCTATAGCTTTCCCAGTCAATATCTGGAATGTTAAAGTCCCCCATAACAACCACCCTATTATTTTCACTCTTCTTCTGAATCATCCTCGCAATCCTTTCTTCTATGTCTGTAGAACTATTAGGAGGCCAGTAGAAAACTCTCAACAGGGTGACCTCACCTTTCCTATTTCTAACCTCAGCCCAAGCTACCTCAGATGGCGAGTCTTCATCCATCGTTCTTTCCACCACTGTAATACTATCCTTGACAAGCAATGCCATACCTCCCCTCTTTTACCCCCACCTCTGACCCTACTAAAACATTTAAACCCTGGAACCTGCAACAGCCATTCCTGTCCCTGTTCTACCCATGTCTCCATAATAGCCACAACATTGAAATCCCAGGTACCAACACACGCTGCAAGTTCACCTACCTTATTTCGTATACTTCTCGCATTGAAGTATACACACTTCAAGCCACCTTCCTGTTTACAAGCACCCTCCTTCGAGATTGATGCCATGTTCCTAACCTCCCGACACTCAAGGTCCTGCACCCTAAAGCTACAGTCCAGAATCCCATGCCCCTGCAGAGTTAGTTTAAACCCCCTCAAAGAGCACTAGCAAACCTCCCCCCAAAGAATCTGGTGCCCCTCAGATTCAGGTGTAGAGCATCCTGTTTATAGAGGTCCCACCTTCCCCAGAAAGAACCCCAGTTGTCCAGATACCGGAATCCCTCCCTCCTACACCATCCCTGTAGCCACGCATTTAACTGTTCTCTCTCCCTATTCCTCGACTCTCTATCACGTGGCATGGGTAACAAACCAGAGACAACAACTCTGTTTGTTCTAGGTCCGAGCTTCCAACCTAGCTCCCTGAAAGCCTGCCTAACATCCTCATCCCTCTTCCTACCTATGTTGTTGGTGCCAATGTGGACCACGACTTCGGGCTGCTCCCCTTCCCCCTTAAGGATCCGGAAAACACGATCAGAGATGTCACGTACCCCTGCATCTGGGAGGCAACATACCAATCGTGAATCTCTCTCACCCCTGCAAAACCGCCTATCTGTGCCCCAAACTATCGAGTCCCCAATAACTATTGCTCTGCTCTTCTCCACCCTTCCCTTCTGAGCAACGGGGACAGGCTCCGTGCCAGAGGCCTGAACCCCATTGCTTTCCCCTGGTAAGTCGTCCCCGCACAAGTATCCAAAACGGAATACTTGTTCTTGAGGGGAACGACCGCAGGGGGTCCCTGCACTGTCTGCTTCCTCCCAGTCCCCATCACTGTCACCCATCTATCTGCAATCTTTAGAGTTACTACTTCCCTAAAGCTCCGATCTATGACCCCCTCTGCCTCCCGAATGATCCTAGGTTCATCCAACTCCAGCTCCAGTTTCCTAACACGGTCTTAGAGGAGCTGAAGATGGGTGCACTTCCTGCAAGTGTAATCAGCAGGGATGAATATGGCATCCCTCACCTCAAACATGTTACAAGAGGAACATTGCACTGCCTTCACTGCCATCCCTCTAAAAGTAACCTTTAAAAAAAACTAGGTCTAAACAATAGAACAAGCAAAATGCAGCACTCACCTGCTTACCATAACGGGTCTTATTATAAGGTTAGAGGAGGAGGGCGGGTGGGAGGCACTACGCCTGTAGTGCCTCAGGTTCCTCTCATGCATGCCTTTATGGGGAAAACCTACCTCGGTAAGCTTGCGCTACACCAGCTTCCGGGTCTGCTCCGCGCTTTAAAAAAAACTTTTACATTTATACCGTAAAAAAAACTTAACCGCGACTACAAAGAGACACTGCATAACAGCCCTTACCTGCTCCGCCGAGAGAGTGAAAGAAATCACTTTGGGAGTTTTGCAGAAAGTGAGCAATGTGAAGCTTTTGGAATTGGCAGACGTGTTGGAATTGGGGTTGCCTTTGTCTGTGCGAAAAGACAAGGTAATTGCAGCAATAGCTCAACATTGATGATTGCTAAAAATGCCATTGGAATCACTGGGAACGGCTAAAATTCAATTGCAAATGAAGCAGCTTGAACAAGAATAGGAAATGACACAGTTTGAATTATGATTAGAAATAGAAGAAAAGCAGAATGAACTAAGAGGTTTAGCAGAGAAAAAGAACAGGAAAGAACTGGCCTGACAGCACAGAAAGGAAAATGAAGGAAACCCTAACAGATGAAAGGGAGAAAGAGAGTTTTTGAACTCTGGACGTTGGAACTGAAAACTCAAAGTTGACTCCTGATGAAGGGCTTATGCTCGAAACGTCGAATTCTCTATTCCTGAGATGCTGCCTAACCTGCTGTGCTTTGACCAGCAACACATTTGCAGTCAAAATGGAGAAGGTAGAGGTGAAAAGTAGGAGTAGCGATGAGGATACTGATGGAAAGCAATTCCATTGTAGCCAATAGTCTAATGGGGTTCCATTGAGTATGTCCAAACATTACTAATTTTTGACAAATTTGATGTAGCAGTCTTTCTCATTTCAGTTGAGAAAGTGGCTAAACAAATTAAATGTCCAGTAACCGTATGAGTATTGTTGACTCAAATAAAGTTGGTAGGTGTTTACATCAATATCAGATGAGATATTTGGGGAGTATGATGAGGTGAAAAAAAACATCTTAAGTGTATATGAGCCAGTACCAGAAACCTACAGACAATATTTTAGGAGTCTATGGGGGGAATCTGGTCAAACGTATATAGAGTTTGACAAATGGATAAGGGGATTGAGAATCTATCAAACATGTGATGCTCTTGGAGAGATCATTAATTTGGAGGAGTTCAAAAATTCACTTCCTGAAGTATTGAGAGCTCATGTGGAAGACCAGAGAGTTAAAACTGCAAGATTAGCAGTGGAGATGGCAGATGATTTTGGTTCATAAATCAAAGTTTGGCTTCCGCCAACAATTGCAATCTGTGATGGATAGAAATTGGGGAAAAGAGAAATCCTCAGGTTTTAAGGGAAAATGAAATCTCATTGAAGATAGCAAAGGTAATTTACCACAGGGTAAAAACAAAACCCATGCGGTCAAGAGAATAAAGCATGGGTGTTTTCACTGTAATAAAGTAGGCCACATGAAATTGCAGTGTTGGTAGTTTAGAGAAAGCACTGAGAAGACGGATGTGGGAAAAAAGGATAAGCAAGTGAGTTTTATTGAAGTGATAAAGGAAAACACAGTGAAAGCTAAACAAACTACAGAAGAACGTACAACCTAATCAGGGGTTGGTTGAGAAGGAAGTGCCAGATCTCTTGAAAGAATTTACTTGTATGGGTAAGGTTTACTCATTATGCCAGGACAAGTAGGTAACGAAATTAAGATTTTAAGCGATACAGGAGCAAGTCAATCTTTGATGGTGAGAAATAAGTAGATATGTAATTCAGAAGGAGTATTGCCTGAAAAAGTGGTAATATGTAAAATTCATAGCGAGAAGAGCAATGTTACATTATATAAAATGATGTTGGAGAGTCCAGTGAAAATTGATGAAATTGTGCTAGGAATAATAGAGAAATTCTCAGTTCCTTAAATAAAATTTATCTTTGGTAATGATACAGCTGGATCATAGGTGTGAATTATGCCACTGTAGTTGAAAAACCAGTGGAAAATCAAGCAACTGAAGTATAGCAAATAGTATATCCTGGGACTTTTCCTGACTGTGTGGCAGCAAGTCACAGGTAGAAATAGGAATAGAAATCAAAGAATAAAGACGAGGAAGTTGAAGTTTAATTATCTGAGTCTATGTTTGATCAAATGGTTGAGAAAAAAAACAAGAACAGGTGGATAACAAAGTAGATATTTTTATGGAAGAGACCTGAATTATAATGGGCAGATGAAAATCTAAGTAGTTGTATCAAAAAACATACACAGAAGAAAAATCTGAATGTTACTAGCTTAAAACTGAAATCTTGATGCCAATTTGGAATCCCTCACATATTCAGGTGGATGAGAAATGGGCAGAAGCTCATCAAGTTATATTACTGGTGGTTTATGGAAAGGAGGCATTGTGGCTAGCACATGAATTACCAGTAGGATGTCACTTGAGAGTAAGGAAGATTCAAGCCAAAATACAAAAATATTTTTATTGGCTTGTACTGCAAAAGTCCAGATGCGCCATATGTGTCTGGTAAGTGGAAAACCTTAGTTAATGATAAACCAGCATCTTAATACCCATTCCCTCATTTGAGGAACATATTTCATGGGTTTTAATTGATTGTTTAGAACCCCAACCTAAAACAAAAAGTGGGAATCAGTATTTATTGACCATATTAGATGTATCTAATGGATTTCCAGAGGCCGTTCCATAATGCAGTATCACAGCTAAAAGGATTGTAGAAGAGTTACTCAATATTTTCCTAGCTGAGGACTACCTACAGAAATACAATTGGATCATGTGTCCAACTTTATATCAACAGTATTCAGGGAATTTATGGATAGCTTAGGAATGAAACCATTTAAATCCAATCCTTGCAGAATTGCAAGGAGCATTGCAATGGTGGCATTGAACTTTAAAAACCATGTTGAGAGCCTAGCATCAAGAGTATTCACAAGATTGGGATAACAAATTTTTTTTTTTACTTTTTGCACTAAATGTATCAGCTAAATTAAGTCCATCTGAATTACATTTTGGGCATGAAGTAAGAAGGCCATTGAAATTTATTAAGGAGAAATTGATAAGCCAGTGTTCAGAAACCACACATTTGGACTACCTGTCAACTTTTAGGGAAAGATTAAATACAGCAGGTGAGTTGGCTAGACAGCATTTAAAAGACCCACAGTACATGATAAACAGGAGACAGATAAGAAATCAAAAATTTGTAATTTTATTAGTAGAGATTAAGAATTAGCAAGTTTTGAGAAAGTTTGTGCTCAGGAAAAGGTTCTGGATGTAGGCTTGCTCAGTGAGCTAGAAGTATTGTTTTCAGATGATTCATCACCATACCAGGTAACATTTTCAGTGAGCCTCTGGATGAAGCACTAGTGGTGTAGCCCGCTTTCTATTTATGTGTTTGGGTTTCCTTGGGTTGGTGATGTCATTTCCTGTTCTTTTACTCAGAGGGTGTTAAATGGCTGCGGGTGAAATTAGGCCTGCGCAAGGGTGGTGTTTGACAATTTTACATCAGAATGACATTTGCCTGGAAAGAGACTATCAACTTCATGAAATGGTTACAGCACAGAAGAAAACCATTTGGCCCATTGTGTCCCATGCAAGCTTTCTGCAAGAGCAAATCAGCTAGTCGCATTCTCTGCCCACAGCCCTGACAGGTCTTCTTATACAATACAATATAACACAAAACAGCACAGTAACATGCCCTTTGATCCACCAAGCCTGTGCCAATTCCTAATCCTTATTTAGACCTGCTACTTATTACCCAAACATGGTATGTAACCCTTTGTTCGCCTCCCAGCACATTCCAGACAGCCACCACCCTCTGGGTGCAAATATTACCCGGACTTCTCCGCTAAACTTTCCCCCTCTCATCTTGAACCTGTGCCTCTTGTAGTTGGCCCTTCCACTCTGGGAAAATGCCTCTGACTGTTCATCATATCTATGCCTCTCATAATTTTGTAGACCTCTGTCAGTTCGTCCCTCAGCCTCCATCTTTCCAGTGAAAAGAATCCGAGTTTATCCAACCTCTTCACATAACTAAAACTCTCCAGACCAGGCAGCACCTTGGTAAACCTTTTGTGCATCCTCTCAAAAGCATCCACATCCTTCTGGTCGTGTGGCAACCAGAATTGCACTCAATATTCCAAATAAGGCCTAAATAAACTTTTGCACAGCTGTCATATAACTTGCTAACTTTTATGTTTAATACCCAGGCCAATGAAAGCAAGTGAGCTGTATGCCTTCTTAACCACCTTACCCACCATGTTAGATCCACTTTCAGGGATCTGTGGGTAATACACTTTCTCTGATGGATAGAGCTAGGTAGAGAGTAGATATTATTTAATTTTGGGAAATGTTCACATTGTGTTTTTGGTAAGAAATATTGTGTTAATAAAATTGAGCTGAACTACAAACCAAATTCTATATCCCTTTGTCCATCTTACTGACATTAGCATTTTTAATACATAAACTGGTCAAAGTATTTAAAGCATAGGTAACTTTGAGAGCAATATTTCCCTATTCTAATTAAGTGAAAAAAAAGTTGCAGTCGTCATTTTGTCGGAAAAGATCTTGTCAACTTAAATCTTGCAAAGAAGGAAATAAATTGATCCAGAATTGCTGTGACCTGCACATCTAATCTGCATTCTACCAATGCAGTATGTCAGTGCTACTGTGAATATAAAAGATTAATTACAGCAATTTGATTTAAAATTGAAAATATGCATATCTCTATCATCTAAACACAATTTGAAAAGAATATTAGTTTGTGACAGATCAGACTGTTGCATGTTCTCTAAATTTTCTCTGTGACAGAATGTTTCTATTCATGATGAACAAGTCCTGTTCTTGCTGATTATTTTCTTAGTACATGAACAACTCTCTGCTCATAATATTGGCAGTAATTGCTCGAACATTTATTTGAAAGGACCAAACCAAAGTGCATAACGACAATGACTTCTCTCACAGATGTACTGGGATGGCAGATGTGGGACAATTACTTCTGATTTTATTTGGCTTCTTTCTGCATTTGGAGTTTTAGTGCGCCATAAGTTTCAATTAGAAGAAATGATACCCTAGTAGCCCTGAGTTGTACTTGGTTAAATAGCTTCATGTTGGTTACTTCCTGGCTTCTCCAGAAACACAAAGAAGGGCAATTTGACTCACTAAGGGAGTGAGACTCACTATGGCTGTGGGGGTCAAAAATTTTAATTAGTTCTTTGGGGTCATCATTTGGGGGATAGAAATAATTTTTTATTGTTTTTTCTGATCCAGTCTGACCCGAGATAATGCCATCCATTTTTTTTCTCTATGTTATTATTGTGTCTATAGTGTTTTCATTGAGTGTTGCATTTGCAATACTAAAAACTGGCTATTTCCTACCTGTCCTGTATGGGTAACCAGCCTGAGAAGAATACAGACTGAGGATTAAAATCTCTTTAACGTCACATTATAAAATTCTCACTCAAAGTTAAAGCTGGGAACTTTTGTCTCTTTAAATAACTTTTTTTTGCAATGACTCACCTGAAATGTTTTTGCTTGCTTTTATTATTGTATTCATTTTACACTCCTAAGTATTTAATGTGTTTGGTATATACATCTCTAACTTTAATTCTGTGCTCACACAATAAATCTCAAAAGGAGCCAAACAAGTGAATTTGTTTTCTGGAACCTAAACTAGTGCTTACATAAGAAAATCCAATAAACAATCACAAACTATTACAAAGCTGATTATTACAAAAAAGAGTGGCTAAAGTGAATGTTAGTCCTTTAGAGGATAAGAAGGGGCGTTAAGTTATGGGATATGGCTAAGGCATTGAGCAGGTATTTTAGATTAGGTTAATTACAGTGAGGAAACAGGCCCTTCGGCCCAACAAGTCCACACCGACCCTCGAAGATCAACCCACCCAGACCCATTCCCCTACACCTAACTCTACGGGCAATTTAGCATGGCCAATTCACCTGACCTGCATATCCTTGGACTGTGGGAGGAAACCAGAGCACTCGGAGGAAACCTACGCAGACACGGTGAGAATGTGCAAACTCCGCACAGACAGTTGCCCGAGGCAGGGAATGAATCTGGGTCTCTAGCGCTGTGAGGCAGCAGTGCTAACCACTGTGCCACCATATTGTATTCACAGTGAACGACACTATTAACATGCAAAGAATTGACAAAGAGATGAAGGTAGGTGAAAACTTCGAAACAATCATTTTTACAGAAGAGGTAGTGTTAGGAAAGCTAATGGAGCTAAAGAAAGACAAGTCTCCTGGTTCTGATGGAATGCATCCCAGGGTACTAAAAGAGATGGCAGGAGAAATAGTAAATGCACTTGTGGTAACTTTTCAAAATTCACTGGACTCTGGGGCAGTCCCAGCAGATTGGAAAACAGCAAATGTGACACCACTGTCTAAAAAAGGAGATAGACAAAAGATAGTAATTTTGGATTGATTAGTTTAACCTCTGTAGTGGGGAAGATGTTTGAGTCTATTATCAAGGAAGAAATAGCAAGGCATCTAAATAGAAATTGTCCTATTGGACAGACGCAGTATGAGTTGATGAAGAGCAGGTTATGCTTAACAAATCTTTTGGAATTCTATAAAGACATTACGAGCAAGGTGGACAACGGAGATCCAATGGATGTGGTCTACCTAGATTTCCAAAAGGCCTTTGACAAGGTGCCACACAAAAGACTGCTGCCTAAGATAAAGATGCATGGTGTTACAGGTAAAGCATGGATAAAGGATTGATTGACTAACAGGAAGCAAAGAATGAGGATAAATAAGTGCTCTTCTGGTTGGCAATCAGTAATTAGTAGTGTGCCTCAGAGATTAATATTGGGGCTGCAATTATTCACAATTTATGTAGATGATTTGGAGTTGGGGACCACGTGTCGTGTGCCAGAGTTTGCAGAAGACACTAAGATGAGTGGCAAAGCAAAGTGTGCAGCGGACTGTGAAACATTGCAGAGGAACATAGATGCTTTAAGTGAGTGGGCAATGATCTGGCAGATGGAATACAATGTTAATATATGTGAAGTCATCCATTTTGGTAGGTGTAACAGTAAAAAGTCAATGGTAAAAGGTTGCTTTGCAGAGGGATCTAGGTGTCCTTGTGCATGAATCACTGAGGGCTGGTCTGCAGGTACAATGGGCAATTAGGAAGGCAAATTGAATTTTGTCCTTCATTGCCAAAGAGATTGAGTTTAAAAGCAGGGGAGTTACATTGGAGCTGTGCAGGGTGCTGGTGAGGCCACACCTGGAGTACTGTGTGTAGTTCAGGTCTCCTTACATGAGAAAGGATGTATTGGCACTAGAGGGAGTGCAGAGGAGGTTCACAAGGTTGATTCCGGAGTTGGGGGCGCTTGGCTTATGAGACTGAGTAGACTGGGATTATATTCACTGGAATTTAGAAGAATAAGGGAGGGATTTTATAGAAACATAAAATTATGAGGGGAATTGACAAGCTAGAAGAAGAGAGGATGTTTCCACTGGCAGGTGAAACTAGGGCAAGAAGGCATTGCCTCAAGATTAGTGGAAGCAGGTTTAGAACTAAACTGAGAAGGAATTTCTTCACCTAGAAGGTTGTAAATCTATGGAATTCCTTGCCCAGTGAAGTAGTTGACACTACTTCAATAAATCAATTATCAATAAAGGTTTTAAAGCTAAGACTGATTTTTTTTTTGAAAAATGAAGGAATTAAGGGATACAGTGAGAGTGCAGATAGGTAGAGCTGGATTCACAATATGATCAGCCATGACCTTACTGAATGGCAGAGCAGGCTCGAAGGACCAGACAGACTACTCCTGCTCCTAGTTCTTATGTTCTTATGTAAATCTGACATAAACACCTGAAATACGAAATCAAGGCAAAATTGCATTGTGCATGGTCTCCTTTCAAATAAATATTAGAGCAAATACTCCAGTATCATGTTCAGAAGAAAAGTCGCTGTCATAAGACATTGACTTTGTTTTCTTTCCACAGATACTGACAGACCTGCTGAGTTTCTCAAGCAATTTCCATTTTCATTTCATATTTTTGGTTACTTTAATCCATATTTTATTGCAAACATTTGTCATGACAACTCCAGTTATGCCCTGCATGAACCCTCATCTTCTTTTATTACAAAAAGATATGTAGGTTAGGTCGGAAAGTAAGTTGTGAAAAGGTCATAAGAAGTCTGCAAATGGACATGGATTAAATAAATGGTTAGATTAACTCATGGCCAAACTATTGCCAAATGAACTTTATGGTGGAAAAATGTGAAGTTGTCTACTTTGGCAGAAAAATCTAAAAATGCAGCATAGTATTAGAATGGAGTGAGGTTTTAACACTTTATGGTGCAGAAAGATCTGGGTCTCTTGGTACATGAATTCTAAATAATTAGTTTGCTGGTACAGGAGATGATTACAAAAACAAATTGTTTCGAACAATGATAATAGAATATAAAAGTAAAGATATACTGATATGGTTATACAATGCATTGGTAAATCCACATCTGGCATAGTGTGTAAAGATTTGGTCTACTTTTTTAAGAAAGACCAGAATTACACAGAAGCACTTCACAGATGATTTACTCAACAAGCTCTTAGGATCGGGGCCATTTATGTGAAAAGAATAGACAGAGTGGACTTCTCTCAGTTGGAGTTTGGAAAAATGAGAGATGATGTTATTGAAACATTTAAGACCCTAAGGGGGCTCAACAAGGTCGACACTGAGAGAATGTTTCCTGTGGCAGAGACTATGACTAAGTAAGCGGTCTCCTACTAAAGATGAAAATGCAGTTTTCTTTCTCTGAGGGATGAGAGTCTACGTGGTCTCTCACATTCTAATCTACCATAAATTCAAGTCATCAAATCTTTGTTACCTATATCCCAACTCATATCAGGTTCATTCATCTCCTCTGTACACCCAGATGTGTGTACTTTCAACTTCAATTTTCTCATCCTTGTTTTACAATTCCTCTCTGGCTTCACCAATCCCCCATTTTTCTAATCTCTTCCAACCTTATGAATTTCTAGCCTTTGATTCTGGCTTTTTGAGAGCCACTGATTGTAATCCTGGAATTCCCTTCCTAGATTTTGCATCTTTCTATCTCACTTTCCTCACTCAAGACACTTCCTCCAATCTTCAAGCAGGCGTTTGGGTCATTCAGGGTCAATAAAGTGAGGTGCTGGAAAAAGCACAGCAGGTCAGGCAGTATCCAAGATGTAGGAGAGTCAACACTTCAGGCGGGATCCTTCAATAAGGCCATTCATCATAATGCCTCGATGTGTGATTCAAGAATTCAAATTTGTTTGAATGGCGCCTGTGAAGCGCCTTGGAATGTTCCACGATATTAATTATTTTTGCTTTTGTCACATCTGTTTTGTCTCTCTGGCCTCTTTTTAGGTACACTGGCCAGAGAACCCAAAATGGCTGTCTTACTCAACCTCTGCTTAAATTAGTCATCAGGCCATGCTGAAGTCATCGAACTCTGAGCTGCACATTTGAAAAAAAAATCCCATCGGAATCCAACTTGTGTCTTTACTGTCTGTTCAGATATATAGTTTAATGTGGAAATAGCAGACAGGGAAATTGAGAGATAAGTTTAGATTTCTTCTGGTTGAAGAAAAATAAACCAACATCCATTGTGTGATATACAAGAGATGTGATCACATGCCACAATGAACGATTGGCATTTTAGAAAGTCAGGTTATTAGTTTCAAGTTTTGGGGCCACCTTTATGTTAACATCAACTGAAAACTGCTCTGTATCATAATTTCTTTATGTTCAAAAGAACACAAAAACTCAGGTTCTAGTCGTGATTGTTTCTCTTGAAATTTAACAGCCTTAAGTATCTGTAATTATTTCGCAATTAAATATAACTGTCTAAATGCGGTTAAAAAAACACACTTAATTGCATTAAAATCTGTCCAGAACAAATGTGTCTCCAGAATTACTTGGATCATGCATTCTAAATCTATAGTTTCCACCAGTGATTTTAAATCTCTGACTCTCCCACCTTCAAATATTTCTAGCACCTTATCATAAAAAATATTTTTATATGATTCTAAGTGCTTAATTGCGATCATCCATTTTTAACAAGTTTAATTTTTTCATTCATTTGAGATTCAAACACATTTAGGAGTAAGAAGTCAATCTCTTTCATCCAGTCAGGTCCAAAATGATTAAGTTTTCCTGACAACAGTTCTATTTTACTACTAGTAATTATGTTGGATTTGATTTAATAAATATATAAGCTTGCCTTTATAGCTTAGTAAGGCTTTTGTCCTTCAATATGCTTTTGGTTACTTGTCTGTGCAATAATGTAAAATCAGCAATGAAAGAGATTGTTCAAGATAGAGAGTCTTATAACCATAAGAATTGAAACGTCTTTCAATCATTCAAGGTTATTTACATTCTCATATTGCTTTAGTGTAAGGATGCTTTGATGCCATGAATTATTTGAAAGGAAAATTATTATTTTGAAACAATTTTTAAAATATCACACATTTATTTGTGCATTGCCTCTTTAACAAAGCTTTTCCTGAAGAGGCAAATGACAAATTTTAACTCATTCCTATCAATAACTTTATGCAATACACTGATGTTGAACTTTATTGTAAATAATTTAGCTGGAAGCTTATTCAAAGCAACATTGCATCGACAAACGGATGGCACACCTGCAGTGGGTTATAGCTGTGTTTTTTCAATTGCTTTTAAATATAGCGCAGACTTAATCAGGTGAAAATTGCTGATGTCAATTTTCAGTGACTTTAGTCATCTTAACATGTTGCTAGTCGACCCAAAATGGGATTTGGTAACCCTAGTTGACCTGTTACAACTAATTAAATTGGGGGCTCCATTTTAAAAAAAAATGTCTATCTCTGAGTGTTCACACAAATTGCACATTTCAGGTGTTAGACCCCTTTCCATATGAAAATCTGGGGTCTATGGCTAACAATGGGACTATAAAAGCCAGTAGGGACTGGTTGCATCCTGCACAATGTAAGTTCCATGCAGTTCTGCACAAACAATGAAACAGTAAAAGCCCAGCAGTAAAGGTAAGTCTTCAATTATAAACAATGCAACTTCTCAAAATCTACCAAAGTCTCATCAAATGTTGTTTCTCTGTTTCCAAAGACATTGGTAGCAGTCTGTTTTGCTTTGCTAAAACTGGCAAACTACATGAAAGATGTGTGTTTGGCACCCTGCAGTTTTCCGACAACCTGTAAATGATCCTGGAACCTTAGCACAAAACTATCCACATCAGAGCAAGGGCAGTTTTATTTTGTCCTTCAACATTTTGTGAGGATTGGTGAAACATGCTCTCGGAGTTTGATAGCAGCACCATGGAACACAAACCAGTGGCCCTGTCTTGGGATGATAGACTTTGGTCTGCAATCACTGCAACTCTGCCAGATCTCCTCCTGTTGCCGGTCAGCCAGCCTGCCTGCTGCTCGTGCCAAGACACTGCAGTATTTGCAAAGTTGGATCTTCTAGGCTCAGATCTGGTTGAAGATTTCATTTAAATCCATCTGCAGCCTTCTATCAGATATGCTGCAGCAAAGTGGGGTAACAATGTGAGCCCTGGAAGACAAGCCCTGGGTGATTAGTTGATATTCTTGTGTAATATGGCATACTTGGGCTTATAAATTCAATTTGGAATGTTAATTTCACATGGTTTTAACTTATATTGCAGCCAGCCTGATGCCCTGATAAGCAGTAGAGGGAAGGCTATTGCAGCCCATTGACTTCTAGAACTAGCCTGACAAGTCTTTCCTGTGCAAGCACAGTAGATGCGGCACCAATATATTTGCTTCTCCCCTTTTACCAAACCCCTGACACCTCTTCCAACTGAAAAACCTTGCATTTTTTCTCAGTTTCGTATACCCTAATCACCATTCACGTTGTGGTTTTTCAATACCAGGCAGACGAGGTGACCACTTTTCAGAACACCCTTGTTCAGTTTACAAACACGACATTCAGACTCTTGTCACACGTTATTTCCCTTCTCTACCTCGTTCCCATCTCCCATTGGGTTCACCAATTTTATAGCTTGAGGCACCCTCATCCATATCCTAATTCCCACCCTCACACACCAGGCTTTGTTATTACATGGTCTGTTATTATATACTACCTATTGTTAGCCACTAATAGTCCCCAATAGCAACCATTCATTGTCCTAGGCTGACTATTAATCACTCTTTTGTTTGGCCAACTGTTCTTCACTCATTGACTCTATCTCCACTTATTGCTTATTCCTTAAACCGCTCCCCCACACTATCTTTTATATAAAAAACAACCTTTTCCTAGCTACCATCAGTTCTGAAGAAGGTTTACTGGACCCAAAAGGTTAACTCTGATTTCCCTGCACAATGCTACTGGACCTGTTATGTTTTTTCAGTAATTCCTGTTCTTGTTTACTATCATTCATACTTGGTCTACTGATGTGTTCCATTGAGGTTCAAGGTAAACCTGAAGCATAACACCTTGGTGCTTGACTAGACATACTACAGCTTTCTGATCTCAATAATTGAGTTCAATAATTGTGCCTTTTCTCTTTACAGACTTGGTTGTTTCTTAACCTTTTATTTTGCCATGGACAGATACAATGCTGCCACTCACACCTCATCAGAACATTTTTTGTACTTTGCTTGATCTATTGTCAAAAAGAAACTCAGAACCCAGATAACAAGGATCTTTTTCATTCAGAGGATGTGAATCTTTGGAATTCACTCCTCCAGAGAGGTATGGAAACTTCATTGTCAAGCAAGGTGAAACCAGTGACTGATATTTTTTAGTTAATAATGACAATAAGATGTATGAGATGATCATGAGAATAAGGTGTTGAGGTACATGTCCAGCCATGATTGAGAATGGTGGAGCAAGCCTGAGGAACTTAAATGCCCACTGCTCCTTCTGTGTTCTTGAACCCTTAAGCACAGACACCTGACACTATTCCTTACTGAGGCACTGATAGGAAAATTGCTCTCTAGGCATCAAGTGTATATATGGCCTCCTAGCAAGAGCCTTAGCCTGTTTCTTCATTCTTCTTTAACTTCTTGCTGTATTCTGCAGCATTTCTACTCATTCATGCAATATTAGAAACAAAATGCTTGAAAGTACACCTAAGGTATGAACAGTTGGTTTTTGCAGAAGCCTTGAAGTTTGAGTCCTTCTGCAAGAGCCACACCACTCAATGCAGACTTTTGCAACTGCAGAACAATGTTAGAACACTTGTAAAAATATAAGTGTTAGTAGAAATCAATCAGCAATGAACCTGTAAGGAACTGATGAACCTTTTTAAAGATCTCCAGTGGTGAGGATTTAGGAAATGTGTTAACTGGAATAGAAATGGAATTCCAAGGTTGAAATGCTGTTGTCAGATCAGCACAACCCACTAAATATTGTTGGAAAATGTGCCTCCTCTGCACATATCCAGTGGATGCAAACTGCAAATGTGCCAACACCATACCAACATGATGTCCAACAAGAGTTGCACCCAGTGTAAGTGTGAGCAGAATTCAGTTTGGACCTGTGGTCATTCTTAGTGCCCAAGAAACATGTTATAACTCTGTAGGTTGCAACAAATTTCATTGAATCAGGTCATACAATTATACAAAGTGTTATCTAACAAAAATACCATTAGTTCTACACAACTACTTGGTATTGATGTTTAATATAATAATCCTTCAGTTTAATGTTGTTACTTCCATGAAATTGTGACTTACATTTTAAACTTTGCAAACTTTCATTTATTTTGTTCACTTTATGTTCAATTTAGTTTTGATCCAGAATTGTTATTTTGACATTACTTCACAATATAAATGTTAATCACATTCCAGCAAAATGCTCTGGAGTGATATAAAATAACATGTAGTGGTTAAATCGTACATTGTCAAACAGACTGGATCATTCAAAAAATTAAGTTTCATTAATAGAAATGCTTGGCAAAAATGCATTATTGAACGAACTGTTGAAATGTGTATTTGTAACAGGCTAGTGTTCACTTTTAATAATTGTAAGAGAGAGCAGCCAAAATGGTACACTGAATTTCATTCTTCATTTAGTTATTTGGCCTTCATTTACTTATTGAGTGTTGTAAATTGACTGTAAAACTTAGTTCAAATAATCCTTTGGAAATACCAACACATCAGTGTTGATGTCAGTTCATCATAAGCGTCCAAGAGGTGAAAAGAGTGCAAGATAGAGTTATACCTCATCCAAAGAGGGTATAATAGAATGGCTAGAAGTATTTCTTTGATGACAAGGCTAGTATTCACTGACTAGCAATCAAACACATTGCCAGGAGTCTGGCTGCTGGTTATGTGTTCACAGTAAATTCAGACATGAAAATCAATAGAAACTCTTAACCTCCAACCTCACAGAGATGCCCTGTGCTGAAAGTATCAAATGATTAAATATGAAACACTCACTAGTGTTTCAGTAGTCAAAGTGGATCTCCCTTGGGAATTTCATGTCGATTTGTATTGATATGCCCTATTCAAATGGCATATTTAACTTGATTTGGAGAAATTTAATTGCAATTAACTGTGACCAATTCCAATATTTACTTGGTGACCAGTTCTTATACATGTGAAAATGAAAAAAAATTGAGGACAGTTGAAAACATGTGCATGCATTTCTTTTCCTATCACATTCTCTTATGAAACATCAATTTTAGAACTGTTTAGAACTAAGTTTTAAATTAATCAACTACATATGAATACATATAAATTATTCAGGGATGGGTATGAGCTGGGTAACTGAAGGACAAGATAATAGGTAAAAACTTCAATTGACTAAATTATTTTCTAAGCACATGGAGAATTAAGTGGTTGTTAGAAAGTAATATCCTTATTTTCCAGAGTTTTAAAGGAAGGGCAGGACTGATTGATTAATCATGGTACAGATCTGTTCAGAAATATGGTTCACTACCAATTAGCATTATAAATCTATTTATTTTCAGGCTGCATACAAGTAATGGGGAAATACAAAATGTTGTATGTACAAGTGGTAAGTGCTTCCCAGTTTGCGTTCAATATTGTAAATTGCTGAGCCTAGAGTTTGTGCTTTTAATTTACTTATTAATAAGAGTAGTACACTTCTCAGTCTCCTATTCATGTTATTCAAAAATGGTTTGGAGGAAGCTGTGTTTTGATCAATGATATAGATGATTTTTATCTGAACAGATGATATCTGAAAGACCGGCAGCACATCAACGAAATCTGGCCAAGTAGCAAACTGGCTAATCATGATCATTCAGCTTCAATTTAAGTGGGTGATTCTGAACGTGAAACAAGAGCAGTGCCTGGCAACAAAACTGAAAAGAATAAACAGTTAATAATGCTTATTGACCATTCACAAAAGTATCTATTGAATATAAAATTTTCATCAACAAGTTAAATCCAGTGTTTGATTTTTATTTTTTAATCCTTTGTCAATAGGATTGATCAAGTGATATTTATGAATGCTGGACATGGATTTCTCAAAATTCAAAGAACATTGCCTATGGCTTCTCCCTACATATGTCCTTGTAAGGTTCCCTTTCTCTAGTGAGCATTCAGAAATCTGATTTTATTCGCTTTATTTGAAAAATTGTTTGGCAACATCTCAAGATATTTTTGAAATATTGAGCGGAATTTGACTAATGACAGTAGTGAAAAAGAATATCATATTCTTGCATCAAAGAACTATCCTCAGTGAAAATAAATATTGGGAGAGATTAGATATTCCAGTAATGAGCCTGACAATCTTCACATTTGCTAGGGTTAACAAGTTCTAAGCAGGAATGGACTTTTTGCTTTTCTCTGGCACTTTCACTGTAAATTCAGAGGAAAAATAATTGTTGTGTGGATTAACATATTTATGAACAATACCTTAATGAGTATCATGTCAGAAATAAGGTTGATATGTATAAAGTTTAATGCAGATAGAACTGTTTATTTAGCATCACTAAAACTTAGTAGTTTCTGAACTACTGAGGACATCAAAATTTCTTACCAAGAAAGGCAACTGATCAACAATAAACCTCAATTCACCTTCCAGGTCAAGAACAGACAATTTAATAGAATCTTCCCCTCAGGAGCATTGGACTATTGAGCTGAACAGCATTTTCTTCTAGGTTTTCTTGTGTTTTCATGCCAAATATAAAGTGACGATAGAGACAGATGCACTGTATTGGTCTCCTCTGCAAAGTAGGGAATACACTTGACCTAGCTACTAGTTATTTGATCAACTAAAACCGGCAAACAAAAACAGAATAAGTGGCTATTTATCAAGTTCTTATTTATGGAACCCAGATACATGCAGATTCACTGCTCTCCCTGCCTGCAAACCCTATGTGCATAACTACTTTTCAAAAGTAATCCATTAGCTGTGAAACATTGAGAATAAAAAAAGTTGCATAACTTCTTACTTCAATCTTGAGATGAGCATACAGCGCATTCACTGCAAAGAACTGTGTGTCGTGAAAGCTATTGGCCAGTTATTCTATTTATTTTGCAAAATGTTATGGAACATGCAATTATTCAAGATTTCAGCTTATGAAAATCAATTCAACCATTCATAAGAGCTTTTCTGCAATATGCCATGCTGGCAATTTGATAAGTATTTGACTTGAACTACAATAATTTGTGACGTAATGAACTGCCATCACCAGGCCAGCCATTCTTGTTCCAATTGATAAATTATGAATCTGTTTTTTCTCTTTTTCTCTTGCTGCACTCAAACAAAAATGAAAACGTGGTAACCATCTAATTTCTTCCAGATCAGTTGTTTGCCAGTAGGCTTGTCAATAAAATTATCGTTTACCCAGCCCAAAAATAAATCCTCAGCAGGTGCCCTATATTGAGTGCAAGGGAAAGAAAAAGAGTAGAAATAAGAATTTGCAATCACCATGATAATATTCAATGGTATCCTAATGTTGACAGGGGTTATACAAGGCTTGCCCTGCGGTCCTTTAGACTGAATACATGAAAGTGTGAAAGAAATAATACTTCAGTCTAGAATGCTAAATAAACCATCAGCATACTGAGCAATCATGCCCAGCAATTAAACAACTTTAAAGCAATTTTGCGCAGAGTTCATTGAATCATCAGACTGCTTAATCTATTAAACTAATCATAAATAATGGTAAACATTCCTACCTATCTTGACCTGCAAAAGATGAATTTTTGCAGAGTATTATCTGAAGCTTCTGTCATCCCAGCTGGCAACCACCAACTGCAATTATTGTTGGGCAGCTCATCTAAGGTACTGCACTAATCCATTCCAAATAAAATGCCTACCTGTGCCTTAGTTACAGCAGTAGTAAAAATAAAAGATTTGCACAGCATTTTCCTCAATTATTGGAATCAGCAAAGTATTTTATAACCATCTGGGTTACTCTAGCAATTTCTATTTTTGTTTCTGATTTCCAGCATCTGCAGTTCTTTGTTTTATATTGTTGTCAAATTGATAGGTTTGAAATCTAATGGTTCCATACAATGAATAAAATGTCTCATGCTCTATATTGATGTAATTTGATGGTGCTGGAATTAGTCTTTTGAATAAGAATGTAATCAGTTTGTGATCTTACACTCCTAGCCTTTTATGTGAAGCAGGATTATCTTCAACCTTAGTTTTGAGTTCTAGAAAATGCAGGTTTCTGCTGACAGCACATATTAGAGACTTGAACAGATGTAAAGCAGTATACTATCAATATATGGTACATTCCTTTTTAGAAACTTGATCAATGAAAATGCTTTGTCTAAAGATTCAGAACATATTGTGCCAACAAGTTTAAAAAGGTACTTCTAGATCTCTTTGGCTTGTGGGTGAGGCTTGTGTCTTACATCCATGTATATCTTGGTGGTCTCTGAACCCTCCAACCACAAGGGATGAACAACGGTTGGAGGAAGAGCGCTTCATCTTCCACCTGGGAACCCTCCAACCACAAGGGATGAACGACGGTTAAAGGAAGAGCGCCTCATCTTCCACCAAGGACATGCAGGTCCTTGGACTCCTCCATCGCCAGAACATAACAACACGATGGTTGGAGGAAGAGCGCCTCATCTTTCGCCTGGGAACCCTCCAACCACAAGGGATGAACTCAGATTTCTCCTGTTTCCTCATTTCCCCTCCCCCCACCTTGTCTCAGTCGATTCCCTCAAACTCAGCACCGTCCTCCTAAGCTGCAATTTTCTTCCTGACCTCTCCGCCCCCCACCCCACTCCGGCCTATCACCCTCACCTTGACCTCCTTCCACCTATCACATCGCCCTCCCCCAAGTCCCTCCTCCCTACCTTTTATCTTAGCCTGCTGGACACACTTTCCTCATTCCTGATGAAGGGCATTTGCCTGAAACGTCGAATTTCCTGCTCCTTGGATGCTGCCTGACCTGCTGCGCTTTAACCAGCAACACATTTTCAGGTCTCATTGATAGTTGAGTAGTTGAGATCCTGGTAGTCTTGGCAGTGGTGGTCTGATTGTGTCTGCAAGCTAAGGTATTTTTGGTTTCTGTGCTAACCTGCATTGTTGTAATGTCAATGCAAGAGTTGGGTGACCAATTGCATGGACCTAATATAGCAGTTGGTAGTTATACCATTGAGTTACAATAGTCCAGAAACATGTCCTTCAAAATTTGCATATTTGATCGGATAGTTGGACTTGTTCCCATGTCAATCATAGTCCTGAGCAAGTATTTGCCAGTTTTCTTCAGGCAAATGTTGTTGATTTGTCTCAAAAGTAGTTTCCTCACTTGTTAATGTAATACATTATATGCACAATGTGAAAACTTGCCTTCCAGTTGGATGTTGTTCTACACTCGGTTTTGTCTTGGGCCTGTCTCACTGTGAACTTTGTGTATCAGCTTACAGTTACACAGGTCCCTGGTGCACTCCTTACTACTCTTACCATACTACTGTCCTTGATTCATTTTGGTTGTATCCTGTTGTCGCACTTACCTACAACTTTGGAGCCAGAGTTCTTGCATATGTGGGCAAAGTGTGGGCATTGCAGCCTTGATTGGATTTGGAATGCAGGATAGACTCATGGTGGATGCAAGAGATAGCACTTACCACATGGCTTACTTGTCTTTTGTATCTTGGCTGTGGGACCAACACTGCCTTGGTTACAGTTAGAGTTTTTAGGTATTGTTGTCTGGTTACAACTGCCTCATATTTTCTGCCATGCTCCTACAGTAACTTGTTTCTTTATAGCTATCTTTTTAGAATGCTTCAATAGGTCCTGAGTAAACCACTCTGAGTCTGATAGTTCTGTCCCTGAAACATCTAAGAATGCTTGGTTTATGAAGTATTCTGATTCAGCTGCATTATTTAAAAGACTTGAATTCAGATATGAAATCTGTGAGCTCCCAGTTGATGCTATAATATTTGGTATCCATTCTTCTGTTCATTTACCTTTCTTCAGACACTATTACTAGTGTCCTCTATTTGTGTTATTCTCCAGTTCTCTGCCGTGTTATCTGCTTTTTGCTATTTATTTTCACATTATAATTTGTTCTGCTCTCCTTGAGTACTGTTTATAGTTAATACTTTTTTAAGGCTCTTTCTGTTGATCTACTCTGTTCCTGATTATAGTTCACTTGTTTTGTTCTTCATTTGAATTTTCGAATTCATTTTCTTTGTTTAGCAAGGCACTGACACATAGCTACAATTTACATGTTAAATACTTTTTAAATAGGACAGACTTGAAACAACTGCTTACCTACCCAGCTGTTAAATGGCTCTAAGGTACTATCTAGTGTGAAGAAACCTGGTTCCTTTTTTTCTGTACTTGACATCTTGTAGTGTAGGAATGCCTTACTTAATGGAGTTCTTTTGAATCTCATCCAATTCTCCCTATGGTCCCCAAGTTGTCTCACCACCTTTATTGTTTGCCTTTTTATAGAAGAAACATTCACGTTTATGAAACTGTGCAGAAATTGTTTGTGTTATCCATACGTCAGTCAAATTAAGTATGTGGACTCTGTCTACTTGACAAGCTCTCATGAGTTTATTTACAGCCAGACAAGTGCGGACAATGCAGAGTAACCTCTAGACACTCCTCTTCTTAAAGGGTGATCACTATAATGATAAAGAATGTTGCTAGTTTTAGCATTACTATTATCCAAGCTAATGTGACTCATTGTGTGGACCATTACTTCGGTTGATATTTGGATGCAAATGAGTTCAAATGTCAAAATAATCCAATTGTTACCAATGAAAATTGAAGATTTATTGAAGATCATTTGAATAGTGACCAATGATAAAGAATATAACTTGTTGATAAAACAGTATAAATTTCAATACACATAATAATGCTATGCTTTTCTATGGGAGGGTGTTCTTTATCCACTGTGCTAGCATCAGTTCAGAAGATGTCTGTTCTGTTAATACAATGTCACTTATTTTCTGCCTGATTAGAAAAGTTTAAATGTGTTAGCTAGTTTTTCATCCAATCTGTGCATCAATCCAGAATTTACCACATAGATGCTATGTTGTTCGAGAAGAGTTCGGAAGAGTATATGTGCATTTATGCATAAGTACAAAGGTTGCTGCATCACTCACTATTGTACTAGAGTCTGTGCACTGAACCAAAACATTTCATTCTGCAGCACATAGAGAGCTGGGAAAACATATTCTGCTTGCTATTACATTTCTCAAACTATGATCATTTCAGCTTTTTGAGAAGCACAAGATAGAACAAAAGGAAACAAAGGGGTTGTATATAGCAGAGAAAAATAGAGGGTGCTTCGATGTTGACAGCCCATTTTATATCTTGCTCACTGACTTGCTGGCATTATTCTCTGTCGAGTGAGAAAATCCACCTCACTGGTTTAATGCCTTTTGAGCAGCAGGTAAGTACCACAGTTCATTTTTCATGCATTCACTATGGGTCCGGTGCAAAATAAAATTATTGTTTAATATGGTCAGCCTAACACTGCAGGATTGCAAAGATTTTTGAGTAGAAATTGATATTTTCTGACAATACAGGCACATTGCTATGGCAAAGGTTTTACAGCCTCCTTACCCTACAAACACATGTAGCCCCGAAGATGGTACAGAAAATGTTGCAGGCAATAATCACTTTTGCCATGTCAACTGCAGTCTGTCCTTTTGCCTGTCACCACGCAGCTTGGATATGAGCTTGTTTCATAATCGCTCTTAAGCGATAACTTGGATACTGTAATTTACAGGGGGCTGTATTGTCATTTTGGACCAGTAGTGACAAGAGTGCATGGCATTCATTCTCAACCCAGTGTTGGCTGATGGTCCAGCTGAAGAGTTAAGCTTTGTTTTATCATTGTGGGGCAGAAAGCAACAGGGAATTACTCTGTAATACTGGCTGGGTTGCTGCATCTCAGAGGACCACAATCTGAGATTGAACCCTTCTCCACCCATCTACCTTCTTCTAACCACAACACTAATGAGCTGCCCCAATTAGTTTGTTATCTGACCACAGATCTTTGGCTAAATAAAGGTATGCCCATGAAAATAAGCTAAGCCTCAGGTCAGATCTATCAGGCAACTACAAAGTGGACTTCATCCAAAAATATATTTCTATGTTTTCAAGAGCTAGGCTTAATTCAAATGGTATCTTGAATAGGCAGGAAAGTAGAGTTCATGGCACAATCGGCTAAACCATGATCTTAATTAATAATGAATCTGCCAGAGGGGCCCATTGGCCTATTCCTGCTACAGGTTCGTGTACTCATAAGCAACCTTCATAATCTGACGATTTGAAAAATTACTCATTTGTCCATTTGAAATTTTCATTTAATTTCAGGCTATGTTTCTAACGTGATTTTATATTAAAATAAGGCAAAACTGGCTCATTGAACAAAACAGCATTAATATAAATTAGGGAGAAGCTAATTTTGTGTAATTATGGTAACATTTGAGGTATGTTTCAAAAAGTGAGCATGATTCATCAGTGTCCAAAACAGTTACATAAGTATTTGAATACTAATCGCAATATTAGCATTGTAGCCTTTTAAGTAAGCCAATGATCACCCATACAGTCATTTCCTTTGGAATCCATACACACAATGCTGTGGGTTAATTTCCTCAATTATCATCTTCATAATTATAATTCCATTCATTGTACAGCTAAGCATGCCAGTTTATCACCTCGAGTAATTATTCATTAACTAATTAACTCTAGTTAATGTAAGAGTCCTTCACCTTGTCATCGGTCAGTTTTGGTTATGCAAATTTAATAATTGTACATTTGTACTCGAAATATGAGGTCATCTGATATACACAATGCACTGTTCTTGCTCATGTGATGAGAGGTGGTCTTGCATATAGGCATTTCTCTTGATCCACCAATACAGGTTTACCAGCTGAGTGTATGATAAAGCATTCAGCAAAATAATGTGTTATCCTGCACATTCTGAAATTATTGCTGAATAATGAGTGTAAACATTCTTTAAACTATGAATTTATTTTACAAATGGTTTACAATTCTGATTTTTTTTTGTTTCAAATTAAAAAAAAGATTAAAAAGATAGAATATAAACTGAAATGCAGCAAGCTGACAAAGTCATTGTATGTCTTTAAGACAGAGATAGCTAGGTTCATAATTAGTAAGGGGATAAAGAGTCATGGGGAGAAGGCAGGAGAATCAAGTTGAGTAGCATATTGGCCATGATGGAATAGTAAAGCATTCTTAGAGTCATAGAGTCATAGAGATGTACAGCATGGAAACAGATCCTTCGGTCCAACCTGTCCATGCCGACCAGATATTCCAACCCAATCTAGTCCAACCTGCCAGCACCCGGTCAATATCCCTCCAAACCCTTCCTATTCATATGCCCATCCAAATGACTCTTAAATGTTGCAATTGTACCAGCCTCCACCACATCATCTGGCAGCTCATTCCATACACGTACCACCCTCTGTGTGAAAAAGTTGCCCCTTAGGTCTCTTTTATATCTTTCCCCTCTCACCCTAAACCTATGCCCTCTAGTTCTGGACTCCCCAACCTCAGGGAAGAGACTTTGTCTATTTATCCTATCCATGCCCCTCATAATTTTGTAAACTTCTGATGCTCCAGGGAAAACAGCCCCAGCTTGTTCAGCCTCTCCATATAGCTCAAATCCTCCAACCCTGGCAACATCCTTGTAAATCTTTTCTGATGGGCTGAATGGCCAAAGTTTGCTCCTATATCTTATCGTCTTATGGTGGGTTTGTTCAAACAAACTTATTTTTGCCAGTAAAGAAATTAAGCTGTGTAAAATTGGTCTGTGTACTTACACTGCTTGAAAACAGTGCATGCGCAAAGGACATCAAAATTTCGCAAGAATGGCTGAAAGTATCACAAGGATTATACATGTTTTGTATTGTCTACAATATTTCACCATGAGGAAATATGAAGTGTGATTTCCCAGTCTTGCGATTGAGTGCTTATACGATTATTCATGTTAATTATAGTGTGGGAGCAGCACCAGGAATATCAGCTCCACAAGGAAAGAGACAGGTATTTATTTTCCAAAGAAATGAGCCTAGAGATGATAATGGAAAGACTTCAGTGTTGACTTGATTGGAAATGACATCTAATATATGGTGAATCAAAAACTCACAAAATAGTTCTGGTTTTTACAAAAGATGCACTCTTTACTGCAATTTGAAAAAAAGACTGCATATTTACAATTACAAACAAATTAATAATTTGTCCTACTTTTATGAACAGTGCAACAAATGTATAAAATGCATGAAGAAACTCTAATGCAAGAATGAAAAAAATCAGCAATTTCCTTTCCATATAAACTAAATGTCCACATGCTGTAGTGGATGACTCTATTTATCTAGATCTCTGCAGCAGTACAACTGGAGTTTTTCTTCTGATGAGACAGTTTTTAGTCTTTCCTTTCAACAGCTGTTATTCACAAATTCAGTGCAATCATATCGCAAAAAATGTTTTTTTAAAACAACTCCCCAGCCAATCAGACTTTTTTCTTTGCTTAGAGAATAGGTATGAACATTACAGAGAAAAAATCTACTGTGCAGTAGCTTTATAGACATAATAAACACTTGGAAATGCAAGGAGGCTAATGACAGATAAAGGGATAGATGCTCAACAGAATGGGTGCTATCTGCTCGATTGCTTTGAGGCAGCAGTGAGGGAATCTTTGAGAATAACATTTGGTTGGCCAACCAATGCATTGTTGTCTCAGGCTGATGTTGCTGGAAATGGCTCCCGTCTCAGCAGCAATGGGTAGCTGGTTCATGCTAATTGGGGCAGTGCATGACAGAAAATCCTCATTTAACCCAATTTCCTGCAGACAGCTTCAGTCACAGGGTGATACCTATGGCTCAGATTATCTTGTGGAAGGGGTGCCTCTTCTGCAGTTGCCCAGCACGCATGGCCACAAATCATTTTAAATAGCTTGCAATTTCTGAGAGAGCCAATTCACTCTGTGCCGCTCTTGTGTTTACTGACCTGCTGCAACAGCGTCTACATCACCTGGCTCCCAGCAGAACAATGCTGTGGGCCTCCCATTGGCACATGCCCACCATGTATCATTCTTAGTGAAGTTAGTGGTAGCTTCATGCGCACAGTGATATCACCAGTGGAATCAGGCCCCACTTCTGGTCCTAGTCTTTGAAAATGTGTCACAATGGCAAGTGACAGTTGGCATGGAATGTATAATTAATTTGATTGCACAAATAGCCTTCTGAAACTGAGATAAATTCTGCATATTGATTCTATTAACTAATATATTAGTTAATGGACGTATGGCCTCATAAAATCTCTTATCTTCAAAACTGGTGGGACAGCACATCAGGCTTCTTCTTTATTTATTACAGAACAGATGCCATAAAATACATGCATACATTTAAATATCATTCCATCTAACTTCTTGAATAGACAACATAATTAGGAAGGTCACATATCCAAGAATTAAGACAACTCTTCATACATAGCTTCAAAACAGCACAGCATTTTTCACTTTAATTGACTTCTATTGGGGGAGTCTAATTAATCTGTTTCCTGGAAATTCAAATCAATTTTTTTTTCTCTCTTTCAGGGGTTTCAAATTAATTGCTTCTTTTTTCTCAAACTGACTCTTTAAGCAGACTCTCTGATTTAGCAGAACAGGAGCTTTTATTACCAGGGTTTCTTGGATTACGGATGATGACAGATAATCCACCATTCCAATTTACAACAGCAATGTCAGCCATTTTAAAATATAACCAATCACACAGTAATGTTTTAAGTTTCAATTATTTCTTATGACAGCTCGTAACCAAAAATTTTACTGTTTTGTTTTGAGAAAAGATTGATACAAGAATCTGAAATGCAGTTGGCTTTTGTTTTGGTTTGAAGGACTGCCAATATATTAGTGCTGAAAATCAGTGGTAGCTTGTTTCTGGGATGATGGACAGGTCTTGTATAGTGTGAGAAAATTCAAGCTGCAAAACAGGTGCTACCTTGTGAGGACTATGCAGCATTGTGCAGGGAAATTTGAATTAAAAAAAAATAAATTTAAAAAACAAACAAGCAATTATAAAATCCAGACAGCAAACATAAAATAATTAACAGTTTGGGGAACATGACTAAGAATTCAAAAACTTATTCTCATTTGATTTAAAACAAAAATCATGTACAGAAGGAAGATAAATTGTCAAGAGGGCATCAGTATTATATCTTCATGCTAACAATCTATGCAGCCCCACATGAAGACACCTGACCTATTCAGAGGGAAGAAAATATAAGTAATTGTATAGGAATTGTATGGGATGGCACAGTGTTTAACACTGCTGCTTCACAGTGCCAGGGACCTGGGTTCAATTCCAGCCTCAGGCCAGACTATCTGGGTGAAGTTTGCACATTCTCCCCATGTCTGGTTTCCTCCTATACTTAAAAGATGTGCAGGTTAGGTGGATTGGCCATGCTAAATTACCCAAAGTGTCCAGGGATATATAGGTTAGGTGGATTAGTCATGGAAGGTGCAGGCTTACAGGGACAATGTAGAGAGCAGTGAGTATAGATGGGATGCTCTTTGCAGAGTCAGTGTGGATTTGTTAGGCCGAAAGGCCTGTTTCCACATTCTAGGGATTCTATGAAAGACCCAGAAGTTATTTAAGCTTTCTTTGAGAGACGAGAATTATACTTCATTTGATTTTTTTTCTATCTTTGTGATATATTGTATAGAATTCAATATGTTGTTGTACAGAATTTCAATGAGAAAACCCAGTTATTGAGCAATCTGTTGTGCTGCAGAGGCATTTTAAAATGTTTCACATACTCACTGTACATACGATTTTATTAGTTTTGGAGTACAGTATATTGAAATACTATAAAAATGTTGTGGTTACTGGAGATCTGAACTCTGAAAAGGAAATGCTGAAAATACACAGCAGTACAGACAACACCCACACAGAGTGAGAAACAAAACTGTTTTTGGTTAGCTCTCCTCTTTCCACAGATGCTCGACCTAGTTGAATAATTCCACAATCTTATGCTTATATCTAAAATAATGTATACTCTGTAACGATAGTAATAATTGGAAGCAGTGGCCTAGTGATAACGTCAGTCGACTATTAGTCCAGAATCGCAGGTCCATTGTTCTGGGGACCTGGGTTTGGAATTGACCATAGTAGAAAATGAAATTTGAATTCAGTGAAATCTGGAATAAAGAGCGAGCCCAGTGGCAACCATAAATGCATTGTCTGTTGTTGTAAAATCCCATCTGGTTCACTAATGTCCTTCAGGAAAGAAAATCTGTTGCCCTTATATGTGACTTGAGTCCAACAGCAATGTAGTCAACTCATAACTGCCTTCTGGACAGTTAGGGATGGGCAACAAATGCAGGCCACGCCAGCGATTTCCACATCCTATGAGTGAATGATAAAAAAAATGTATATATTGGCTGGAATCCTATAGGGATCTGAACGATATGGGCTCTGGTGAAACTTGTGGCAGAATTGAATGAGAAGTCTGGCGAGGCTGATTTCAAAGTCAGGAGAACCTCGCTCTACCCGTTATGCTTTTAATAAGCGGCATGATGATTGTCCCACCAGGGTTGCAATTAAGAGAGATTATTGCTTTTTAAAACCTTGTTAACAAACTAACTTGCCTTAATAATTTTCAGCTTTCTATCTTATGAAACATGCCAAACAAGTTCGATAAGGTGATAGAGTGAGCACCTCATGAATCCAGCTCACTCCTTGCTCTAAAAGGTCTCCATATTGTACATAAACAAACTGCAACTTAGGGCACAATCTACAGGTATCAACCAATCATCCAAACTCATTTGGCATTTTCCTAACCCTCATGACCACCATGGTACCTCTCCGATACACTGATATGTAGGAGAAGGATAATCCACACTCAGGAGCACCCTGACTCCAAGGATGGTAGTAGTGTGTCACTTTGTATGCCAAGAGCTGGGGGTAGAAAGGTGGGCAGGTGCAGGTTCATGGAGACAACTTCAGGATGTATAAGATTCTTGGAAAGGTTACCAAAGGGGATTTTGGTATTTGGGGGTGGGGAAGGGTAGTGGGAGTGAAGGGGAGGGGAAATTATCAACTCATTGAGGTGAAAGCTACAAGTCTCTGGCTGAGGAATGCTTACTCGATAGGGAATGAAAATGTCTGCAACAGGTTTGGTTTTGGTGGGGAATCAAGTCAAACTGTGAGGAGTGGGCTGAATGACCCACAGATGTTAATATTTTTAAAGGGAAACAACAGTACACACAGTACCCAGACCTGCAGGATCCCTAATCCGTGCCATCCTAATGCATTGACCTTCCTCCACCCCCATCCCCAATACTCCCACCCTTGTTGTCTTTCACCTCCCTGCCCCCAATCATTCCCTCCAGCACATCTGGTCACAGACATCATGTCAGATGAAAGCATCGACTCTTTTATGATAAAAGAACAATATTATGGATCATGCTACCAAAGTGCCCTCAATAAGTTGCCTCTTTTCTCTCCCTCCCACTATGTCTTAGTATAGTCCCTGGTTCCACTGCTGTGGCTGTGGATGCTGCCTAACCTGCTGTGCTTTAACCAGCAAAACATTTTCAGCTCTGATCTCCAGCATCTGCAGACCTCACTTTTTACTAAGTGGAGTCTATAGACCCTGTTGATTTGATTGGGAAACCTCAGGTCCTTGTGCCAGGAAGGACCAGCCATGTGGTGGTCTCCTTGCCAGGTGCAAGTTGACCCTCCTCTACCTGAGCATCCAAAGGACAGAAATGGGCAGGCAATGTAGAGATCAAAAGCCTGGTCTCTCTGGAGTGTTCTGAGAGGAGACTTCTGAGGTGCTGCATGTGGTTCCTCTTTTGGTCGGGTGCCTCCTGACATCACTGACCAATGCGAAGAATGGATATCTGAAGTGGAATAACACTCATACTTACTCAGTTGGTGGGGCCTGGATGTCTCAGCATCCCCACAGAAGCGGTCTCAGATTTCTCCAGAGAGGGACAGAATGTTGCCCTCACATGAAATGAGGAATCTTGTGTTGACATTCCTCCACTTGTCCTGATCCTTGCTGGCCAGTTAAAGGCTTATACAGCACAGTTTAGAGGGAATGCTGGTCTTGTCTGTCCATCCTGAAGCAGCTGGGGGAAGGTAGTGAGGTGTTCTGAGTTGCAGGCAATAGTGAGAGTGGCAGAGCATGATCCTTGGTGGGAGGTGGCTGCCGTAGCAGAGGCAAAAGGTGTGTGAAGTAGCAGAGAGGGAGAGTGTATCATTCACCCTGGCACAGTACAAAAGGTCGTTGACCACCTGGTAGCATTGATAAACTGTTCCTCCCCACAGTGGAGATGGCATTAGCATTGGTCTGGTGACATGGCCATCTCTGGTGATTTTATGGGAAGAAAACCCTTTCCTTTGCATCACCTATCAACCAGAAAATCACAGCACCAGAGAATTACAGTGACAGAGAATCATAGTGACTCCTTTCCTTTTCTGACAGCTTCTGGAAACATCCTTGACTAAGATGGACAACTTTGGAATGCCAGTACTCATCTTGGTGCACATTGACCCTTTCAAGATGGCATGGCAGTAGTGGATGTTGGTCTTCCTGCTGAATATCAAGTTGATCTGGGAATGATGGACAGTAGGATGACATTGGAATCAGAAGTGATGGGCACCTTAGGAGCAGGAGTAGTTAATTAGATGAGTTTGGTAAGATAAAAAGAAGAAAATTACTAAGTCCCCCAGTGGAAATCCCTGCAAAAAAACTCAAATTTAACCAAGAAAACACAAAATTCAGCCAGTGTTATAGAATTTTAGAAGATTAAAGGCAAGAAGTAATTTTAATGCTGATGATAATAGCAAGAAAGTAGCTGGAACATTGTTAACATTTTCTCATTCTCCTTCCCACTCTTGTCCTACTAATTTCCAAATTAGACTTCTCTGGATTCTGACAGACTTGAATTTGATCCTGAGCTGGTCACCTATCTTGGCTGCACTACTCCATGGAGACATTAAGAACCAGTGAGACCCCTTTAAGATTATTGTAAGTACTCTCCTTAGTGCAGCTGGAGGGAAGTCCAGACCTTTGTTTCCCCAGGCAGTAAAATATTACAACAATATTCGCCCAGACTTGCTTTGTAGCTGGCAGTCTTAAGCCTCTTAAGTTGATGGTGGGTGACCTCAAAATTGCCCAATATGTGTTGCCCTCTCGCTATCAGAGATAGGTAAGCAGCTGACCAACATCTTACAAATGTTAATATCTGTCAAGCCACAAAAAATTGGCATTCCACCCTACCTGGACCTATAATTGAGTCTTTTGTTTGGGTTTTGATGCATTTTAACCTGTTCAATTGAAACAAACCATCATCAAAATTCCTAACAATTTCATACTAACACTAGCAAGGTCAATGCCATGGTTTTGTTGCAAGCATCAATGGTGTAAAGAATCTGCAAAGAGTCTTTTAAAATAGTGTCTAATTTGTTCATTAATTTCTCAGAAGGAGATGTTAAAAATATGAACCTTATAGTAATAGGCTTATTGAAGATGTTTCCTAACAAAGAAATTTAATTTGTGTTTCCATGGTTATTCTTTTTGAATCTAAAAGGTAAATCTTGCATATACTGACATATTTGGATCCATTTAGTGTAATGGCTCTTGTGTGCAGTAATAGCTTTTACTTTCTAAACATAGCGCTGTATTAAAAAATATTTCGGGATCCACTTTTGCCTAACCTTTAAAATAATAAACTATGCTCAAATATTCTCACAATATAATGACTATACTTGGTTCATTCATCTGTCATATTAAATAATAGCAAACATTAATCTTAAATAAAAGCCAGAGAGTAATTAAAGGGTTAACAAATGACAGCAACAAAAATGTATGGCGTTATCATGAAGAAATAACACTCCACATGTATTTTGGTAATGTAATTATCAACATTAAAACAGATATTTGGTTTACATGTTAATGTTTTAAATCATTATTAAGTAGTATTATAATTGCAATTATTTTACTTATTAAGGATCTAGCATGCACCTGAATTTCCTGCTGAGCTACAGGATGTGCACTGCTTGCTTCTGTAAGATGTGCCAAATTAGACAATTTCATATCTGCCACCTACTCATTAGCCATGAAATAAATAGGAAAGGAAGAATGAGAGAATAATAAAGACATAACTAGCACCATGACTATTACAGAAGAGCATACACTAAGGGAAAATAAGAGGTGAGAGGAAGCTAATGACAATGTTTAGCAGAAAGGTATTTAACCCTGAATGATCTATTCTTTATCTCCTTTTTTCAGTATCCAAATCTGAAATCTGTTTTTTTTAATATATGAAAGCGAAAGGCAATGCTTAATGAGTGGAAAAAGACAACCTGTAATTTTAGTGGAAGAATAGTAATTAAGACATAATGCATTACTGAATGAATGATGAATAGAAAGACTAGGAAAAATCCAGCTTTACCAAGATATGTGACTCGATCATTAGTTGACTTTTTAGATAATATATCATTTAAAGTGTTCCATGAAATGCCAAGCGTAAAAAGCAAAGGTATGGTCTAACAGCACGCTAATTAAATCAGAAATCACAAAGAAGATACATCAGATTAAATTATGGGACTGAGACTGGCAAGATAATAAAAGCAAAACTCTTGACAATAAATAACATGTATAAAATTACAGGAATATCCAAGTACAGATTACCAATGTGTGTGGTGACAGGTCATTCCAGTATATTCTATCTGTTATTTACTACTGTTGAAATGACTGACTGATTACACTTTTTAAAGCGTTCCAATGAATTTGTAACTATTGTCTTATATGTGAATTACTACTACAATTAGAATGAACAAAAAGGCATTAAACGTATTTTGCCTCTCATGCCATTAGATGCATATTTGATAACCTTCTCAAATATATACTATGTCTATTTTGGCTGGATCTCCCTCAATATGGGTATTAAAGCGACATAGCATAAGTGGGGAAATTATCTGTATTTACCTATCAAGTGTTATGTATAGTTGTTTCATTTACCCAAAAATTAAACTAGATCATCCTGAATGATCATCAGCAGTAGTTGCTTTCACAAGGCAGACAACAGACACTTGTTCTTAGGCATTAATTTCAAATAATACCCCCAAAATATAAAAAGCTAAATCTAGCCAAGTACACTGAATGATTATGGTTCTTACCAGCATCATTCAACTCAGTTATCAAGGAGGAAGTGAAGAGAACAGAACCACTTTTGAAGCCGCTGCCAATCAACCAACCCCAGAGATCATAGTAAACAAATGAGAAGGCAACTGGATCCAATATTTTAAATATAAATGCTCAGTAAGATATCACACAATGGTTTAGTGGTGTCTTAAAGATTGTCAATTATTTTTTAACATGAAGCTTGTCGAGATACTAATGGAGGACCTTTGGGAAGACAGCATGCTGCTGCATTGGAGGTAGTGGAAACAATAAGTGGTAACAAGACTTAGTAACAGCATGATTCTGACCATTGCTAAGTACTGACTAATATGTGCAAATTACAAAAAGGTAGCATGATTTAAACTACAATGTTCACTACAGCATACACATCCTTTATCATTTTGCAAAAAGCTATAGATCATTGAACATAGAAAAGTACAGCACACTACAGGCCTTTCGACCCACAATGTTGTGCCAAGGATTCATCCTAATCTTAAAATAAAATAACCTAACCTATGCTCCCCTCAATTCACTGCTGTCCATGTGCATGACCAGCAGCTGCTTAAAGGCCCATGATGACTGTGTTTCTACCACTACCATTGGCAATGCATTCCATGCACTCACAACTCTCTGTGTGAAGAACCTACCTCTGATGTCTCCTCTATACCTTCCTCCTAACACCTTAAAATTATGACCCCTCATGGCAGTCAGTCCTGCCCTGGGGAAAAGTCTCTGGCTATCGACTCTATCCATGCCTCTCATTACCTTGTATACCTCAGTGAGGTCACCTCTCTTCCTCCTTCTCTCCAAAGAGAAAAGTCTGAGCTTAGTCAACCTCTCCTCATAAGACAAGCCCTCCAGTCCAGGCAGCATCCTGGTTAACCTTCTTTGCACTCTCTCCAAAGCCTCCACACTATTCATATAATAGGGCAACCAAAACTGGACAGAATATTTCAAATGTGGTCTCACCAGGGTTTTGTAGAGCTGCAGCAAAACCTCCAACCTTTGTCTCATCAGCAAACTTACTAACCCATCCCTCAACCTCCTCATCCATTTATAAAAACTACAAAGAGCAGAGGCCCTATAACAGAGCCCGGCAGGACGCAACTCACCACTGACCTCCAGGCAGAATACTTTCCACCTGAAACCACTCTCTGCCTTCTGTCAGCCAACCAATTCTGTATCCAGTCAGCCAAATCTCCCTGTATCCCATACCTCCTGACTTTATGAATGAGCCTACCATGGGGAAGCTTATCAAATGCCTTGCTGAAGTCCATGTACATCACATCCATTGCTTGACCTTCATCAACCTGTCTCATCATCTCCTCAAAGAACTCAATAAGATTTGTGAGGCACGACCTGCTCCTCACAAAGCCATGCTGACTACTTTTAATCATGCTATGCTTTTTCAAATAGTTATCAATCGTATCCCTCAGAATTCTTTCCAAAACCTTGCTGAACATAGACGTAAGACTGACTGGTCTGTAATTGCCAGGGATTTCCCTATTCCCCTTCTTCAAAGGAGGAACAACATTCACCTCCCTCCAATCCTCCAGTACGACTCCCGTGGAGAATGAGGAAGCAAAGATCTTCGCCAGCAGCTTAGCAACTTCCTTTCTTGCTTCCTGAAGAAACCTAGGATAAATCTGATCTGGCACTGGGGACTTATCAATCTAATGGTTGCAAAACTTTTCTGCACATCAACTTCCTCAATTTCAATCTGTTCAAGCCTGTTTCCCCACTCCTCAAAGTTCTCATTCACAACAAGGTCCCTTTCCTTAGTGAAAGCAAAAAAACCTATTTAAGGCTTCCTCTATCTGGTCAGACTCCATACACAAGTTCCCTGTACTATCCCTGATCAGCCCTACCTTCTTCCTGATCATTCTCTTATTCGTTAAGTATGAGCAAAACGCCTTTGGGTTCTCCTTAATCCTTCCTGCCAAGCCTTTTTTGTGCCCCTTCCTGGCTCTCCTCAGTCCATTTTTGAGCTCCTTTCTAGCAAGCCTGTCATCCTCCAAAGCTGTGCTAGACCCTTGCTTCCTCCACCTTACGTAAGCTGCCTTCTTCCTTTTGATGAGAAGCTCCTCTGTTCTCGTCATCCAAGGCTTCTTAATCTTATTCCTTCCTGCCTGTCTCAAAGGAACAAGTTTATGCTATAGGGCCAACAAAGATTCATTTTTTATCTGCAGCTCAGTCTGGATTATCAGAATCTACAAAATCTGAAAATGCAATAAATATATCCCCCAAAAATGCCAGTTTCAACATTTCATTGTCTGCAGGAAAGTTGGTATATGAAGGAGCGCACCATCAAAACCAGTTCCATCACAATTCTCAAACTTTTTCTTGTTTTATTCAATGGAAGAAGATATATTTACACATTAGATTGAGTGTTACAAAATAATTCAGTAGGGTATTTAATACATTGCAATACATGAAATTTCCTTGCCCTTGATTTTAGGGGCAGATTTCTGAGACCTTGGCAAAACTTGTAAACATACATAAATCTGCTGATTATAATGTATCTCAGTGTGAATGATTTATATTCTGCATTAGTATATTACATGCTTTAGTCATTGTGTGTGATGTACTTAGACTTTAAAAAGATTAAGGGCAATTCAGTTGGACTGTATGGTATCTCAAAATCCAACTATGAATGACTTCTGTGCTGCATGTTGGCATGACCAGAACTCAGCACTTATAATTACATGCCCTTTGGGAAATTGCTTAACATACTTTACATAGGTGAATGCCCATCTTACATAACCATACTAATCAGTTGGCTGTATCATTCATTTTCCAGCAAATTAAGATCCTATTGTTCAAATTATCTTGCCTTCTGTTGCAGTGCTACCTGGGGATACCAACAGCAAAAGCTAAGCATGGCTATCCAGATTTATTTCCAAACTCAGCAAAAGGTTGCCTTTTGTTTAGTAATTACAGAGGTAAAACTCAACCATATATGACCAGGTTACAGTCTATATAAGTACTAATATAGCTCATGTTTGAATTTCAAATGTCCCCCAAGTCATTCTTTTTCTATTTTGTCCTAGTTTCTATTCAATGACTGATATAAATTTAATTCTATACACTTACTTCTCTCTTTCAAAGAAACCTGTGACTGCCCCTGACTTCCCAATAACTTTGTGCTTGGCGTTGAGTTTTACTTTTGACCTTGTCTAACTCACTATTGAGTAAGTATGTCTTTCTCCTTAATTATTAGGTGCTCAGTGTCAAATCTGGCTGTCAGTGCATCTCTGTCATTCTCGTAGTGAAATAATGCAAAATGTTATAAATTATAAGTGTTATTCTGTTAAAACGTAAAATTGCTTTCACTAGTAATGAGTATATGGTGTTTGGGTAGGTCAGTTGGCTAGATGATTGGTGTGTGGCTCAGATTATGGCCAAAGGTGAGGGTTTAATTCCAGTTCCAACTAATGTAACATAGAAACTAGGTAAAGTCGTAGGCCATTCGGACCTTTGAGCCTGTTCTACTATTTATGGCTGATATGATCATGGCTGATTATCCAATTCAGTACCCTGTTCCCTCTTTCTCCCTGATCCCCTTATCCTTAAGAACTATTATTTAACCCCTTCTTGAAGCTATTCAATGCTTTGACTTGAACTGCTTTCTGTGGCAGGGAATTCCTAAGGCTTGCATATTGTTGGGTGAAGAAATTTCTCCTCAAGCCAGTCCTAAATGGCCTATTCCTTATCCGTAACCTGTGACCTCTGGATCTGGACTCCTTCATCCTTCCTGCAGTTTACTAGACCTCTGAGACTGGAAGGCAATGGCAAACCACATACTGGAAAAACTGTGAAAAGTAAGCTGAAGCTCCACCAGACAATCGGGCAAGACTTTGAGTAAGAACATGTGAATGAAAGCTGCAAGAGTAAGAAGGGCTCTTGTGGTACAGTTGTGGTGTCCCTATCTCCTGGTGAGAAGGTCCAGGCTCAAGCTATCGTGCTGTTGTGTCAAAACATATCACAACAGGTAGTTTTAAAAATAAAAACGCAAAGTACTGAACTAAAATTGTTATGTGCTACACAAAAATTATTTCTTGAGCTGTGATTATGTGGCTCAAATCCAGTCTGCTCTAAATGAAACCAAACTATCTCTAAAAATGGCATCATCTTCTGTACCCACAAGTGATTACCTTCCACTACATTTCTTCCTTTATACATTTTCATTAATAATCCCTTGACAAGGGCTCAGATTTCAATATTTTAAAAAAGACTGTTATGTTGCTAAGACATTTAAGAGAGAGGTTTTAAAATAAATATGTATATACTTAATTTTTAAGTATAAAATGGACATTGTGAACTAAAAGGTGGCCATCACCAATGTCAATGCAAGCTGACTACATTCCTGGAAAGTTCTAACCAGAATATCGCGTTGACATCATCTTTCTCGAATGTAACACCCTTGCATTATGTGGAAACCGCAGTCAATAAACACAAAAGAACAGTTCATGACTAAAAACAACAAATACTAGAGATCATCGTGGGTCAGACAGCACCCCTGGGGAGAGATTAAGCTAATGTTTCGAATCTGCGTGACTCTTCATCCCATATGACTGTGAAGTATGGAGGGGGCAGCATTTATTCTATAGTGTGGGGTGGGGGGGGGGGGTGAGTGGTATGGGGCTGGTGAGTGTAGCATGCTGGTGGAGAAAAGATGTTGGTAGTTCAGATTAAGTGACTGGGATGTGAGAATGGCAGAACCATGGTGTGTCTAACTGCCAAGCTTGAAAAAGAAGACAGCCCCATGGGAGTGGGTGGGAGGGGAGAGTGAACGTAATGACAGAAAAAGTAACAGTAAAGTTAAAAGAAAGGGAAGAAATGTGAAAATGTAACAAGTAGAACTAAATTAAACAGGGAAGAAAATGGGAGTTGGTTCACGATTTGAAGGTGTTGAACTCAGTATTAAGCCCAGAAGTTTGTAAAGTGCACAGTCTGAAGATGAAATATTGTTCCTTCATTTCGCGCTGTGATTTGCTGGAGCATTAAAGCATGCCGAGGACAGACCAATGGGAATGCGAGAGGGCGCTGTATTAAAATGACTGGCTATGAGAAGAGACAGACTGGTGGTGTTCTGCAAAGTGGTTACCCAGTCTGCATTTGGTTTCTTCAATGTATAATAGGCCACACTGGCAGCAGCATATACAATACACAAGCTTGGAAGAGGTACAGGTGAAATGCTGCTTCACCTGAATGACTGTTTCGGCCCTTGGATGGGAAGGAGGAAAGAGGAAGGAGGTGAAGGGGCAGGTGTTGTACCTTCTGTGGTTACATGGGATAGTCTTGTGGAAAGGAGGGGAATGGTATTGGCTGTCATGGAATGGACTAGGGTGTCCTGGAGGGAATGATCCCTGCAAAGTGCGGATGGGGAAGCGAGGAGATTTGTTTGGTGGTAGTGCTCTGCTGGAGTTATCTGAAATGGCAGAGAATGATCCTTTGAATGTGGAGGCTGGTGGGATGAAAAGTGAGGAAAAGAAAGAGTGATTGATGGGAAGGGGCAAGGGTGGAGGCACGGGTGATAGATCCAAATAGTTGAAGGCCCTGTCAACCACAGTGGGTGGGAAAACACGGCCATGTCAGCCATTTTGTTTTGGAAGTTGGCATCATGCAAACAGATGCAATGGAGGCAAAGGAACTGGGTGAATGGGATGGGGTCCTTGCATGATGTGGGGAGTGATGAGCTGTAATGAAGGTATCTGTGGGAATCAGTAGCTTTGCAATGGATGGTAGCTGATATTATTCTCCAAAATGGAGACAGAGAAGTCAAGGAAAGGAAAGAAAGTGCCAGAAATGGATAATGTGAAAGTTATAAATAAGGGTAGAAATTAGCTGTCAAATGAACAAAATTTTCAAAGTCCTGGGTACAGCAGCAACTAGTACTGAAGCAGTTGTTAATGTACCAAAGAAAGTTGTAGGAGGGGGACAGTAAGATTGGAATAAGAATCGTTCCACATACCCTATAAAGAAGCAGGCATAACTGGGACCCATGCGGATGCCCATCACCACTCTTTTGACTTTACAGAAGATGGATTAATGGAGAAATTGTTCAGTGCGAGAACAAGTTTAGCAAAGGGGAGGAGAGTGGTGGTGGAATGGAATTGTTCAGGCCTCTGGTCAAGGAAGAAGCCGAGAGCCCTCAAACCATCCTGGTGGTAAATGGAGGAAAAGAGGGATTGGACATCCATGGTGAATAGAAGGCAGTTAGGGCCAAGAAACTGGAAATTGTCAATATGGTGGAGGACATCAGTGGAATCATGGATGCAGGTGGGCAGGGTCTGAACAAATGGAGAGAGGATGGAGTCAGGTTAGGAGGAAATGAGCTTAGTGGAGCAGGAATAGGCTGATATGATGAGCCTACCGGGTTGGTCTGGTTTGTGGATTTTGGGAAGGAGATAGAAGCGGGCTGTCTGGGGTTGGGACATGTTATGTCTTCCAGCAGAGGCTGTAACAAAGAGAGCTGTCAAAACTCATTATGCCTGTGAAGGCACTGACAGCCACTATCTATTTCATACAATGATCAATGGATCCTTGGCTGTTGGGATTGAAATGTATTAGTAAGTTGAAACTGATTTTTTATGGACCTGTCATAGGTCTGAAACTTCTTTGTAAAACTTTAACCACGGTGGCACAGTGGTTAGCACTGCTGCCTCACAGCGCCTGAGACCCGGGTTCAATTCCCGACTCAGGCGACTGACTGTGTGGAGTTTGCACGTTCTCCCCGTGTCTGCGTGGGTTTCCTCTGGGTGCTCCGGTTTCCTCCCACAGTCCAAAGATGTGCGGGTCAGGTGAATTGGTCATGCTAAATTGCCCGTAGCATTAGGTAATGGAGTAAATGTAGGGGTATGAGTGGGTTGCGCTTTGGCGGGTCGGTGTGGACTTGTTGGGCCGAAGGGCCTGTTTCCACACTGTAAGTAATCTAATCTAATCTAAATTTATGAACTTTTGATTCAGTTTACAAAGAATCTAACCTACTGGTACAACAAAGTCTGCTTTTTACTATCTGAGTGAATTGACCATCAATGGACAACAACAATCCAGGCTAATAGCTAAATCTGCCTCAGATCAAAGACCATCTCCCCAAAACCTCATTTCAAAAGAAACCCTGCAATGGACTGAAAAGTGCTCCAGTCTCTGCGTGCCAACCTCAAATTGCTGTGCCTTCATCAGTTTTAAAATAAATTCTGCAATTCCTACCTTGGTTAAAAAAATTTGGATGAATCTGGGATCATACAGAAAAGAACACTCACTGAACAAGAAATTCCTGGACTCAGACAATCATGTGAAAATGTATCTTTAGGTTTTTATAAAAGTTATTCTTAATTAATAGTCGCTTGGTAGTACATGAATAAAAGATGAAAAGCTTTGACTGAATGTATCTTTTATCTACATTATTTTTAATTATAAAATCTTCCTTGTCCTTTCTCTTTTCTTCATCATTTGCTTGTCTGCATAAATGTGTCATCACAATTATCCCTAATTCAGAAGACATGAGTAAACTATATTTCAGATTTCAGGACCCTATAGAGAGTTTCCTGTGGATCTCTTTGAAACTGGACTTTGCATCAGCAGGTTTGGGGAAGATATTGCTGCCTGACTCAAAGCAGAGGAAAGAAAATGCCTGTGCTTATGGACAAGTGCAAGGAAAACAAATGAGTTCAATCCACCTCTCCCCCCTGTCCACAACACATCCAACACTACCACATTTTCCAAAGTCAACTTCAAAGAATGGAATGAGTACAAACTTCCTTCAAGTGACCACTATGAAGCAAAACCATGTTATTCTCCTCTCGTAAAATTTTGTTTTGATTGTTACCAGCAGCCTCACTTTGACTGAACCATTTAATGTATAAGTTAGTGAGAAGCCTGGGCTATAACATCAAACTGTGTTCTATCCATCACTAAAATCATTTTACTCTATTCACATAACAATTTCTACCTTCACTGCCTCACTTCAAGTACTTGGTACATTTCCTATGTTTAATCCACTAAAAGCTTTCTCTTTAGCTTTCAGTACCTTTGGACACAACTTTTCCAATGTTCCCGAGATGATTTTTAAAGATATATCCTCTGCAGACTGAAATTTATCCAAGTTCTGTCTCACGCTAAGGCTGAACAAGGTGGGGAGTTTGGGAGGGATGTGGAGTAAATTTTAACAGGCGCGGTAAGGATGGGGGCATTGGGTAAAAGCCAAGTTATCCCATCCACATCCAAGTTTCACCTGGGTGGATTTGAATACAAGCAGGGAAACATTGTCCAGTGGCCAGGAAACCCATTGAAGATTCAAAAATCAAATTAATTGTGTCCTTAACTGTCCATTCAGCACAATGGGGAGAGATTTCTTGGTGGAATTGACATTAACATGAAACTAGGTTTGTGTTTTATTTACTGGCAGGAAACCCTCAATGAATCTTCAAAAAGGCTAAAAGTTGATTCCTGTGATTTTGCATCACAGTCAATGTTGGCTGCATGTGTTTCAATGTACTTCCTATACCCTAACATTGTTGGAATAGAGACAACTTGCCTGTGAAGCCACATCAAGAACAAGTTCCTGACAGTGTTATAAATGGGGATCATCTCTTACAATATTAACTAAACATCAGAACAATCATTTGAGATTATCAATTGAATGGAAACAAAGCATTAGACATAACCACTCGGACAGCAAGGCTTTGCAAAGAATTCCTCAGATATAATCTCATCATATAAACCAGGCAATTAGAATGCAGAAGTCATGACCATATTTTGATGACTGAACAGCAGAAATAACATACATTGACAAGACACCTAGCCCTTTGTGTAGTACAGCAATTGTTTTCTCTGCAGAATGAGGCATCTTAGAAGGAGCTAGATCATGACTGAGTTCCTTCTTTCTCTTTTTCTCTTCAGGTAACCCTTTTGAATGCCTTCTATTTGTCCAGGTGTAACAGACAGAGACTCCAAACAATACTCCACAAATAGCTACTGTCAACTGAATAACCGATAAATTATCTGGCTACATCTTTAAAACATCTCAATGTTAAAAACAGCAGTACCACCAAGTTAAGCTGAAAGCCACCAAGTCAAGAGTCAACAGTGAACTTTGAAGAGTTGTATACCCTTTTAACTTTCATAGATTCTAAAGTTGGTTGATCGATTTCCTACTCTGTAATCTATCATGTGAATGTGAACTATAAATTAGAGTTTTCTTTTATTATCTTATCTAGATAGATCATGTACAATATTTTAAAAAGTCCTCCTTAAACAGTTTCAGGAAAACCTCTCTAATTGTGTATTTTATGATCCCAGTTTAGAACTCATTGAATCTACAATATCCTTTTCAAAGAACTTGCTGTGATCAAATGAGTCAAGGCAGGATCGGGGAGCCATTTGATGCTTCCTCACCTGTGACATTTGAAGGACATAAATTAGTGCTGAAAATTAAAAAGCAACATAGTAAACATAATAACAGTCAATAATTGGTAGCATCAATGCAACATGAGTTTAAAAATGCCAAACAGAAAAACATCATTTCATACAATCACTGGGCAACACCAAATCTCACCATTTCCAACAGTTGGTGCCACCAGGTCATCTGCCTGCTCTATTCTATGGTGGTCAGGGTGGCAATAACTACAAGTCCGTACTCATTCTCTTCCTCTGCTTGGAGCTTTCAATTGCCTTCTTCTGAAATAAGGAAAAATAGATATGATGGATGTGAGAAATGGAATGGGTGTTGAGCATGGAATGGAAATACTTACCATGGAGGGCATTAGAATGTGGGTTGCTGTTGAGGTGGAGACTTGAAAAGGAGACTGGAAAGAAATGAGTGTAGGCAGAAGTGGGTACTGCAGGTGCTGGAGATTAGAGTCAAGATTAGAGTGGTGCTGGAAAAGCACAGCAGGTCAGGCAGTAACTGAGGAGCAGGAAAATCAATGTATATGACTGTTAGGTCAGACAAATGTTGTGCGGGAGATTGCTAGACAGGTCAGATAGCAATGATTGCTAGTTGAGAGTGGTATGACATTTGGTTTTCTGAACCTAATGAGGTTAGCAAATCTTTTATGGTACTGCATCCATGTCCTCAATGTTCCTGTTGCTCACAACCTCTGCCATCTCTAGCCACTCCTGCTTCATGAGGCTGGATGGGGCTTACTTCCCATCCTTATGGTTAAGAATTTCTCCTGGCCCTCGTTCATCTATCAAGGTTTCTAAAGATGAGTCCAAAAAAACAATTGTGTAGCCATCCCACATCTTCCTTCCATTATGCAGTAGTTGGTCTGCTACAAATCAAAAACTCCTGCAGCTAGTTTGGCCCCAGCCAGGATCTTATTATACGCAGAGCCTTCACAGATAGATCTTACATTTGATCTTGATTGGCCTCGCAGATCGGCCATGAAACATGGAAGCAGGTTGATAAGGAATTGATTAAGTTAAACAGATATGTAATAGCCTGTTCCTTCAGCAATAAGACTTCAGATCTGTTAGAGGCCTGCCATTACACCAAAATTCTGACCCATGTCTCATTCTCAAGTTATCTACACCTACACTAATCACTATTCCCTCCTTGTCATTAACTGTGTAAAATTCAAATTTCTGAGCCCCATTCCTAATTCTTCTCTTTAAATACTGCAATGCTATGTCTCAATCTGTCATTCAAGCTCCTACTTTATCATCTTATGCAATCTCTCTTGTCCACTCAAAATACACTTTAACAATTATGTTTCTCGTCATAACTTCTGATCATTTCACTTGGCCTTGAATATTCATAACAGCCCAGCCTTCATCATCCTCTGAAGCAAAGAACTCCTCGGATTCACTACCCTCTGAGAGAAATATACAATCCTCCTGTTCTCCATCTTAAATGGGCAACCCCACACTGTGAGATGATGCCCTCTGTTCCTAGATCCTCTCAGAAAGGGAAGCAGCCTCTCTGCATCTATCCTGCTTAGCCCTAAGAATTTTGTATGTTTCAATAATGTCACGTCTCAGCTCTAAACTCCAATGAGTATAGGCCCAACTTATCCATCTTCTCAGCATCAGACAGCCCCTCATATGTGGGAACATGCAAGTGAACCTTCTCTGGACTGTTACTAATCTGGTATATCCTTAGCAGTGACTGATTGGAAAATTTCACTCAAACTGAGGGCACGATTCTTTACTCTCTGGAATGGCATGGTCAATGACGATGAAGTTGGGCAATCTGATGTGAATAAAAATATAGAATATGATATCAAGTGTAGGTCTTTTGACCCAGTGAGCCTGCTATGTGATTTCACTTTGGTCATGGCTGATCCTCTGTCTCAACACTGTATTCCCATAGCTCTTAATGCATTTAGTGTGTTGATCTCTATTTCTTTCTTAAATGTATTATGTGACTTATATGATAGATGCATTGTCACCACCCACTGAGTGAAGAAGTTTTGGTACTGAGTGATCTACTTTATATCAAAGAACAAACTGCAGAAACAGGCCCTTTGGCCCAACAAGGCTGCACTGACACATGAGGTCTTTCTGAATTAAAAACCTTTTGCCTCAATTTGCTCTGTAAAATTCTATTCCCTACCTATTTATGCATCGATCAAGATGCCTCTTAAACATTGCTACCTCAAGTGTAACCAATTCAAAGGTCACAGTCAGATCGATCAAGTTGCTATGGTGACATCAGTCAGAGGCTTGGCCAATATCTTCTGCAATCAGACAAAGGGAAGAATTGTGGATAAAACCCAGTGATATGTCCAGTGACCCTTCTTCAGAACTGGGCTTGGAACATTGATTCTGCTTTCTCTCCACAGTTGCCACCAGGCCTGCCGGGTTTCTCCAGCATTCCTACTTTTCTTTCTGGTTTCTAGCATCCACAAGTTTTTGTCTTTTTTGAAGTATTGCGTATGCTGGCAATGAATAGAAGGGCAATTAGCAGTGATGCTACAGGAGGAGAGTGATAAGGTATCACCACAGAGTGAGTAGGAAGAACCAAGGGTAGGAAGGCTTAGTAGTTTGGTAGGATGAAGTGGACGAGAGCCTTTCAGTGGACAAACTGCATGCGACAGTTCGAGTTGCAGTTCTTCAGCCTTGTTGAAATTTATGTGCAGTGATGGAGTTAGAGTAAGTGCAGGAGAGAGGTAGCAGAGGGAAGATGGTAGCTCTCAAGCTTGCAGAGTGCAAAATATCATTTACCTTCTTTCACTGTTGATTGTTCCTTTTAACCCTGTATATCTATTCTCATTATCCGTAGGGATCAAGGCATGGACCTCCCTGTGGATAATAGAAAAACATGGATAGTGCCACAATGGCAATCCCCTACTGTGCAATCCACCTGGATGTCAACAGGGAAAAATGTCATGTCTGGGACCGACCTCATGAGTACACGGTTCTGAGTACAATGAGGGCCAAATGTATAAGGCATTGGCCTCCCCTGCCATCTGGGAAGAGGCTAACTTGGTCTGGTGACATGACCTCCTATGGCAGTCAACAGAAAAAGAATTGTCCTCCTTTTCATCCACCAGTGTGTCTCATCCCTGTCCATGTTACACAGAACAATTATTTTATTTACTGGGCCTTTCCCCTTACCCATAATAGTTGGGCTCCACTGTGTAAATGAGCAGTTCCTGGCTTGCAGTGTCACAGGGGGTGTGCAGCTGGGTTTTAAATATGACTCCAGCAGCATGAATGCCAGCAGATCCAAGCAGCGGTGAGTACTTCTCAAATCCTGCTGTGCAATTCCATGAGAAGAGCATTGAAGACACTGATTGCATGCTGTAATTAAAAAGACAAATCACAGAAGGCTTCCTGAGAAAAGCACTCTGAGCCATGGCAGACAGATGATACAAACTCACTCAATAAAATACTTTAACTGAAAATGGGAAATTGAGCCCTTAAAGATCACACAACACTGAACGCAGATCAGTGAAAATTTTAAAGGTTAATCTTTCTTAACGATACTGTTCTATATTTAGCTCATAGTGAAAATAATTGCAGTTGGACAAATAAGCTCAACCAGTTTCCACTTTCTGAAAGGTTGTGCATCCCAACAAGTAACCTTAGAGACTGCTAATGAACTTTACCACCAATACTAACAAGACAGTAGCCTGGAGATTTGCACTTATAACTAACTGGATGCAATGCAGATGCTCGACTGCTTATGCCATTGCTTCACGTAATAGCCTATGACTCAGAAGTGCAGCTGAGTCCTAAGACAGCATGCACTCATTTTTCATTTAAGGGTAAACTATCTTATCACCCAAACTGATCGCACAACAAAACAATTTCGAAATTACAATCAGCAACCCCCTGTTTTACACCCATATGAATTATCCTTAGGAAATCAGCCATGTGAAAGGTATAAGCAATTATCAGCTCTGTTTTGATATTTCACTTACAGTGTGCACTTTGGCTTGAGGTTGCACATCTTCCTTAGCTTTCAGTTTGTTTGTTTCCTGCGTCGGCGTAGAGTTGGACAGTACATGTCTGATTTTATATAACTCATATCACAGCACAAAGAACAGTTTGATTTACTCCTTCATATTCTGCACCATCTTTTAAAAGTGTAAACTCAGATTAGGGTATAATTCCATGAGTATCAACAATGCTACAGTGTGTCATGCCATGGCCAATCTCCAAACATGAGAACAGTGAGGAGAAAGTGAGGTCTGCAGATGCTGGAGATCAGAGCTGAAAATGTGTTGCTGGAAAAGCGCAGCAGGTCAGGCATGATTCCTGATGAAGGGCTTATGCCCGAAACGCCGAATTTCTTGTTCCTTGGATGCTGCCTGACCTGCTGCACTTTTCCAGCAACACATTTTTAGATGAGAGCAGTGAGCACTGGCAAGCAATTTAACAATAATAGACAACATAGTTCGACCAATCCTGTGATCAGCTTGCAGCAACACATTCAGTGGGGGTTACTAGACATTGATCACCAACGTCATAGTGATTTTCCTTTTCTGCACAAGAGATACCAAAGCTAAGCATTATTTTGTAACAATGAATACACTGAATTTAATTGCTTCAAGTTGCTCTACTCTATTCATACACTAAAAGATCTCCCAAAATAATTGCACTTGATGTTTAGCCAAAGGCCCACAGAGCATGTTTTGGAGTTTGTCAATGAGAAAAAAAAAGACTTGCATTCATGTCGAATGTTTTGCTATTGCAGACATCTCAATACATTTTACAGCCTAGAATCTTTCTAAAATGTGATCACTGCTGTAGAGTTGGACATGCGGCAGCCAGTTCGCACAAAACAAACTCCCAGATACAGCAATACAATCATGGTCAAACAATCTCCTTTTTGGGATGTGGATCAAGGGATAAATTCAGGCCATTCACCATTATGGTCAATTGTGTGGTGCTGGAAAAGCACAGCAGATCAGGCAGCATCCGAGAAGCAGGAGATTCAATGTTTTGGGCATAAGCCTTTCAGAAGGAAACTTTTGATTCTGATCTCTAGCAGCTGCAGTCCTCACTTTCTCCCATTCGCCATTATGGAAAGGAAGAATTGTTAAGAAGAACAGATTTTGCAATAGTTATTAAACATTTATCTATGACTATGATAATTAGTTAAGAGTAATTGCACCATAACTAAAAAGTACAGCTGTCTCCAGATAAATACATTTGAATTGCATGCACCTTGTGCTGAATGGATGTAAGCTCAGGCCACAAGATCACTCACATCAATATTCTCAGAGAGAGCTGCTACCATGTGTTTATTGTAGAATCAGCTGCAGTTCCAGTGTCAAGCAATATAAGCAATATTATGGCAGGAAAACAGCACCACATGGCAGATCATACAGAATTGCTGGTAATTACCAACTTTATTTCTGATCACAGGACTTTCTGCAATAGCAGAAAGGAATTACAAGTCACAAATAGTTACCTTGCTGACCTGTACAGACAGCCTGAATGCTCAGTTTATCCATAGCTAGAAAAAAAAATCCAATACCACGGGAGATGATGCTTAGATTTCTGTGCTGGAGATGATGAGGAAAACCATCACTTTAAGTGGCTTACAGGACTGTAGTGTCTTAGCTTCATAGGAACTGGGAGATAATTGCATCATATAACTTGTTCGTGATACCTATAATTGACAGGTACTTGTGAACACATGAACATCAAATGTATGAAAGCAACAACCAGCATTATTACCTGGGCATCATTTATTTGAATCATGAAAGATTCTCAAATTTATAAATGTCAGATAGACTCCATTAGTTCCTCTCATGGATTTATTTAAGTAATGATTACAGAATTATTGCTGCACCAATCAATTATGCACTGTGAACTCAAGTAGTTTAGGACTCCAGGACTTATCAGATCCTAACTAACGTAAGCTAACTAACTAACATCATTCAATAAGAGCTGGGGTTGGAGGGTTTGAGCTATAGGGTGAGGTTGAATGGGCTGAGGCTTTTTTTCCAGAATATCGGAGATTGAGGGGTGACCTTATAGAGGTTTATAAAATCTTAAGGGGCATGGATAAGGTGAATAGCCAAGGTCTTTTTCCTGGAGCATGGGAGTCTAAAACTAGAGGGCCTAGCTTTAAGATGAGAGGGGTGCATTTATGGAACGAGCTGTCAGAAGAAGTGATTGAGGTAGGTATAATTACATCAATTAATAGGCATTGGGATAGGTATATCAATAGGAATGGTTTAGAGGGATATGGACCAATTGCTGGCAAATGGAACTAGGTCAGTTTGGGATGACTGGTTGGCGTGGTCTAGTTGGACCGAAGACTCCGTTCCGTGCTAGGTGACTCTACGACCCTATATTCCAATCGAACATTTTTGCACGGTGGAATAGTTTTCAATTTTCATACAACTTCTTATTAGAAGATTTCTAATTAATAGTTTCTCTTTTAATGTCATAGCTAAGGACCCCCACACTGTGTAATGTTTGATGCTGAAAAAACTCCCTGCCATATATTTTGCACATACTCTTCCCTAACCTCGCTTAAGTTTATTATCTGAAGAGTCAGAGGGGGAGATGCAATGAGACCTGGGTCTCCTGGTACCACTAGTCACTGGAAGGAAGAATTGCATGTGCAGTAGGCAGTGAAGAAGGCAAATGTTATGTTGGGCAGTTGTAGCAAGAGTATTTGAGGATAGCAGCAAGGTTGCAGCATTGTATGCAGCTTTGGTTTCCCTGTATGAAGAAGGATGCTCTGGCTATGGAGGGAGTGCAACTCACATTTAACAGACTGATTCCTAGAGCGGTAGGACTGACATTTGAAGAGAGACTGTATAAGTTAGGGCTACATTCAGTGTTAGGGCCACACTGGAGTTTAGAAAAATGGGATGGGGTAGGTGATTTCATAGAAACACCAAAAATTCCTACAGGACTGTACAGGATGAATGAGGAAAGATGGTGCCTACGAATGGCAAGTACAGAAACAGGGGTGATAGTCTAAGGGTATGGGGCACACCACTTGACACTGAGATGAGGAGAAATTTCTTCACTGATACAGTGAAACCAGTGGAATTCTCTGCCACAAACTGGGTTGAGCCAAAATATTGACTGTTTTCAAGAAGGAATTTGATATAGTTCTTAGAGCTAAAGAATATGGGGAGAAAGTAGGAAACGGGGTCTGAGTTGAATAATCAGTCAAAATAATATCAATGGTGCAATCGGCTCAAAGGACTGAATGTTCTATTCCTGCTCCTATCTTTTATGTTTCTATGCTTCTATCTTTCTGTCTCTGTCTCTGCCTCTCTATCTCTCTCCGTCTCTTTCTCTCTATAGGGATTCCAGCGCCGAACTCTTCCATTATCTTTACCTGGTGAATCTGAAAGCTTTTAATTGCTCATAATTTCAGACTTTTCATTCTAAGCATAGCCCACACTCAAAATTCCTGCCACTTATGTTCGATGACCACTGATTGGGGAAGAGTTTCCATAACTCTTGGCTTTATTAGTTGGCAGTTGAAATGACCTATAATTGTGGGAAGTTCAATCTTTAGCTAGCAAGGAAAAAAGGTTCCATCATTCAGTTACATGCTCATCTTCTAGATAATTATATAATGATATTGATGGATTTGTTCTGAAAGCAATCCATGACCAAGCTCAGTCTATCCTCCTGGCAGCAAGTTGTTGAATGTTTTTATTGGAAATATTGGTGATCCCATTTAATAGCCACAACCTCCACATTAAAAAAAAACTAACTTTCAATGGGAATATTTTAATCTCATTACATTTTAATTAATTTGAAGCATGATATTTCTCTACATTGGTTTATAACAATTCTCATTTGTACTAATAGAATTATAGTAATGATGATTATAATTTGATTTGAAAAATGGTAATTTGGTATCAGGCACTCTTGATTCTTAATGCAGTACTACAGGCTACATTATAACAACCTGTATTAGTATCCTCAGTAGTATAATACAGAGTACATCTGGTAACTTGAGATAATTAAAATTAACATCATGGCATAAGTTTCAGGCAATTTCTTTTTTAAAATTTGGAAGTGTTTCTTCAGGACTCTATAATAAAATATTAACTTTGTACACATGGTTATAACTTTACAAATGTCACCTGTCTTTCAAACAGTAAACCACAATTAAATTAGTGTCATATTAAGCCTTAATTTAGGGATATGACCATCTTCAGTCACTTGTTAGAAGTCAGGTTTCACTTACCTTGCAGCTTTGTGATTAGTGCTGCAAAATGGAGTTCTTTGCTTTTACCTTTGATATTTAGTTTTTGCAGAATAAAATATTTCTATATTACTTAAATTGGCAATTGGTAATGGCTGATATTAAAAACTCATTATCAATTAAGTATATATAATTATATATAATTTGTGATATGTTCTCATCTTTTTAACAGAAAAGATATCCAATAAGCTCTACACTCATGCAACCATTTTGAGATTTTCAACTTTGTTTCGGAAGGGTTCAAGTTTCTGATGAAACTGACATTTCAAGAACGTGGGAGTATTAGTCACAGTCATAAAGTCATGGATGTCTGCAGCACAAAAAAAGGCCCTTTGGCCCATTGAATCTGACAGTCAAAAATCACCACCTAACTATTCAAATTCCATTTTCCAGCACTTAGCCCATAGCCTTGTACGTCTTCACAAGTGGAAAGTGAGGACTGCAGATGCCGGGGATCAGAGCTGAAAATATGTTGCTGGAAAGGCGTAGCAGGTCAGGCAGCATCCAAGGAGCAGGAGAGTCAACGTTTCGGGCATGAGCCCTTCTTCAGCCCTTCTTCATTCCTGCAGAAGGGCTCATGCCCGAAACGTCAACTCTCCTGCTCCTTGGATGCTGCCTGATCTGCTGCGCTTTTCCAGCAACACATTTTCAGTCTGTCTTCACAAGTGTACAACCAAATAGTTCTGAACTTCTGTCTCTACCACCCCTACGAGCAATGTGTTGCATATTCCTACCTCTTTCTGGTGAAGACAATTTTTCCTCACCTCCCCTCTGAACTTCCTGCCCTTTAGCTTAAAACATGCCACCTGTTCACTGATCCCTCCATCAAGAGGATCCCTCCTGTTTATTCTGTCTAGGCTTCTCATTTTTTATACATCTCAATCAAGTTCCCCTTCAATCGCCTCTGCTCCAATAAAACAACTGCAAGCTATCTGATCTCTCTTCATAACTAAAACTCTTCAGTCCAGGCAACATCCTGGTAAATCTCCTCTGCACCCTCTTTAGTGCAATTACATCCCTCCTATATTGTGGATTCCTGAAGTACATGCAAAAAGAAAGAAAGAGTCCGTCATAGTATTCAACATAAAATTAGAAAAATCTATAAACTGCCAGGGAACAATATGCTGTTCTTATTGAATTCACAGTACTTGATTACAATGAAAGTGATGTCTTCCTAGCCTTTTTCATATGTGGCCCAGTACTGTGAACAGTGAATAGGGGAGCACTAATCCTGGACCTTCAATGACTTCATAAATCAGAACTTTCAGAGCCTGTCATGGGCTCCATAATGAGGGTCATTATTCAGCCAGAGTGTCAAAACTACTATCAGAGGACCTTCTCAGAACTGCAGTCATTCTCTTCCTTGTTAAATAAGCAAGTAGTATACAAAAATGGCAAACAAGAAGCAGGTCAATCTGATACAGTGCAGGGGCACAGAGACCTCTAGAGTAATTTACCCTTTGGGGATACTATCATTGGGGAGATAAATTATGTGTTCCCTCTAAAAGATTAATGGCAATACAAATTCAAGCAGTACTCTCTCTAAAAGAGGCCACAAATAACTGTATAACTAACAATACATTTTTATGTATAACAGATGATAAACAAGGCCAACTGATGAATGCTGAGGATTTTATGCCTAATAAAATAACAGATTGTGTGTTAAGCATATTATTTTTCATTGAACTATATGGATTTGAATTTCTTGTTTGTCTTCTTGTGCTTTCCTGTTTACTAATGGAAGCAATTAAACTTTAATCTATGTAATATTCTTATATCTTCATGCTTCTGCTTTTATTTAAACCAATATTAACAGTCCCATATTTTTACAAAGACAATTTTCAATCAGAGGATTTTTCAATCCTGTTGGAAAAATCAGAATCAGAAGCTGCAATAATCATGATATTTTATCCTCATCAAGCACTGCTTGGAACTGCAGACTCACAGTGCCAGGGATCCGGGTTTGATTTCACACTTGGGTGACAGTCTCTGTGGAGCTTGCACATTTTTCCCGTGTCTGTGTGTGTTCTTGCTGGGTTTCCTCCCACAGTCCAAAGATGTGCAGGTAAGTGGATTGGCCATGCTAAATTACCCCATAGTGCTCAGGGGTGCGCAGACTAGGCGAGTTAGTCATGGGAAATGCAATGTTACATGGATAGAGTTGGGGGGGGGGGGGTGCAGGAGTTCTGGGTGGGATCCCCTTCCGAGAATGATTGTGGTTTTGCTGGGCCGAATGACCTGCTTCCAAACTGTAGGGATTCTATGTTCTATGTTCTAATCACAGAATGATACACTGCAAAGTGTTGGTCCTCATATTGTAACCAAGAACAGGGATAATGCAATGAAAATTGAATGTTAGTTTAGGTTGGAATGTGAGTTGAACTTCAATGCTATAAATTTACCAGGTCACTGTTCACAGTATGGCTTAATTAACCTTCTCTGTGCATGTATACCTACTGTGCAAAGTGCTATTAATATTATTTACAGCAACATATACTGGGCAGTTCAACACAAACTCAATTTGTCACTTGTGAGCAATATTTTGCTTTCATCAAACTGATTGCTGAAATGTTTGATTTGCGCAAAAGGCCCACCTGCTCCTACTCTCCATTCAGAACATAGTTTCAGATTTCTTCCCTCTCACTGTGAAATGCCCTATTGAAGCTGCTTGTTAACAGTTGCTTTCTTCTGGTGATCAGGAATGCTTACCCTGATTGATCAATTTCTCATGCTGACAGATCCTTTCACCTTATAATATTGCATACTTCTAAAGTCCGTCACTTTTATCCATGTCACACCTCAATACACAAAATACCTATTAAGTAGTAACTTTAAAAGTTCTTTCACGGGATGCAGACATCACTGGGCAAGGCCAGCATGTGTCCCCCATCCCTCACTGCCCTTGAACTGAACAGCTTGCTTGACCATTTCAGCGGACTTCTAAAAGTCAACCACATTTCTGTGAATATAGAGTCACCTGTAAGCTGGACAAGGTGAGGACAAAAGATTTCTTTGCCCAAAGGACATTGGTGAATCGGATGTGAGGAAAATAAACCATTTGACCCATTGGGTCTCTACTGACTCTCTGAAGAGCAACCCACCCAGACCCATTCCCCCACCCTATCCCTATAACCCTGCATTTACCATGTCTAATCCACCAAGCCTGCACATCCCTAGACACTACAGGCCAATTTAGCATGGCCAATCGATCTCACCTGCACATGTCAGGACTGTGGGAGTAAACAGTACTACCCGGCAGAAAACCACACAGACATCAGGAGGATGTGTAAATTCCACACAGACAGATGGTTACCCGAGGATAGAAACAAACCTGAGTGCCTGGCACTGTGTGGCAGCAGTGCTAAGCACTGAGCCACTGTGCAACCCTCAACTAACACTGATATTTCCGTGGTCACTGTTTCTAAGACTAGATTGCAATTCCATATGTTTTATGACATGAAGTTTTTAAATGCCAAACGTTGATTTGGTAAAGGTTAAAAATCACACAATATCAGATTATAATCCAACAGGTTTGTTTGGAAGTACAGTCAAGCTTTCGGAGCGCTGCTCCTTCATCAGGTAACTAGTGCGTACATTCAAATAAACCTGTTAGACTATAACCTGGTGTTGTGTGATTTTTAACTTTGTACACCCCAGTTCAATACTGGCATCTTCATGTCTTGACTTGGTAAGACTTTAATTTGTTTCTCCAAAACATTAGCTTGGATCTCTGGCTTACTGGGAGTGACAATATCACTACAGCACTACACCACCAATTAAAGCTTACTTAATAATTAGAAATACTCACAGACTCTCTTCTCAACATAACCTTTTACTGACAAATGAGTAGGGGTTAATTATCCCAATACCAGGCATCTATCAGCATTGAGGTGACGTGCCCAGCATGTATATCATTGTTTAAAACTTTCATTCAAAATGTAAATATGCATCTGAATGCTCATGTAATCACATTACCTTCAAGTTAAAGATCTTTTTCTAATGACAATCCAGTATTTCTTCTCTCTTATTTCTTCCTCTAACTTTCCTTCTTAACCTCTTTTGTCTCTATGCTATATTTTGAATCTGATCTATATTCTGTTGGACAGAATCCAGTTTTGAGTATACAAAGGGCCTATCTATATTGTAGAAAATAAATATTTGGTTTGCTCGCTGCACAAAACAAAATTGCCACCTTTTGGGTTCAGTTAAGAGAAGTTAAAATGAGGAAAAATATTTTAAAACAACAAAGCTTTTTGTGAGTATTATCACACACACATACATATTTACATACACATATTTAAAAATAATGTAATAGTTTTCACCACAGTGAAAGTAAAGACTATCACTTTAGGAATAGAATAAATACACTCTCATATATTAGGAATAAAATAAATTTACCAAGTGTGTCAACCACAGAGCCTACCTTTCTTGTGACAATTCTGCTATTCATTCAATATTTTCTGAAGTACTTGATGCACACTCCAAAATGCAGTGTTTGAATGGAAATACAATAACTCATTAATGACAACAGCAGTTTGTGGAAAATACATCTTTGCTTCAGAAAGGTGATTTGAATAATTGAGCGCATTCAAGCAACACCATTTAAAAATATGAATACTGGTAGTACCTTGTCACAAAATCTCTTGTAGGCGCAATAAGAACCTTTTCTAATGTGAAATATAAAATTTACCATTATTGTAAAATTGTAAAATTGAAGACTGGAATCTCTTTCCGGAAATGGTTGCAAGTTACATAGGTACCAATCTATACACCTCAAAGAACTGTAATGTTCCATTAATGCATCAAAGTCATTTGGTTAAATTCTAACACAGATGAACTTCAGCAATGCCAGAATAGAACTAATTGGATAAACCATCAGTTCTTCCAGCGCTATATGCAGAGAATTAATGAAGGTTGAGCCAATATTTCCTTTACATTTGTGCCATGTATTATCTGTATTTTCGTTTAAATTTCAATATCATCTTTTGGTAAATTGAGTGTATACTGGGTTGAAAGAAAGGCATTATTGCTGATGAATTAAGTTCTTCCCTACTTTTAACAGCCACTGGCAAGATTATGCTTTTTTCCCATGTTAGCAACAGAATAAGTCTGAAGCCAAACTTCTCCTCCTTGCTATCTTGATAATATTCTGTCATACCAAATGTTGATTGTATCCACTAACCTGCTGCACACATTTGTTACATTTTTATTTATAATGTGCCTCAGCGGTACGATAACCCCACCTGTCAGAGGGAAATCAGGCATTGATTTTCTGCCAGGAGAACTGTTTGAGATGCTGATAAGTTTTGATGAATAGAAGTGGGAGGAAGTTTGCATTGAGCATAAATGCCAAAATAGACCAATTGGGCATGATTTCTGTGCCAATTCATTTAATGGAACTTCCAAAATTATCTATTTTTGTTGGTGCAAATGCCTACATACAACTATGGTAGTTCTGTAAAGTAACAATATGAACGAGATTGAAACTGTCTAAATTTAAATTGCAAAAGAATATCAACAGGTTAGGTAGATGGAGCAATAACAAGTGGATTTCAAGTTAGAAAGGTGTGAGGTAATACAGTTGCAGAGAGCTAAGTAGGCAAGGGATTGCACTCTGAATGATTGGACCCTGGAAAGTACTGAAGATCGGAAGGATATTGCTGTCATAAACACAGATCCCTGAAGGCATTAGGTTAGGGAGACATGGTGTTTTAGAAGGCATATGGATACTTGCCTTTATTAGCTGTGACCTAGAATACAAGAGGAAGGAGATTATGCTGAATTATAAAATGTAAAAATGCTGGTTAGGCCACAACTGGAGTGCTGTGTTCTGGTCAGTACATTATAAAGGAGGACATGATTGCACTTGAGAGTGTGCAGAGGATTATCAAAGCCCCCACAGTGGAGAAAGAGTCCACTTAGCCAATCAAGTATGCACTGACTGTCTGAAGGGGAGCAACACCCCCAACCCACCCCCACATGAGGTTTAAACCAGGGCTAACCTGTGCATCCCTTAGCACAACAGGGTAATTTTTAGTATTGAGGCAGAAGTGGGTACTGCAGATGCTGGAGATCAGAGTAGTGCTGGAAAAACACAGCAATCAGACAGCATCCAAGGAGCAGGAAAAATTGACGTTTCAGGCAAAAGGCCAACTAAGTTTTAGTATCACCAAGCCACCTAACCTGCACATCCTTGGACTGTGGGAGCAAACCCACACAGACACAGGGAGAATGAGCAAAGTCCACACAGTCAGTGTCCCTGAGGCTGGAGTTGAATTCAGGTGGCTGATGCTGTGAGGCAGCAGTGGTAACCACTGTGCCACCATGCCACCCCAGGATGCTGCCTGGACTGGAAGAGTCTGAGCAATGTTAAAAGATTGGGATAGGGTGGTATTGTTTTCTTTGGAGCAGCAAAGATCGAGAGGGGACCTGATTGAGATGTATAAGGTTATGAGGAGCTTAGGCGGGTTGGATAGAAAGACCATTTTTCCATTAATAGAGGATCAATAATCAAGGGCCATTGACTTAAAGTAAGTGATAGAGGGCTAAAAGATGTGTTAAAGAGAATTTTTTTCACCGTGAAGGTGGGCAGAGTATGAAAGTTGAGTCTGAAACTGTTAATATATAGGCAGTATTTACGTGTACTGACATACAAATCTGGAAAATGGAACTAACAAAGTCATGTGGACATGAAAGGCTAAATAGCCGCCTTCTGGGCTTTAAACATCTATGAAACTATCTTGCACTGTGGGAAAAATGACATTAATTTCAGCAAGGTTCTGCATTTCTTGGGATTGGAATTCCTGGCGAGAAGTCGGGAGTGCAGTACTAGCATAAAATAATTATGTGCAGAGTAGCAATCCGACTGAGCTTGCCACTCTTTGGGATATTCAGGTCATTTATTAAATACTCCTAGAGTAGGAGAAGTAACTTTTAAGAAGAGTAGAAAAGTTTAGTGAAGTGTAGAAATGAGGATTGATGGGACAGTATATTAAGAATTAAGATGCACAGTGGTGTCAAAACTGAACATCAAAATTGCAAATTAAGGCATGCAATAATCAGAGATCTTCATAGAGAATAAAATATATCATCAATTATGATTGAGTTCTTCTCTCTCTGGAGGATGTTTAGGTCACAGGTGAAAATGGATTCTGGAATTTTCATTCCAGCCCTCCAGAGGATGGGTGTAGGGAATGAAACAGCTATAAATTTGTCAATAATCAGAATGTATTTACAACAGTCAGTCTTGATCAACAATGGAAAAGATAATGTGAAGAGTGGAAATCCTGCTCCAGTGCAGAAGGAGATGTGCTTCTGTAATAGGTTTGAGGTATATCATGGGGAACAACAACATCTAAGAACTCCAAAACTACATTTGGATTGTGCTTAAATTGACCTGAAAATGCTTAACACAGTTGTGTAAATGGAAAGCATTCATTTCTCTGTATAATCCCTCTTCAAGTAGCACACAAAAAAAAAGAAAGGAAATCTACAGCTCATAGAATCATATACAAAGGTTTCAGTAATTTGAAATGGAAGGAAAGTTACTGCTAAAATGATGAGACTGAATAGGTACTATAAAAACCATTAATGATTAGACGTTTTCATATGAATTGTCTAGCCCATGAATTTTTCATAAGTCTGTGGGGCAAATCAATGTCAATTTGGTACAAAATCAGCAGCAGCAATGGATTACTGATAAAGAAGGAGCTGCAGCAATACGGATACTTAGTTCTCAATTACTCACAAAGATTTTGTGGTGCACAGACAAAAATATACTTTTTTTCACAAATAATTTGCAGCGTTGCTGCAACAAATCTATAAAAGACTACTTGTGGAATCAGGGCTGAATTTTTTTTTCTTCCACAGCTTCGCAGAATCTTATGTTAACAGGAGGTTTTCTGAAAAGGCAAGCTTATCTGGATGAACCTGAAGTCCAGGTAAATATCTGAGTTCAAGCATAGTCTGTTCTTAACATCACTTAGCAGGCTTTGTCCACTTATGAACTTACTCGATATAATTGTTTCCCTGTAAGCTTGCAAATTTGAAAATTACTCATTAATTGATTTTGCATAATTTTTAAAAACCTGTGTGAATGTAACTTCAGGACAATGAAGGCAGCGTGACATTACTTTGTTTCTGCTGCAATGTGGCAAAATGTTGGAAAGAACCATAAGCATTCAAAGTTTGATATTATTCTCCTAACCTAACTCAGCATTAAATTTATGATTTTAAATAATATTTTCAAGAACATTAGAATGTATCATTACACATTAATTAGATTATTTTAATAAAAAACAGACTTGCTCTGAAGCTGTCAAATTCATGCTTCTATTCGGTGTACGCTGTTACAAGAGCCATGCATAATCACAACTATTCCCATCTGTCAGTATAAAACAAATAAGCCAAAATGCATTGTTAAATTTTAGACTATGATATTTACTTAGTTCCTACGTTGATATACTGCACGGACTGTTGCTTATTGTTGGAGTGCACAGAAACAGGAAAATACCAATAACCAACATAAAGAAGACAAACAGTTTTGTTACAGAGCTTTGTACCTACAATCAATCTTCTTTTAATTTCCACAAGGTCTGATCATTTCCCACTACTTTTAACCTGTAAAAGGTTACTGCCCATTTAGATTTATCAAGAGTCACATTGTACAAAAGAAGTTTTCACCAAATTATATTTTTTTGCACACATTGCAATGTTATTTTAATACTACAATGATAAAAATGGAGATGTTCTTGATGTTACAATGGAGAAATGCCTGAACAAATATACATGTGCAGCAAATCCAAAAGAAAATTTACTTTTGAAGTATCCATGAAGACGGAAAGTCGAAGCAGGGATCTTGCATATGAAGTTGCTGATAGGAAAAAGCAATTAGCATCCAATTCTATTTACACTGAGTAATACATTAGGTGGAATTTTCAGTGATCTACGTGACGTGGATGATATAAAAATATGTGGCAAAATCAGGCAACAGTTGCAACTATGTACATTTCATGTCAGGAACCACTCATGCCGTCCTTAATGATTTTTACAAGTGGCGCAGCGAGATTCTCACTGGGCAGCATTGAGATGCCGGTTGACAGTAAATATTGTTTGTTATATACCTTGTCTAAGGCACAACTCATCCCATTTGATCTAACTCACCCAATGTCGATGTCATGAAGACTCAACAAGGAAACCAAATTGTATACCAGGTGGATACAGCTTACTGCTTACCCTGAATGACACCCAAACTACAGCTCATGGCACATTCCAGGGGCGTGAGCCTTACATATTCCTCATCCACAGACATTGGCATCTGGCATTTGCCAATGTTTTATTGCCATCCCAGTACTTTTCTGATCAATGCCAATGCTTTCTGGAAGGACAGGCTAACTTTGCAGGATGCACTGATCATTACCATTGAAATGTTGTGGTTCAGACACTTTGTATGCAGGCTCTCATCTGGTACTTTGGATCAGGCTACATCTCAAGGCTTGCTCACTCAGTGTCTACTTGATGTTCATAACATTCCTGCCTTGCCATGCCATGCCAGTTAATGCAGTCACAAAAACAGCTTGCCTTGCTGCAAAACTATCCTCAGTCAATGGAGTGAAACATTTTTTTGGAATGGCAGTGTTGGGACGGAGTGGTGGGGTGGGGGGGGTGGGGAAAGGATGCTGTTGCAAGGCATCCAGCACCACCCTCCCATAAAGGCTCACCTTGACCTATTATAGTTCATAAGTTCATAAGATATCGGAGTAGATTTAGGCCATTCGACTCATCGGGTCTGCTCCACCATTGGATCATGGCTATTTGCTCCTCACCCTCATTTTCCTGCCTTCTCACCATAACCCTTCAACCCATTACCAATTAAAAATCTGTCTAACTCCTCCTTAAATTTACTTACTGTCCCAACATCCACCGCACTTTGGGGTAGTGAATTCCACAGATTCTCCTTTGGGAGAAATAATTTCTCCTCAACTCTGTTTTAAATTTGTTACCCCTTATTTTAAGACTATCACCCCTGCCCTAGAATGGCCCACAAGAGGAAGCATCTGCTACACATATGTTTTATCCACAACTTTTGTCATCTTGAATACCCCAATTTGATCTCCCCTCATTCTTCTAAATTCCAGAAAATATAGACCTAAACTGTTTAATCTGTCTTCATATGATGAACCCCTCATCTCTGGAATCAATCTAGTGTAACGTCTCCAAACTGCCTCCCATGTTATGTGCTGTTTCCTCTGCGATGACAAAATGTAAGGGAATGAGTGAGGTAACAGTGGTTGGTATGGCTGCTAGTGTTAATACATATGGAGGAAAGGTGTTGAGGTGTTCTAAAGTAATCAGGAGGTAGCATGAGGACACGCAGAGTTCATGGTGTAAGATGCTGGGATGGTAACGAGAGCAAATGAGGAAAGGTGGTACATGCAAGAGTGGGAGTGACAGAGAATGAGTCTTGGTGGGAGGTGTGCGCAGTGGCACTGATATATTGAGTGTGGGGTGGCAGAATGAGAAATGTGGCACTTGCCCTAGCTGAGTGGAGAAGGTTATTGACATTCCTACAACACTGTTGGTTGTTCTTCCACACCCAGGACCAGGCTGGCAGCATTGGTGGAGTGGTCTCCTCTGTCAGTGATCAGGAAGAGGATATCTCTTCATCACAACCTCCAGGCCTCTGTTGGAGAATCTCAGTGCCATCTTCCCATTCTCCAACATGTTCCAAATCTCTCTGCCAATGACCAGCTTTGGTATGCCAGAGCACAGATCCTTTTAAAGATGGCATAGACACAAGGGGTGCCAATCTTTCAGCAGATATCCAGAGTGGTGAGTTGTTGTAGGAACAGTGGGGGTAAGATGGGACAGAAATCAGATGCAAAGGATATGATGGGGAGTGGAAGGTAATTAATGAGATGACAGTGGTATGATATGGTGAGAAAATCCACTCACTTTGTGGTGACAAGCCTCAAAAGAATCCAATGCAACTTGAATTCAAAAGAAAATCAGGATTTAGCCCCTTATCTCCTGAGCTGACAGAATACTGACTTGCTACAAATGACTGAAATTACAAAAACTGCATTATGCATTTCCTAATAAACCATTAAAAAACATGCTCTGAATGCACTTCATCCATTTAATGTAAATGGGGGAATATTTTGATTCAAATAATTCTTTCATTTGAAAGTGCTGATTGGAATTATCTTCACTAGGTTACAATAAAGCAGATTATTGACCTGTATATGGTTTGCGATTGAGATTGCATCTATGAAATAATGAACGTGCTCCATTTGGTCTTTTCACAGTCCAGCTCAGAATTCCAAACTGATTCTTTGCCAATAATCTTGTCACAATCTATTTGAGTTAATGCTGCCTCAAAAGTCTTTTGGGGTATTTTTTAACACTTTCACTATTTTTGGAATTTTCGGGACAGTCTTGTCCAGAAATTGAGAAAGAATCTTCATGTATCTCTTATAAAGCAAACAATATCAAGAGCAGCCCTGGGAATTTCATCTCATTGAGTCATTCTGGACCTACAGTTGGATCAGAGCCTTGTATTCTAAGTATGTAGCTCACACAGTGGGAGTGGGATCTAGATATACAGAAGGAACAATGCGGTAGTTCAGTGGTTAGCACTGCTGCCTCACGGCACCATGGATCTGGGTTTGATTCCACCCTCAAGCAACTGTCTGCGGGGGGCGTTTGTACATTCTCCCTGTGTCTGAGTGTTTTTCCTCTACGTACTCTGTTTCCCTCCCACAATCAAAAGATGTGCTGTTGGATGGATTCCTAAATTCCCTTTCGTGTCCAAGGATGTGCAGGCTAGGTGAATTAGCCATAGAAAATGTAGAGTTACAGGGATCTGGTGGTGAGGGGAGCACATGTTTGTGTCAATGCTCCGACTGGCCTGCTTCTACACTCACGGGATTCCATAATTTTTCATCCACGTTCAAAGAAGGACACTAAGAGTGGAATTTGGACTAGAGGGGACTGGGGGCAACTCTTAAACCCTCTTTCACCATCAAAGTTGAGTAGGGTTTTCAAGCTGAATAGGACATATTGACAATAGGCACTGGCACCATCTGACTCCAGGCAAAGGATTACCATGCTTACCCTCAAAACCTCTGACTGGGTCTGCGTCAAAGGGTTCAACAATTGCAATTGAAGTAACCTTGGCGTTTGGTCTTATTATCAATCATGTTTTATTTGGGTATATTTCTGTTGCATAGGAGAGGCAGGTTATACAGGAAGTTTAATTTGGAAGTTACCAATACTTTTATTCTCTCTGAACGCAATCCTCAAGGCGATAGTAGGCATGTTATCAAAGATAGCATCAAAGTCAGATAATTCAAAATTCTCAATGCATTGATGGTATGAGATTTGTGCAGGAATTTTAAACTTACAGTGGGCAATTCAACAGCATCCCGGAATGCTGTATGAATGCCTCGAATTGTTACTCATATGGATAGTTACGCAGGAAAAGTTTCAACGTTTCGGGCATAAGCCCTTAACATCCAAAATGCTGATTATCCTGCTCCTCGGATTCTGCCTGACCTGCTGTGCTTTTCCAGCACCACACTCTCAACTCTGATCTCCCGCATCTGCAGTCCTCACTTTCCCCTCTGCAGGAAAAGTTTGACAGATTGAAAGAATCTGTAACTTTTAGCTTTCCTCAAATTACCATCTGACTTGATCTGACATGACTTCACTACCCAAATCCCTCCATTTCTTCCCTTAACTCTCCCTAAATACTTCCTTGACTCCCCACCACTCTCAAACAATCTGTTACAGATGAACATGAGACATAGGAGGAGGTGTGGGCAATACAGTCAGTCAGTGAAATTTGCCCCTGCCATTCTATAAGATCATGGCTGATCTGTCCCTGCCCTCGTCTCCTTTTTCATGTCAGCTCATTGTTGTCCTGAGCTCAATTTTTCAAAATATTTTCAGTAATCTAGCCTCCACAACTCTCTCTGGAAGAGATTCCCTGACATTCCATACCTTGTGGGCGGCATGGCGGCACAGTGGTTAGCACTGCTGCCTCACAGCACCTGAGACCCGGGTTCAATTCCCGACTGAGGCGACTGACTGTGTGGAGTTTGCACGTTCTCCCCGTGTCTGCGTGGGTTTCCTCCGGGTGCTCCGGTTTCCTCCCACAGTCCAAAGATGTGTGGGTCAGGTGAATTGGCCATGCTAAATTGCCCGTAGTGTTAGCTAAGGGGTAAATGTAGGGGTATGGGTGGGTTGCGCTTCGGCGGGTCGGTGTGGACTTGTTGGGCCGAAGGGCCTGTTTCCACACTGTAAGTAATCTAATCTAATCTTCTGAGACAAGAAATTCCTTTGCATCACGGTTACAAATGAGTTTCCCCTTATTCTGTAAACTTGTCCCCAAACTTGTGATTCTCCCATTTGTGAAAAAAATTTCCCACGTCAAGCCCCTCTCAGAATCGTGTGTATTTCAGTAAAATCACCTCTTAACCTTCTAAACTCTAATGAATAAACACCTAAACTGTTTGACAGTTTTTGATAAGTCAGTCCCTTCATCCGAGAAATCAGCTGAGGATGATTTTGAACTGTCTGCAAAGTCTCTCTTAAATGCAAAGACCAAAACTGTATACAGTATTCCTGATGTGGCCTCACCAACACTCTGCACAGTTGTAATAGATTTCCCTGTTTTTAAACTCCAACCCCTGTTAAAAAAAGGTTAAACTTCCATTTGCTTTCTTAATTACTTCATGCACCTGCACGCTAAGCTTTTATGCTACATGCACAAGACCACCCAGATCTGTCTGTGCTGCACTTTTAGTTTGGAAACTCTCTCTACTTAAGTAATAGTTTGCCTTTTGATTTTTCCTACCAAATTGCATGACCTCACACTTTCCTGCATTAAACTCCTTTGCCAGGTTTTTGTCCACTCACACAACCTTTGCAGATCCCTTATGACCTCATCACAATATGTCCTCTCATCTATATATCATCAGCAAATTTGGAAATATTGCACTCTGCCCTTCCTCAAAGTCATCAGTCGAGATGGTAAACTTAATTGAAGCCCTAAGACTGATCCTTTACTGATCCATTCATTGTGTCTTTCAAACCTGGAAATGAAACATTAAATCTAATGTTCTGTCTTCTGTATGTTAACCAATCTTTAATTCACGCCAATACATTAACACAAATGCTGTGAGTCCCTATCTTGTGCAATAACATTTTCTGTCCAAACATGAAACATCTATTAGTTTCCCTTTATCACCACCAAGTTTACCCTCGAGTCGTCACATTCCAAATTAAATATATATCAACATTTCTTCATTGTTGTTGCTTCAAGGTCCTGGAATTGCATAACTAAGAGCTCAATGGAAACACCTTCACCATGTGACCAGAAACAATTTGAAACTTGGCTCACTACAATTTTCTAAGGGCAATAAAGGCTGGCTTTGCCAGCAGGAGCCATACTGCAATCAGGAATAAAAATAAATAAATAATTACCTGGTAGTGTAGAGCTTAAACATTATTATATGGAGACAAGAAGTTGAAGCTCTTTATCTTGTACTCATCAGAACTAGGATGCAGGAAACAAACTTAATAGAGGTCCCTTTATTCATGATTTGGAGGCGCCTGTGTTGGACTGGGGAGGACAAAGTTAAAAATCACACAACACCAGGTTATAGTGCCTCCTTTTGGGCAGCGCAGAGGCTCAGTGGTTAGCATTGTTGCCTCACAGCAGCAGGGCCCCAGGTTCGGCTCCAGCCTTGGGCAACTGTCTGTGTGGAGTTTGCACATTTTCCCAGTGTCTGCGTGGGTTTCCTCCCGGTGCTCCGGTTTCCTCCCACAGTCTAAAGATGTGCAGGTCAGGTGAATTGGCCATGCTAAATTGCCTGTAGTGTTAGGTGCATTAGTCAGAGGGAAATGGGACTGGGTGGGTTACTTTTCGGAGGGACGGTATGGACTTGTTGGGCCGAAGAGCCTGTTTCTGTACTGTAGGGAGTCTAATCTAATCTAACCAAATAAACCTGTTCGACTATAACCTGGTGTTGTGTGAATTTTAACTTTGTCCCATTATTCAGCTTGGTTTCTTCTGTCCTGGTTCTGATGAGTGTAAGACAAAAAGCTTCAACTTCTTGTCTCCTTTCAACAATAAATAAAATGAATGAATAAATAAATAAGCTAGTGTTTTTACTGTTAGCTAATGGGAACCTGCAGTGAGCCTGTTTCAAAGCATGGCACACATTATCCACTGGCAGCAGGAAAGAACAAATAAAGTAGATGTAATTTTAACAATTTAGTATCAATAGAGCATTCTCAACTGATCTCTTTTACATTGAGGCACACATGACAATAGACTAATGTTTCCAACATCTATAATCTGACCTGAGAGTTTGGAGAATCTACCATATCTGGAACAGCCTAAATGGAGTAAATAGGCGAGGATACTACCATGATATGTATTCTGCCTGAAGGTTTGCTTCATTGAATAGCAGATTTGTCATTTGTGCTTAAGAATTCAGCACCCTCATGTACAAAAACCTGAGATTTTACATGCACCATCTGTTTTGCATAAATTGACAATGTGGTCATCAATTTGCACTACTGGAAGCAATAGCTGGAAGACCTTGAGCATATGTCTAAGAGCCCCCAGGCTGTCATTGAAAAAGAAAAAAAAAGTGAATTCAGCAAGGCAACATGATATCCCAACAGAAGAGACTGCCAGAACTTATAAAGATGAGTCTTTTGATAGTACTACTCAATGATGCACAGCACTTTACATTGGGTTTGTATATCCAGCACCTCATTTTTCTGTCACCCTTCTTTTACTCTCTTTTATATGCTTTATTGTAAATGCATTGTTAAAGAAACGGCCATAGGACAATCGATCAGATATAGATGGAAGTAACTAAATAATACAAGAAAAAAATCAAATTATTTTAATGCACTTCACATTAACAGAAAATTTTGACATTAAATTTGCTTTCATTGCTCTTAAAACAGCAGAGGAGTTACACATAACTGTAATTTCCAGAAAGTTCATAAAGAAATTAGTAAAAATGGTAATGTTAATTAATTCCATTCAAATTAACTAAAGCAGTGCAGTACCTCTCCAGAAGAGTGTGTGCTCATAAAAAGGAAGCAATAAATGAATTATTAACAAAAAGAAAAACTTTCTGCCATGGAAAATATTAGTGAATTTCCATCTGGAAAGAAAATATAATTAAATTGTCATTGGAAACATTGATGCTCAGTACAGGAGAATGGACAGAAGCAGTAGATGTATTATTAAATGATGTGGAGACCACATCAAACAATATGTTTGGAACCAAGAAGGGATCAGTTGCAAAGATACAAATAAGTCAAAAATCTCAGGACAACACTGATGATTACTCAGTTCAGTCTGGGTATCAACACTCTGAAATATGATTTTCTGCTTGTTACTGAATGGGACTTCTCATAACATTTATCCAGAAAATTCATGGCTTGGTCTGACAGTAAATCTGTGAGGCATTTTAATTCATATGCTATGACCTGAATGGTCCCATCTCTGAAACACTTATTGCTAACCTATTGCAATTAACCCACAGTGTTATTCTTCTTTCAAGAAATACAGGCTTCGCTGGCGAGGTCAGCATTTGTTTCCGACACTGAATTGCCCTTGTGCTGAATAGCTTGACAGACAATTTCCAAAGTCAGTTAAGAGTTAATGTCAGTACTGTGGATTTGGAATTACATGAAGGCCAGCCTAGACAAGATTGTAGATTTCCTTCTCTAAAGGGCATTAGCGAAACAGATTGGTTTTTACATCAAGTAATGGTCATTTTGTGGCATCATTAATGGGACTAATATCACATTCCAGATTTAGTAATTGAATTTAAATTTCACCAACTTCCACAAAATAGGATTCAAACCCATGTCCCAGAGTCTGGGTTTCTGGATTGCAAATTCAATAATATTACCATTGCACAAGCTCAGATTCCTCAACAGTTACTAAGACGTTGAGAAGAAAAATCTCTCCATAAAAGTTCGCTTATTGAACAATTTGAAGCAAATATTAATTCTGTGTTTTTGTCATCTTTAGAATATTTGGCTTAAATTCGAAATGGTAATTTTCTGAAGAATTCTAACATTATAGGACATTCATTTTAAGCTGTCATTTTAATTCTTTCACATTACCTAATTTAATAATTAATTCTTTAAAAAAAAACACCCAGTGTGACTGTTTAAACAAAAATGTAATTTTAAAAATCAAGAGAAATAGATACAAAGGAGGAAGCTGAGCGGCTGAATGTAGCCGTTTCCTTGAGGAACCAAATCAGCAAAGAACAAGAGTGTTTGAATATCTGTTAGCTAGCAGGCTATGTGAAATAAGTTTTGATAACATCATCACAATTTCTAATAAGCAGGGGTGCTCAGCTCAAAGCTACAACAATCACCCATCTTGTTTAAGGTGTTCGCTGATGAGAGACATGCAGGGGCATTGGTCTTGTCAGTTTGAGGCAAACGCACATTATTGGGGCAGAGCTGGTCAAGCTGCATCCCACCTGGGAATATATAATGAATTCCTGAAGAAGGAAGCCATTCCTGAAGAAGGGCTTATGCCCGAAACGTCGAATCTCCTGTTCCTTGGATGCTGCCTGACCTGCTGCACTTTTCCAGCAACACATTTTCAGCTCTGATCTCCAGCCTCTGCAGACCTCACTTTCTCCTGGGAATACATAATGCCAACATTGTGTATTCCAAATTTGTAACTCTGTTCAATTTCCCAGCACTAAAATTCTGTATTTAAAACATTTGCATTTCCTTTTCAATTTTAACATACTTTTAATATTTTAATAATTTCAATTTAGTTAAAAAATATAAATATTTGTAATCCTGAAATAACTCCACTGAAGTATCTCATCACCAAGTCACCATTTATTTACATGTGGAGAGTCCTTGATAGTCGTCCAGGAGCTCCATCAGAGACAGCTCTCAGAGTGAACAGAATGCCTGACACTTATATCTGGATTAGTAGTGCTGGAAGAGCACAACAGTTCAGGCAGCATCCTTATATCTGTCAGCCAGGGCTCCCTGATTGTATCAGATTAACAACCCCAGTCAGGGAACTCATCATCCATGAGGGACACCAAGCTGACCTAGTTACAATCACTACATTCCTCCCCCTCTGAGTACGGGGACATACGCCTGACCCAGATTGGGTCAGGTTCCTCCAAATCTGCCCTTGATATGAACGATGTGTAATGCACAGTAGCATGCATCTTGCATCTGGAGCATCTCAGAAGAAATTTATTCTGTTCTTCAGGTTGTAAAGACATCAATCATTGATGTTCATCTAGATTCCAAGGTATCTTCAACGCTGACAAAACAGTTGGAAAGGCTGTCAACGAGCTGGGCATGTTATGCTGCTGTGCTGTTTGTGAGTTCGCAGCTTCCAGATCATCCACATGCTTATTCAGGACCATCGTACCTACACCACTGGACCTGACCACATGTTGATGATGCCTCTTACTCACACAGGATCATTCTTGTGGTTCCTATATACTACTTTATTTCCTAATGTAAGTTAAAAATCACACAACACTAGGTTTCCTGAAGTCCCTCTCATGCTTAGCAGACTCTTCTGTGAGGCACTGATGTTCCTGATGTCATTTCACCATACTCACCAGATTTATGAAGATCAGATTTAATCTGGTGCAGAGTCTTCATCCCATTAGCAACTCTGCTGGAGCTATCCGTATAGTTACATGAGGGGGCTTGGTATCTAGTGAAACTGTGAGCTATTTCTTTAAGCCTGCTTTCACAGTTTTGACTGCTCTTCCTGCCAGGCCATTGGATGAGGAATAATATGGAGCTGTCCTTATATGTTGAATGCCATTCCACTTCATGAGATATTCAAGATCCTGCTGGTAAGCGATGGCCCTTATTATCTGCGACCAATATTTCTGGGACTCTGTATATTACAAATGATGTGTGCTGTTTTGCTATCAGCATCCCAGCATTTGACAAATGAACTCTATATATGTCCAGCCATTTCATGCGGGCGTCCACAATGACTAAGAACTTTAAGTCCATGAAAGGACCTGCATAGTCAACATGTAACTGATTCACAGTTTACCCAGCCACCAGCATGAATGTGGGGAATTCCTGGCAGTAATTTTTTGCCTGTATTGGTACTTTGGGCACTACCCTATCAGTACAACTATACCTACATCCTGACCTGGTCACCAGATGTAATGTCTCACTAACATCTTAATTTTGGAAAGCTCTGGATCGAATTAAGGAGAATCCAAAGAGTTTTTACAAATGCATTAAGAACCAAAGGATAACGAGGGAGAGAATAGGGCCCCTCAAAGATCAGCAAGGCGGCTTTTGTATGGAGCTGCAGAAAATGGGGGAGATACTAAATGAGTATTTACATTAGTATTTACTGTGGAAAAGGATACAGAACATATAGACTGTAGGGAAATAGGTGGTGACATCTTGCAAAATGTCCAGATTGCAGAGGAGGAAGTGCTGGATGTCTTGAAACACACAAAAGTAGATAAATCCCCAGGACCTGATCAGGTGTAACCTAGAACTCTGTGGGAAGCTAGAGAAGTGATTGCTGGGCTTCTTGCTGAGATATTTGTATCATCGATAGTCACAGGTGAGATTCCAGAAGACTGGAGGTTGGCTAACGCAGTACTAATGTTTAAGAAGGGTGGTAAGGACAAGCCAGGGAACTACAGACCAGTGAGCCTGACATTAGTGGTGGGCATGTTGTTGGAGGGAATCCTGAGGGACGGGAGGTGCATGTATTTGGAAAGACAAGGACTGATTAGGGATAGTCAACATGACTTTGTGCGTTGAAAATCATGTCTCACAAACTTGATTGAGTTTTTTGAGAAAGTAACAAAGAGGATTTATGAGGGCAGAGTGGTAGATGTGATCTATATGGACTTTAGTAAGGCGTTCGGCAAGGTTCCCCATGGGAGACTGGTGAGCAAGGTTAGATCTCACGGAATACAGGGAGAACTAACCATTTGGACACAGAACTGGCTCAAAGATAGAAGGCAGAGGATCGTGGTGGAGGGTTTTTTTCAGACTGGTGGCCTGTGACGAGTGAAGTGCCACAAGGATCGGTGCTGCGTCCTCTACTTTTTGTCATTTACATAAATGATTTGGATGTGAGCATAAGAGGTACAGTTAGTAAGTTTGCAGATGACACCAAAATTGGAGGTGTAGTGGACAGCGAAGAGGGTTACCTCAGATTCCAACAGGATCTGGACCAGATGGGCAAATGGGCTGAGATGTGGCAGATGGAGTTTAATTCAGATAAATGCGAGGTGCTGCATTTTGGGAAAGCAAATCTTAGCAGGACATATACACTTAATGGTAAGGTCCTAGGGAGTGTTGCTGAACAAAGAGACCTTGGAGTGCAAGTTCATAGCTCCTTGAAAGTTGAGTCGCAAGTAGATAGGATAGAGAAGAAGGCATTTGGTATGCTTTCCTTTATTGGTCAGAGTATTGAGTACAGGAGTTGGGAGATCATGTTGCGGCTGTACAGGACATTAGGCCACTGATGGAATATAGCATGCAATTCTGGTCTCCTCCCTATCGGAAAGATGTTGTGAAACTTGAAAGGGTTCAGAAAAAATTTACAAGGATGTTGCCATGGCTGGAGGATCTGAATTATAAGGAGAGGCTGAACAGGCTGGGGCTGTTTTCCCTTGAGCATCTGGGACTGAGGGATGATCTCATAGAGGTTTACAAAATCATGAGGGGCATGGATAGGATAAATAGACAAAGTCTTTTCCCTGGGTTCAGGAAGTCCAGAACTAGAGGGCATAGGTTTAGGGTAAGAGGGGAAAGATATAAAAGACACCTTAGGGGCAATTCTTTCACACAGAGGGTGGTACTTGTATGGAATGAGCTGCCAGAGGATGTGGTGGAGGCTGGTACAATTGCAACATTTAAGAGGCATTTGGATAGGTATATGAATAGGAAGGGTTTGGAGGGACATAGGCCGGGTGCTGGCAGGTGGGACTAGATTGGGTTGGGATATCTGGTCAACATGGACAGGTTGGACCGAAGATTTTGTTTCCATGCTGTATATCTCTATGACTGTATGACCCTAATGGAACTCAGCCAGCATCTTGCAGCAACCTTTAAATGGGACAATCACTCTTGCTCCCTACAATAACATCACGTTCTCTACTGTGATCTGGTCTCTCCAATTCCAAAAAGGCTTCAATTCTGCCTGTGAAGGCCTGTTGGTTTCGCCCCAGCTGTTTCACTTTTGCCAGAACCGGATCTTTCTGTGTCCACAATCTGATATTGTCAGCTGTGATTGGAAATACATCCAGAAAATTTAAAACCATTACAGATTCTTCCCATGGCGTGACTATTGGTGTTGTGAGTGGGTAGTGGCTCATCTGCATTCATTACCTGGCTTCCTGGATGATTTTCCAACTCATAATTGTATGCACTTAATTTTAGAGTCCTCTGAATCCAGCCGGAAGTTATGGGTGGCATTACCTTATCCTCTTTAAGTAGACTTACCAGAGACTTGTGGTCCATTATTATGACAAACTTATGTCAATAAAGATACTGGTGAAACTTCTTGACTGCCACACCTTCCTTCTCTATCTGGACGTATTTATGCTCTGCTTTCGCCAAAGTCCTGGATACATACACTATTTTGCGTTCCTCTCCATTGGGCCACCTCTAAGCTAACACTACCCCAATGCCATACAGGGAAGCATCACGTGTCAACACCAGATCTTGCTTGGGATCATTGTGTGCCAACACCTTAGAGGATGATAGTTGTTTCGTTACTTCCCAAAGAGCTATAGATTGGCAATGCGACCATTTCAAAGGCTGATCCTTTTTTTAGGAGTTGATACAAAGGTGCCAGGATGGAGGCCAGGTTATGTATAAACTTTCCACAATAATTCACCAACCTAAGGAAAGACCTAAGCTTCAGTAGAGATGTGGGAGCTGGAACACCTCTGATTGCCCTCACTTTATCTTCCAATGAGTGTGACCCAATCTGTAGCCAAAATGTGTCACTTGGGGTGCCTGGAACACACAATTTTCCCTTCTAACGTGTGTGCCCACGTGGAAGAAACATCTCAGGACTATATCCACGTTCTTTAATAGATTCTGATTGGCCTTCCCTGTTGTTAGCACATCATCGAGACAAGTGGCGACCTTGGGTAGACCTTGTAAAATGTTCTCCTTTGTCCAGTGAAAGATTGCACAGGCTGACGATATCTCAAAAGGCAGTCCCAATATATTGGTACTAACCCTTATGAGTATGAATTATAGCATACTTCTCGGAATCCACAGCTAACTGCAATTTCAAGTAAGCATGGCTCATGTCCAGCTTCATGAAGGACTGCCCTCCTGCGTGGTTTGTGTATAAATCCTTTAAGCGGTGCATTGTGTATTTATCCAACTGTGGGAAGCAGTTTACTGTTTGTTTAAAATTTCCACAAAGACAAATTGACCCATCTGGCTTCACAATCAATATGACTGGCCATTCCGCAAACTGGACAGGTTTGATAATTCCTTCACGTTCCAACTTTTTGATTTCTGCCTCTACTTTTGCCCATCAAATGGCACTGGGCAGGCCTTGCAAAATCATGGAATTGCTTCTCAGTCAATGTGCAAAGTGGCCATGAAGTGGAGGTGCCGGTGTTGGTCTAGAGTGGTCAAGTTCAGAAGCCACACAACACCAGGTTGTAGTCCGACAGATTTCTTTGAAATCACAAGCTTTCGGAGCAGTGCTATAACCTGGTGTTATGTGACTTATGACCATGCAAGGTGGCCTTGGCTCCTTTGATAATTCCTTGACCTTCCTGAAAAATGTCTGGGTATTTAATTAGGACTTCACTCAGGCAGCCATATTCTAATCAAAAAATGTTGAGTCAATCTAGGTGAATCTTTCTCAACCAATTTTGCTCCATCAAACTTGGGCCTGAGCCTTTTCCTACATACGTTGGTAACTGAACCAGCTGCTTCTGATAAGAGACTCAAGTGAAGTTGTACCCTTAATCGGGTTCTCAGTCTAGCCAAGGTCTTGCGCAAACTTAAAAGTTGGAATCCAGAGTGAATTTGTTAAAGACTGGTTCTGCAATTACTGAAACAGCTGCACCAATATCAACCTCCATTAGAACTGGGTGACCATGTAACAAGATTTCTTTTGATTGGTTCTGATTTGGATGTTGGTAAGCAATTTAATTGTTCCAAACCAGATATAGGTGGACTTCCCAGATATGCATTCTCCTGACTACTGGCTTATGATCGTGTGCCGCAGGGCAAGAGCTATAGCTGGGGGCAAGGAAATTATGATGCAGTGAGGCATGACTTAGGATGTGTGGATTGGAAAAACAGGCTTCAAGGGAAGAACACTAATGAGATGTGGGGAGTGTTCAAGGAGCAGCTACTGCGTGTCCTCGATAGGTATGTACCAGTCAGGCATGGTGTAAAGGGCCTTGTGAGGCAGCCGTGGTTTAGTAAGGAATTGGAGTCCCTTGTGAAAGGGAAGAAGGCGGCATATGTAAAGATGAGGCGTGAAGGTTCAGTAGGGGCGATTGAGTGTTATAAGGTAGCCAGGAAGGAGCTAAAGAGGGAGCTAAGAGAAGCGAGAAGGGGACATGAAAAGTCTTTAGCTGGTAGGATTAGGGAAAACCCAAAGGCTTTCTATAGGTATGTCAAGAATAAAAGGATGACTAGGGTAGGTATCGGTCCAGTCAAGGATAGTAGTGGGAAGTTGTGTGTGGAGGCGGAGGAGATTGGAGAGACATTAAATCAGTACTTTTCCTCAGTATTCACTCAGGAACAGGACACTGTTGCTGATGTGAATATGGAATCACAAATAATTAGAATGGATGCCCTGGAAATATGCAGGGAAGAGGTTTTGGGAATATTGGAAAGGATGAATATAGATAAGTCTCCTGGGCCTGATGGCATTTACCCCAGGATCCTATGGGAAGCTAGGGAGGAGATAGCAGAGCCATTGGCCTGGATTTTTATGTCGTCGTTGTCAACAGGAATAGTACCAGAGGACTGGAGGATAGCGAATGTGGTCCCATTGTTCAAGAAAGGGAGTAGGGATAGCCCTAGCAACTATAGGCCAGTGAGTCTGACTTCAGTGGTGGGCAAAGTCTTAGAGAGAATGGTAAGGGATAAGATTTATGAACATCTGGGTAGGAATAACGTGATCAGGGATAGCCAGCATGGTTTTGTGAAGGGCAGGTCGTGCCTCACAAACCTTATTGAGTTCTTTGAGAAGGTGACCAAGGAAGTGGATGAGGGTAAAGCAGTAGATGTTGTGTATATGGATTTTAGTAAGGCGTTCGATAAGGTTCCCCATGGTAGGCTAATGCTAAAACTTCGGAGGTACGGCATTGAGGATACATTAGAGGTTTGGATTAGGAATTGGCTGGCTGGAAGGAGACAGAGGGTAGTAGTTGATGGATTATGTTCATCTTGGAGTGCAGTTACTAGCGGTGTACCACAAGGATCTGTTTTGGGACCATTGCTTTTTGTTATCTTTATAAATGATCTAGAGGAAGGACTTGAAAGCTGGGTAAGCAAGTTTGCGGATGACACAAAAGTCGGTGGAGTTGTGGATAGTGAGGAAGGAAGTGGTAGGTTACAGCGGGATATAGATAAGTTGCAGAGCTGGGCGGAAATGTGGCAAATGGAATTCAATGTAGCTAAGTGCGAAGTCGTTCACTTTGGTAGGAATAACAAGATGATGGATTACTGGGCTAATGGTAGGCTACTTGGTAGTGTGGATGAGCAGAGGGATCTTGGTGTCCATGTACACAGATCTCTGAAAGTTGCCACCCAGGTAAATAGTGCTGTGAGGAAGGCATATGGTGTACTGGGCTTTATTGGCAGAGGAATTGAGTTCCGGAGTCCTGAGGTCATGTTGCAGTTGTATAAGACTCTGGTGCGGCCTCATCTGGAGTATTGTGTGCAGTTTTGGTCGCCATACTATAGGAAGGATGTGGAAGCTTTAGAACGAGTGCAGAGGAGGTTTACCAGGATGTTGCCTGGAATGGTAGGAAAATCTTATGAGGAAAGGCTGAGGCACTTGGGGCTGTTCTCATTGGAGAAGAGAAGGTTTAGGGGAGATCTGATAGAAGTGTATAAGATGATTAGGGGTTTAGATAGGGTAGATACTAAGAACCTTTTACCGCTAATGGAGTCAGGTGTTACTAGGGGACATAGCTTTAAATTAAGGGATGGTAGGTATAGGACAGATGTTAGGGGTAGATTCTTCACACAGCGGGTTGTGAGTTCATGGAATGCCCTGCCCGTATCAGTGGTGAACTCTCCTTCTTTATGGTCATTTAAGCGGGCATTGGATAGGCATTTGGAAGTTATTGGGCTAGTATAGGTTAGGTAGGATTCGGTCGGCGCAACATCGAGGGCCGAAGGGCCTGTACTGTGCTGTATCCTTCTATGTTCTATGTTCTATATGAGTTCTCTTGCTCAATTCAGGTCCAGAGGGACTCTTCTGCTGTTTTGAGTCCACACACTGGCACTTACTACAATGGTTTGCCAGCCTGGATTCTGAAGAAACATTTAACTGCTTGGCCGAGGCTTGGACTTTCTTTTTTGGGGTTTTGCTGTGGGCTGACCTAGAGACTCTCTGTTCAGGATATGTTTTGAGTGAGGTTATGCAATTGCCTTCATTCAAGTGGTGATCCCCAAGCTCAGTCAGACTGGTCAGTGTGTCCACAATATCCTGCAACTCATAAGCTCAACTTGCCACATTTTCCACAAATAAAGCCAGTTGTAGTGCCTATTTAAAGTATAGGTGGACTTCAGTCATTAGGTGCTTTTGCATGGTTACATCATTAATCTCACATACTGAGCAGTCTCTTAGTATCTCATTAAGGGTTAAAACCAAAGTCACATGCCTTTAGCCGTCATCCTTAACCTCGTCATAAACACCGAAATGGATTCCCCTGGGTCTTGAATTGCCAAGTAGAAAGAATAATGTGTCAGAATTAGAGGAGGCTTGAGGTCATAGTATACTTTAACTAAATCTGTCAACTCTTGAAAGATTTTAATATCTGGTGCCTCGGGAAAGGTGGCTCCGAATAACTGAAAAAGTTGCAGGTCCACAAGCTGTCAAAAGAATTACTTGTTGCTTATTACTCATCTATCCCAATGTCATTGGCCCAGAACAAAAAAAACATTCTTTCCACATACTGGGCCCAGTCTTTGACAACAAAGTTGAACAAGTCAAGATTCCCAAATAATGGCATTTCGTAAGCAATGCTTACCACAACTTAAAGATGACTGTTGACAGGAGTCTCTTCAGGACATGCATTACTCTCATGGCCACTAAAATAACTCCACAGAGGCTACTATTCCATCATCAAGTCCTCCTTTATTTACATGTGGGTAGTCCTTACTATTGATTGAGCTCCTTCAGACCCGGCTCCTAGAGTCAGAGGATTTTCTGACCATCCTGCTTTTTTTTCTTTTTTTTCTGGAGAGTCCTTGACACTGATTCAGCTCCCTCAGAGCCAGCCCTCAGACTGAACAGATCCTCTGACACCCCTGTTTTTTTTCCCACACTACCGCCTCATAGCAGTAGTGCTTATTTTTCTCCAGCACCCATGTCGTGTGTGTGTGCAAGTGTAGGATACAGTGGAGAACATGTGCATAAATCTTTATTTATATTTCACTACCCAGAAGAAAGGAAACATCTGAGTGGCCAGTGACAAGCAGTACCCTTCTCGACAGAGGGCAGTGCTGCATGATCAAACAGTCAATGAGAGGGCAGGGACACAGTGAAAGACACATGGTGCACGAATCTTTATTCAAATTTCCACCACCAGAAAGAAAGGAATCACCCGCCAGTGACAAGCAGTGCCCTTCGTATCAAAGGGCAATGCTGTGTGATCAAACAGTGAAGGGGAGGGCAGGGATTAAATCAAAATAGAGTTGGAGGGGGAAATAATGCACTCCACTCCCTGCGGCGCCCACCTCTCCCTGAACAACTCCAGGATGTTGGTGGAGACCACCTACTCCTTCTCCAAGGACACCCGGGCTCTATTGTAACCACGAAAGAGGGACAGGCAGTTGGCCCTAACGACACCCTCCACGGCCCCCTGCCCGGACCTATTTATGGCCTGTTTGTCCAGGCCCAGGAGATAATCCTGGTTTTTTTTTTGAATGGCAGTCAATGTTTACTTCACATCTTCGACCAGCGACAACCTGAGCCACCATGACATGTTGGCCTGGGTCAACAACTCTCTCAAGTTGAACTACACCAAAATCGAGCAGCTGTGTTCGAGCGTGGCCTATTGCCAGTTCATGGACATGCTGTTCCCCGGCTCCATCACTCTGAAGAAAGTCAAGTTTATGGCCAGGCTCGAGCACAAGTACATCCAGAACTTCAAACTGCTGCAGGCGGCCTTCAAGAAGATGCAGGTGGACAAGGTCATCGCGGTGGACAAGCTGATGAAGGGCAAGTTCCAGGACAACTTCGAGTTCCTACAGTGGTTCCGCCGCTTCTTCGACGCCAACTACGACGGTCGGCCGTACGAGGCGGTGGCCGCCCGCCAGGGCAGGAGGCGGGCTCGTCTGCCGGCGCCTCGGGCCTCCACTTCAACAAGCCCAAGAAGACGCTGAGCACTCTGAGCGCCGCCTCGGGCCCGGACAAGAAAGACAAAGCTGTGCAGTCGTCATCGTCGGGGACCTCGCTGCTTCGCTCCAAGGCCGCCCGAAGGCGGGCCATAATCCTGTTTTTTTTTAAAGTGCACAAATCTTTATTTAATTTCCACCACCAGGAAAATAGGAAAATACCCGAGTGGCCAGTGACAAGCAGTGCCCTTCATATCAAAGGGCAATGCTGTATGATCATAATCCTGGTTTTTTTTCTTTCTTTTCTTTTTTATTTGTGAGAGACACAAGGTGTACGAATCTTTATTCAATTTCCACCACCAGGAAGATAGGAAACACCCGAGTGAGGATGCCTGTTCTTTTTTTTTAACTGCGGTAGTGCTTATTTTTTCCCAGCACCCATGGTGTGTGTGTGCAGGTGTGAGACACAGTGAGAGACACAGAGTGCACAAATCTTTATTTAATTTCCACCACCAGGAAAATAGGAAAACACCCGAGTGGCCAGTGACAAGCAGTGCCCTTCACATCAAAGGGCAATGCTGTGTGATCATAATCCTGGTTTTTTTTTCTTCATTTTTTTTTCTTTTTCTTTTTGGCAATGCTGTGTGATCAAACAGTGAAGGGGAGAAACTCCTGTTGATTTTTTTTTTCTTTTCTTTTTTTTTCTTCTTTTTTTTATTAACCCCACACTACCGCCTAACTGCGGTAGTGCTTATTTTCCCCAGCACCCATGGTGTGTGTGCGTGTGTGTAGTTGTGAGACATAGTGAGAGACGCAAAGTGCACAAATCTTTATTCAATATCCACCACCAGGAAAAGTAGGAAAACACCCAAGTGGTCTGTGACAAGCAGTGCCCTTCACGTCAAAGGGCAATGCTGTGTGATCAAAACAGTGAAGGGGAGGGCAGGAACTAAATCAAAATAGAGTTGGAGGGGGAAATGATGCACTCCACTCCCTGCGGCGCCCACCTCTCCCTGAACAACTCCAGGGTGTTGGTGGACACCGCGTGCTCCTTCTCCAAGGACACCCGGGCCCTAACGTAACCGCGGAAGAGGGGCAGGCAGTCGGCCCTAACGACCCCCTCCACGGCCCGCTGCCTGGACCTGTTTATGGCCAGTTTGGCCAGGCCCAGGAGCAGACCCACGAGGAGGTCTTCAGACCTGCTCTCCCTCCTCCGCACTGGGTGCCCGAAGATCAGGAGTGTGGGACTGAAGTGCAACCAAAAGCAGAGGAGAAGGTTTTTCAGAAAATCAAAAAGGGGGTGCAAACGCCCACACCCAACATACACATGGTCCACGGACTCCACAGCGCCACAGAACAAGCAGTTGGGCTGGGAGTCCGTGAACCACCGCAATCTGCGGTTGCAGGGGACTGCTGCGTGCAGCACCCTCCACCCCAGATCCCCGAGAGAAAGGGGGAGGACTCTTGCGTAGAGAGCCCTCCACTGGGGATCCCCACCGCCCGGTGGCAAATGGGCACGCCAGGGCGTGTCCGGGCGGTGGATGAGGGAGAAGAGGTGGACGGTGTGCAGCAGCAGTCGATATAGGACACACCTTTTAACGTCCTTGAACGGGACAAAGTTAAAATTTCGGAGGCGGCTCAGGTTGTGGGGCACAGGCTCCCGCGGGAAGTACGGGACCTTGGGGCCAATGTGAAATTCCGTCCGGGCAGCGGTGAGCGCGGACGGGATCCCACCGCACACCTGAGCGTCCTCCAACTGGTGCACTACGTCGGGTCACGTACCGGACGTCTACCGCTGCCCTGCTCGCTATGTCTTGCGGCAACGTCCAGCCCAGGCCCCCGGCACCCAGCACGTCCCCGACCCTGGTCACCCTCGCCGCCACGGCCCTCCCCTCCGACAGCCACTCGAACCCGCGAGCACGGAGGTGCGGATTCCTGAGCAACGGCTCCCTGACGACAGCCGCTACTCCTGCCGGAGGGTAGGCGCGACGCGATTCGACCATGTTCCAGACAGTGATCAGGTCCTGGTAAAAGACAGGCAGCACCTTGAGGGCGACCTCCAAACCGTCACGGTCGACGAACAGGAGCTGCGTGTCGTAGTTGAGGTTACGCACCTGGCGGAAAAAATACGTCGCCAGGGCGCACCACCTAGGAGGAGGCTCGACGTAAAGGTATCGCTGCAAGGTCTGAAGGCGGAAGGTCGCGACCTGGGTGCGGACGCACACCAGCGACTGACCGCCCTCCTCAATGGGGAGACTCAGAACCTGCGCAGAACCAACGTTCTCTGGATGTCAGCGACAAAGCCAGGAGGAGGGACCAAAGTGACCAGCCGGTACCACAGCATGGCGGCCACCAGCTGGTTTATGACCAGCACTCGGCTCCTGTAAGATAGCACTCGGAGCAGTCCTGTCCAGCGGCCTAGGCGAGCCGAGACTTTGGCCTCCAGCTCCTGCCAGTTGGCCGGCCAGGATTCCTCGGTCGGGCTGAGGTAGACCCCCAGGTAGAGGAGATGGGTGGTACTCCAGCTGAACCCCCGGAACTCCTCCGGCAGGGAATCCACCCGCCACGGACCCACCAGTAGCCCGGAACATTTGGCCCAGTTGATCCTGGCGGAAGACGCCGCCGAGTACACGGCCTGGCACTCGCGCATCCTCCCCAGGTCAGCCGGGTCGGTGAAAGTGAGGAGCACGTCGTCGGCGTAGGCCGAGAGGACCACCCCCGCGCCCGTGCCGCGCAGAACCAGCCCCGACAACCTCCTCCGCAAGAGGCGCAGGAAAGGCTCCACGCACAGGGAATACAGCTGGCCGGACAGGGGGCAGCCTTGACGCACTCCTCTCCCGAAGCGAAGGGGCGCCGTCAGGGACCCGTTAACTTTAACCAGACACTCTGCGGCGGCGTACAAAAGTCGGATCCGGGCGACGAACTGCGTCCCGAACCCGAACGCCCGCAGAGTCCCGAGCAGGTACTCGTGATCGACCCTGTCGAACGCCTTCTCCTGGTCGAGAGACAGGAAGGCGCTCGGCAGACCAGCCCGTCGACAGAAATGGATCAGGTCCCGGACCAGATGGACGTTGTCTTGTATCCTCCGGCCCGGGACCGTGTAGGACTGGTCCGGGTGAATCATGTGGGCCAGCACGGAAGCCAGGCGAGAAGACAACACCCTGGCGAAGATTTTGTAGTCCGTGCTGAGGAGGGAGACCGGACGCCAGTTCTTCAAAGAACGAAGGTCCCCCTTCTTTGGCAGCAGGACGATGACCGCCCTGCGCCAAGAAAGGGGCAGCTCTCCGGCATTTAGACACTCCCCCAGGACCTGTGCGTAGTCGCTCCCCAGGACGTCCCAGAACGCCCTGAAGAACTCCACAGTCAGCCCGTCCAGCCCCGGGGATTTGCCCCGCGAGAGCCGGTCGAGGGCGCCGGTCAGCTCCTCTAAGGTGACGGGAGCGTCGAGCCTTCCGGCGTCCTCCGGGCTGAGCTGCGGCAGGTCCTCCCACAGAACTCTGCGAGCGTCCTCGCTGGACGGATCCGGAGAGAACAGGGCCGTGTAATAGGATCGGACGTGGGCCCTGATACCCTCCGGATCCGAGACGAGGGACCCGTCGTCGGCCAGCAGCACAAGGAGCTGCTGACGGGTGCCACGCCTTTTTTCCAGCGAGTAGAAGAAGGGGGAGCCGCGGTCCAGGTCCTGGAGGAGCTGGAGCCGCGACCTCACGTACGCGCCCCGAGCCCCGACGAGCTGCAGGTCCCGGAGCGCGGCCTTCTTCTCTTCGTACACCCCGCGCAGGGCCGGGTCCGCGTCGGGCTGACCGAGGCGTGACTCCAGGTCGAGCATCTCCCTCTCCAACTCCCCGATCCTGGATTTCCGCCTCTTCGTCGACCCCCTCGCGTACTCCTGACAGAAGACGCGGACGTGAGCCTTGCCCACGTCCCACCATAGCCTCAGGGAGGGGAAGCTCCCCGCTTCCTTCTCCAGCCGGCCCAGAAACGACGAAACGAGTCCCGGAACCGCTCGTCCTCCAGCAGCAGGTTGTTAAAGTGCCAGTACGCGGAGCCCAACCTGGCGCCGAACGGAAGGAGTTCCGCCCACACCAGGTGATGGTCCGTGCACGACACCTGCCGCGTGGAGGCCTTCGGAAAGCAGGAGGCGTACGCCCGCGAAACGTACAGGCGGTCGATTCTGGACGCTCCGACCCCAGGCCTCACGAAGGTGAAGGCGATGGAGTCAGGATGGAGATTCCGCCAGACGTCCACCAGGTCCAAGGACTTGACCAAGTCCCCCAACCTCCTCCCCGACGTCGAACTCGTGCGGGCACCGCCGTGGTCCCTGTCCTCGAGGACGCAGTTAAAATCTCCCCCGAGGACGACGCACTGGTTCTCGTCGATGGAAGCGAGATGAGCGGACACTTCTTCGAAGAAGCTCGCTTGCCTCGGCCCGGCCAGGGGAGCGTAGACGTTCACCAAGTGAAGCACCGCGCCCCCCCAGCCGAACCGTCAGGTGAAGCAAACGGCCTGGCACTGGCTCCCTGACCCCCAAGATCTCCGGCTGAAAATGCGGGGCCAACAAGATAGCCACCCCGCCAGATCTGCGGGTGAGGTGACTCATGTAGACCCCCCCTCGCCACTCCAGGAGCCAGGTGGCTTCGTCTCCCGGGGTAGTGTGGGTTTCTTGCAGGAAGCACACCGCATACCTCCCGTCCCGAAGGACCGAGAGGGTCTGGAATCTGCGCTGTGACTCCCTGCTGCCGTTGATGTTGAGGCTGGCTATAGTTGTCTCCATGTCGGACGTATAGTGCAACCACCACCAGTACACACAGTTAAACTATGTACATATTTACTGGGAGGACGAGAGAGGGGCACAGAAGTCCCTCGCCCTCACCAGGAGTGCTCCCAGGAAGTTCCTGACTCGCTTTCGCTCATTGACGTCAAGCCCGGGCGCCTGGCGCGCAGCGTGGGCCGACCAGTAGACTCTTTCGAAGGAGCTCCAGCGGTCGAGCGCCAGTTGGGCTCTATCCCGGCGACTCCGAGTTTCCTCGACAAATTCCCGGAGTTCCTCGAGGGGGATGAGGGGGAGATCGGTGGGGGGCACCTGGGACTCGAAAATGTCGCTGGAGACGGACTCCGCGTCGTCCCCGGTGTCCGCCACCGATCCAGAACCCTCCTCCGGGAGGTCGCCTTCGGTCACCGACCCCTCCCCCACCGAGAGGATGGGGGCTGGTCCGGCACCGCCAACTGGCCTCAAACCTCCAGTGACCCCACCCCCAGGGTCACCTTCCGTATCTTCCTCGGCGCACCCCTTCCCGGAACGCCCCGAGTTCGGGTCGCCGGGCGGCAGAGGCTCGGGGCCCCGCTCCTCTCCCGACACCGGGACGCCCGGCTCCTCGGGGAAAAGGTCCTCCCCCAGGGCCAAGGCCCCCGGAAAAACAGTCTGGGAGGGAGGAGCGAGGATAACACCTTCCTCCCCTCCACCGCTCGACGACCCAGCAGTGAATAAAAGTCTGTCGACTGCACCATGGCCCGTGTTGTTAATAAAATCCTCCCCAGGGGCTGGAGGAGTTATGGCGGTGGAAGGCCCAGCTGTCGCCCCTGGGGGTTTGGGCAGGTCGGGCCATGGTGCAGGACAGTGGGGGGGCACCGTCGGCTCATCCCCTGGAGAGGGGCAGCGCCGCCGGCGCGCTGATGGGATTTCTCCCCCCTCCAAGGGCCGGCGCCTCTTCCCCAGAGAGACAGGGGGGGATTTATGGGTCTTCCCCTCCCCGCCCGCCTTGGTGGTCATGGGGCCCGAGGTCCCTCCCCCCCGCCTTTCCCGGAATATGATTGGCTGGGGGAAGGCAGGGGGCGTGGCCAGGGTGGGGAGGGTCAGCCGTGTCACTTCCTGCCCCGCCCCTGGTATATCAGGTGATGGCGGCGGGGCAGGGGCCCAGTTCCCTCTCCGGGGCCCAGAGACACGGTCGCTGCAGGAAGTGGAGCAGCGATGGTTCCCCCCAGGTTAGTGCCAGGGGGTGGCTGGGTGGGGCGGGGCTCAGTTTCTGGAGGGGGGGTTGAAGCCCCAGGAGTTTCCTTAACGAGGTGGGGGTCGGTGTTGGGGTCGGGGTCAGTGGGGCCAGGATCAGGTACGGGTTTGGGGGTTCGGGGGTCAGGGTTCCCGCGCCGGGGCGACGCTGGCACGGCCGCAGGGGCATTGTCGTGCCGGGGCGGGGCAGGTCGTGGGTTACGTGGAGGGGAAGGGGAAGGGGATGGGGATAGGGTGGTCTCCCCGTGGGCGGGCTGGACGCGTTGCGTCTTCCTGAGCGCCTTCCGTTCGGTCGGACGCTCACCCCCCTCCCTGCCAGAGGCTGAGGCATTGGGAGCCTCCGGCTTAGCCCCCGGTGCCGGGGCTTGTGGTGTTGACTTTGGGGGAGGGGGAGTGGGTGCGGCGGCACCACCCGCAGCCGTTGGTGTGGGCTGGGCAGCCTTCTGGGTGGGGCAGTTCTTTCTGATGTGCCCCACCTCACGGCACAGGTGGCACCGCACGCCGTCCGCCGTCCAGAAGGCGCGGTATGCCGCGCCCTCGTGGAGGACAGTGAATGAGCCCTCCGTGACCTCCTCCCGGGCCAGGCAAATAAACACCTGGCGTCGGAAGGAGTACACGTGACGGAGGGTGGGGTCCTTAAGACCGAGCAGGAGCGGTTGAACACCTGACCAGATCTCCCCCAAGGTGTTGAGGTGGGGAAGAAGGAGCTCGCTGGCAATGAAGGGCGGGACGTTGGAGATCACGACTCTCTGGGCCGTGACCTCCAAAGGGTCGACTGGCAAATATGTCCCGCCCACAGTGAGCCCCCTCTCCACGGCCAGGTGGACCGCCTGCTCGGTCTTAAGAAAGAATACGGCCTTCCCGTACATGCGGGCCGCAGCGACGATGGCCAGTGGGCCGACCACACTAGCCATGGCCTTACTGCAGGCCTCGATGGTCATGTTGGGATGGGGATAGGCCTTGACCCCCAGGCGTTTGGTCAGGTGCCTGAAGGGGGATGCGGTTGCGGCCGGGGTTGGGCCAGCCGAGCCCAAGGCAGCGGCTACCCCGGCGTAGGTCCGGCTGGGCCCTGCGACCTTTGGGCTCGCCATATTCTGCTGCTGGAGGTGGGCCTTTGGCTGTAGCAGTGGCGGAAGTCCTGGGGTCGTGCCCAAAGCCAGTCACCCGAGGAGAGTCCCAGGCAGCGACGGTGGAAACCGGCCTCAGGCAATGGCAGGGGCAGGCTTCGGGCGAGTCCTAGGTAGGCCCTTGGTCACCGGTAGGGGCAGGCCTGTTGGGGAGGGTCCCCAAGACAAGTCCCAGGCAGCCCCAAAATTAAGTCCTGGGCAGCAGCGGTGGAGATGGGCCTCGGGTCGCAGCAGTGGTGGAGGCTGTGGAGAGTGGCCTCAGGCAAGTCCCAGGCTGCAGTGGTGGAGGCAGGCCTCTGGCGAGTCCCAGGCAGGCCCTCAGTTGGGGAGGGACTCCCAGGCAAGTCCCAGGCAGTGGTGGTGGAGGCAGGCCTCTGGCAGCAGCAGCAGTTGAGGCAGGCTTCTGGCAAATCCCAGGCTGGCCCTTTGTCCCAGCAGTGGAGGCGGACCTGTTGGGGAGGGACTCCCAGGCGAGTTCCAGTCAGCAGTGGTGGAGGTTGTGGAAGGTGCCTCAGGCGAGTCCCAGGCAGCGCTGGTGGAGGCAAGCCTCTGGCAAGTCCCAGGCTGGCCCTTGGTCCCAGCAGTGGAGGTAGGCCTCAGGTCACACCAGTGGAGGAGGTTGTGGGAAGGGGCCTCAGGCGAGTCCCAGGCTGCGGTGGTGGAGGGCAGGCCCAGGCGGGGTCCCAGAGACCAGCAGTGGGAGTGGGCCCCAGGTCAGCTCAAACACAGGGCCCAGAACACAAAGCTCCCACCTCCCACCTCCCACCTCCTCTTCCCTCTTCCCTCTTCCCCCACAGGCACGACACTGCCACTGGTCCAACTCCTTACTGGGAAAACACCCGAGTGGCCAGTGACAAGCAGTGCCCTTCATATCAAAGGGCAATGCTGTGTGATCATAATCCTGGTTTTATTTTTTTAATTAACCCCCACACTACCGCCTAACTGCGGTAGTGCTTATTTCTTTCCCAGCACCCATGGTGTGTGTGTGTGTGTGTGCAGCTGTGAGACACAGTGAGAGACATAAAGTGCACAAATCTTTATTTAATTTCCACCACCAGGAAAAGTAGGAAAACACCCGAGTGGCCTGTGACGAGCAGTGCCCTTCACATCAAAGGGCAATGCTGTGTGATCAAAACAGTGAAGGGGAGGGCAGGGACTAAATCAAAATAGAGTTGGAGGGGGAAATGATGCACTCCACTCCCTGCGGCGCCCACCTCTCCCTGAACAACTCCAGGGTGTTGGTGGACACCGCGTGCTCCTTCTCCAAGGACACCCGGGCCCTAACGTAACCGCGGAAGAGGGGCAGGCAGTCGGCCCTAACGACCCCCTCCACGGCCCGCTGCCTGGACCTGTTTATGGCCAGTTTGGCCAGGCCCAGGAGCAGACCCACGAGGAGGTCTTCAGACCTACCCTCCCTCCTCCGCACCGGGTGCCCGAAGATCAGGAGCGTGGGACTGAAGTGCAACCAAAAGCAGAGGAGAAGGTTTTTCAGAAAATCAAAAAGGGAGTGCAAACGCCCACACCCAACATACACATGGTCCACGGACTCCACAGCGCCACAGAACAAGCAGTTGGGCTGGGAGTCCGTGAACCACCGCAATCTGCGGTTGCAGGGGACTGCTGCGTGCAACACCCTCCACCCCAGATCCCCGAGAGAAAGGGGGAGGACTCCTGCGTAGAGGGCCCTCCACTGGGGATCCCCACCGCCCGGTGGCAAATGGGCACGCCAGGGCGTGTCCGGGCGGTGGATGAGGGAGAAGAGGTGGACGGTGTGCAGCAGCAGTCGATACAGGACACACCTTTTAACGTCCTTGAACGGGACAAAGTTAAAATTTCGGAGGCGGCTCAGGTTGTGGGGCACAGGCTCCCGCGGGAAGTACGGGACCTTGGGGCCAATGTGAAATTCCGTCCGGGCAGGGGTGAGCGCGGACGGGATCCCACCGCACACCTGAGCGTCCTCCAACTGGTGCACTACGTCGGGTCCGAGCACCGCCGTTTTAAGGCGTCGGATGCCGGTGGCCACGTACCGGACGTCTACCGCTGCCCTGCTCGCTATGTCTTGCGGCAACGTCCAGCCCAGGCCCCCGGCACCCAGCACGTCCCCGACCCTGGTCACCCTCGCCGCCACGGCCCTCCCCTCCGACAGCCACTCGAACCCGCGAGCACGGAGGTGCGGATTCCTGAGCAACGGCTCCCTGACGACAGCCGCTACTCCTGCCGGAGGGTAGGCGCGACGCGATTCGACCATGTTCCAGACAGTGATCAGGTCCTGGTAAAAGACAGGCAGCACCTTGAGGGCGACCTCCAAACCGTCACGATCGACGAACAGGAGCTGCGTGTCGTAGTTGAGGTTACGCACCTGGCGGAAAAAATACGTCGCCAGGGCGCACCACCTAGGAGGAGGCTCGACGTAAAGGTATCGCTGCAAGGTCTGAAGGCGGAAGGTCGCGACCTGGGTGCGGACGCACACCAGCGACTGACCGCCCTCCTCAATGGGGAGACTCAGAACCTGCGCAGCGACCCAGTGCATCTTTTTGTCCCAGAAGAAGTCGACCAACGTTCTCTGGATGTCAGCGACAAAGCCAGGAGGAGGGACCAAAGTGACCAGCCGGTACCACAGCATGGCGGCCACCAGCTGGTTTATGACCAGCACTCGGCTCCTGTAAGATAGCACTCGGAGCAGTCCTGTCCAGCGGCCTAGGCGAGCCGAGACTTTGGCCTCCAGCTCCTGCCAGTTGGCCGGCCAGGATTCCTCGGTCGGGCTGAGGTAGACCCCCAGGTAGAGGAGATGGGTGGTACTCCAGCTGAACCCCCGAAACTCCTCCGGCAGGGAGTCCACCCGCCACGGACCCACCAGTAGCCCGGAACATTTGGCCCAGTTGATCCTGGCGGAAGACGCCGCCGAGTACACGGCCTGGCACTCGCGCATCCTCCCCAGGTCAGCCGGGTCGGTGAAAGTGAGGAGCACGTCGTCGGCGTAGGCCGAGAGGACCACCCCCGCGCCCGCGCCGCGCAGAACCAGCCCCGACAACCTCCTCCGCAAGAGGCGCAGGAAAGGCTCCACGCACAGGGAATACAGCTGGCCGGACAGGGGGCAGCCTTGACGCACTCCTCTCCCGAAGCGAAGGGGCGCCGTCAGGGACCCGTTAACTTTAACCAGACACTCTGCGGCGGCGTACAAAAGTCGGATCCGGGCGACGAACTGCGTCCCGAACCCGAACGCCCGCAGAGTCCCGAGCAGGTACTCGTGATCGACCCTGTCGAACGCCTTCTCCTGGTCGAGAGACAGGAAGGCGCTCGGCAGACCAGCCCGTCGACAGAAATGGATCAGGTCCCGGACCAGATGGACGTTGTCTTGTATCCTCCGGCCCGGGACCGTGTAGGACTGGTCCGGGTGAATCATGTGGGCCAGCACGGAAGCCAGGCGAGAAGACAACACCCTGGCAAAGATTTTGTAGTCCGTGCTGAGGAGGGAGACCGGACGCCAGTTCTTCAAAGAACGAAGGTCCCCCTTCTTTGGCAGCAGGACGATGACCGCCCTGCGCCAAGAAAGGGGCAGCTCTCCGGCATTTAGACACTCCCCCAGGACCTGTGCGTAGTCGCTCCCCAGGACGTCCCAGAACGCCCTGAAGAACTCCACAGTCAGCCCGTCCAGCCCCGGGGATTTGCCCCGCGAGAGCCGGTCGAGGGCGCCGGTCAGCTCCTCTAAGGTGACGGGAGCGTCGAGCCTTCCGGCGTCCTCCGGGCTGAGCTGCGGCAGGTCCTCCCACAGAACTCTGCGAGCGTCCTCGCTGGACGGATCCGGAGAGAACAGGGCCGTGTAATAGGATCGGACGTGGGCCCTGATACCCTCCGGATCCGAGACGAGGGACCCGTCGTCGGCCAGCAGCACAAGGAGCTGCTGACGGGTGCCACGCCTTTTTTCCAGCGAGTAGAAGAAGGGGGAGCCGCGGTCCAGGTCCTGGAGGAGCTGGAGCCGCGACCTCACGTACGCGCCCCGAGCCCCGACGAGCTGCAGGTCCCGGAGCGCGGCCTTCTTCTCTTCGTACACCCCGCGCAGGGCCGGGTCCGCGTCGGGCTGACCGAGGCGTGACTCCAGGTCGAGCATCTCCCTCTCCAACTCCCCGATCCTGGATTTCCGCCTCTTCGTCGACCCCCTCGCGTACTCCTGACAGAAGACGCGGACGTGAGCCTTGCCCACGTCCCACCATAGCCTCAGGGAGGGGAAGCTTCCCCACTTCCTTCTCCAGCCGGCCCAGAAACGACGAAACGAGTCCCGGAACCGCTCGTCCTCCAGCAGCAGGTTGTTAAAGTGCCAGTACGCGGAGCCCAACCTGGCGCCGAACGGAAGGAGTTCCGCCCACACCAGGTGATGGTCCGTGCACGACACCTGCCGCGTGGAGGCCTTCGGAAAACAGGAGGCGTACGCCCGCGAAACGTACAGGCGGTCGATTCTGGACGCTCCGACCCCAGGCCTCACGAAGGTGAAGGCGATGGAGTCAGGATGGAGATTCCGCCAGACGTCCACCAGGTCCAAGGACTTGACCAAGTCCCCCAACCTCCTCCCCGACGTCGAACCCGTGCGGGCACCGCCGTGGTCCCTGTCCTCGAGGACGCAGTTAAAATCTCCCCCGAGGACAACGCACTGGTTCTCGTCAATGGAAGCGAGATGAGCGGACACTTCTTCGAAGAAGCTCGCTTGCCTCGGCCCGGCCAGGGGAGCGTAGACGTTCACCAAGTGAAGCACCGCGCCCCCCAGCCGAACCGTCAAGTGAAGCAAACGGCCTGGCACTGGCTCCCTGACCCCCAAGATCTCCGGCTGAAAATGCGGGGCCAACAAGATAGCCACCCCGCCAGATCTGCGGGTGAGGTGACTCATGTGGACCCCCCCTCGCCACTCCAGGAGCCAGGTGGCTTCGTCTCCCGGGGTAGTGTGGGTTTCTTGCAGGAAGCACACCGCATACCTCCCGTCCCGAAGGACCGAGAGGGTCTGGAATCTGCGCTGTGACTCCCTGCTGCCGTTGATGTTGAGGCTGGCTATAGTTGTCTCCATGTCGGAAGTATAGTACAACCACCACCAGTACACACAGTTAAACTATGTACATATTTACTGGGAGGACGAGAGAGGGGCACAGAAGTCCCTCGCCCTCACCAGGAGTGCTCCCAGGAAGTTCCTGACTCGCTTTCGCTCATTGACGTCAAGCCCGGGCGCCTGGCGCGCAGCGTGGGCCGACCAGTAGACTCTTTCGAAGGAGCTCCAGCGGTCGAGCGCCAGTTGGGCTCTATCCCGGCGACTCCGAGTTTCCTCGACAAATTCCCGGAGTTCCTCGAGGGGGATGAGGGGGAGATCGGTGGGGGGCACCTGGGACTCGAAAATCTCGCTGGAGACGGACTCCGCGTCGTCCCCGGTGTCCGCCACCGATCCAGAACCCTCCTCCGGGAGGTCGCCTTCGGTCACCGACCCCTCCCCCACCAAGAGGATGGGGGCTGGTCCGGCACCGCCAACTGGCCTCAAACCTCCAGTGACCCCACCCCCAGGGTCACCTTCCGTATCTTCCTCGGCGCACCCCTTCCCGGAATGCCCCGAGTTCGGGTCGCCGGGCGGCAGAGGCTCGGGGCCCCGCTCCTCTCCCGACACCGGGACGCCCGGCTCCTCGGGGAAAAGGTCCTCCCCCAGGGCCAAGGCCCCCGGAAAAACAGTCTGGGAGGGAGGAGCAAGGATAACACCTTCCTCCCCACCACCGCTCGACGACCCAATACTGAAAAGAAGGCGGTCGCCTGCACCATGGCCTGTGATAGTATTAAAATCCTCCCCAGGGGCTGGAGGAGTTATGGCGGTGGAAGGCCCGGCTGTCGCCCCTGGGGGTTTGGGCAGGTCGGGCCATGGTGCAGGACAGTGGGGGGGCACCGTCGGCTCATCCCCTGGAGAGGGGCAGCGCCGCCGGCGCGCTGATGGGATTTCTCCCCCCTCCAAGGGCCAGTGCCTCTTCCCCAGAGAGACAGGGGGGAGTTTATGAGCCTTCGCCTCCCCGCCCGCCTTGGTGGTCATGGGGCCCGAGGTCCCTCCCTCCAGCCTTTCCCGGAATATGATTGGCTGGGGGAATTCAGGGGGCGTGGCCATGGTGGGGAGGGTCAGCCGTGTCACTTCCTGCCCCGCCCCTGGTATATCAGGTGATGGCGGGCGGGGCCGGGGCCCAGTTCCCTCTCCAGGGCCCAGAGACACGGTCGCTGCAGGAAGTGCAGCAGCGATGGTTCCCCCCAGGTTAGTGCCAGGGGGTGGCTGGGTGGGGCGGGGCTCAGTTTCTGGAGGGGGGGTTGAAGCCCCAGGAGTTTCCTTAACGAGGTAGGGGTCGGTGTTGGGGTCGGGGTCAGTGGGACCGGGATCAGGTACGGGTTTGGGGGTTCGGGGGTCAGGGTTCCCGCGCCGGGGCGACGCTGGCACGGCCGCAGGGGCATTGTCGTGCCGGGGCGGGGCAGGTCGTGGGCTACGTGGAGGGGAAGGGGAAGGGGATGGGGATAGGGTGGTCTCCCCGTGGGCGGGCTTGACGCGTTGCGTCTTCCTGAGCGCCTTCCGTTCGGTCGGACGCTCACCCCCCTCCCTGCCAGAGGCTGAGGCATTGGGAGCCTCTGGCTTAGCCCCCGGTGCCGGGGCTTGTGGTGTTGACTTTGGGGGAGGGGGAGTGGGTGCGGCGGCACCACCCGCAGCCGTTGGTGTGGGCTGGGCAGCTTTCTGGGTGGGGCAGTTTTTTCTAATATGCCCCACCTCGCGGCACAGGTGGCACCGCACGCCGTCCGCCGTCCAGAAGGCGCGGTAGGCCGCGCCCTCGTGGAGGATGGTGAAGGATCCCTCCGTGACCTCCTCCCGGGCCAGGCAAATAAACACCTGGCGTCGGAAGGAGTATACATGGCGGAGGGTGGGGTCCTTAAGACCGAGCAGGAGCGGTTGAACACCTGACCGGATCTCCCCCAAGGTGTTGAGGTGGGGAAGAAGGAGCTCGCTGGCAATGAAGGGCGGGACGTTGGAGATCACGACTCTCTGGGCCGTGACCTCCAAAGGGTCGACTGGCAAATATGTCCCGCCCACAGTGAGCCCCCTCTCCACGGCCAGGTGGACCGCCTGCTCGGTCTTAAGGAAGAAGACGGCCTTCCCGTACATGCGGGCCGCAGCGACGATGGCCAGTGGGCCGACCACACTAGCCATGGCCTTACTGCAGGCCTCGATGGTCATGTTGGGATGGGGATAGGCCTTGACCCCCAGGCGTTTGGTCAGGTGCCTGAAGGGGGATGCGGTTGCGGCCGTGGTTGGGCCAGCCGAGCCCAAGGCAGCGGCTACCCCGGCGTAGGTCCGGCTGGGCCCTGCGACCTTCGGGCTCGCCATACTCCGTCGGCCCCCAGCAGCAGCGGTGGAGGTGGGCCTCTGGCAGTAGTCGCGGTGGAGTTCTTGGGGAGGTGCCCGAGGCCAGTCACCCGAGGCGAGTCCTAGGCAGCGGTGGTGGAGGCAGGCCTCAGGCAAGTCCTCGGCAGGCCCTCAGTTGCAGTGTTGGGGGCAGGCCTGTTGGGGGGGGGGGGGTGTCCCCAAGACAAGTCCCAGGCAGCCCCAAAATTAAGTCCTGGGCAGCAGCAGTGGAGGTGGACCTCAGGTCACAGCAGTGGTGGAGGCTGCGGGGAGTGGCCTCAGGCAAGTCCCAGGCTGCAGTGGTGGAGGCAGGCCTCTGGCGAGTCCCAGGCAGGCCCTCAGTTGGGGAGGGACTCCCAGGCAAGTCCCAGGCAGCGCTGGTGGAGGCAGGCCTCTGGCTGCAGCAGAAGTTGAGGCAGGCCTCTGGCGAGTCCCAGGCTGGCCCTTGGTCCCAGCAGTGGAGGTAGGCCTCAGGTCACACCAGTGGAGGAGGTTGTGGGAAGGGGCCTCAGGCGAGTCCCAGGCTGCGGTGGTGGAGGGCAGGCCCAGGCGGGGTCCCAGAGACCAGCAGTGGGAGTGGGCCCCAGGTCAGCTCAAACACAGGGCCCAGAACACACAGCTCTCACCTCCTTCCTCCACCTCCTCCTTGTTCTTCTCTCTTCTTTCTCCTTCTCCTTCTCCTTCTCCTTCTCCTTCTCCTTCTCCTTCTCCTTCTCCTTCTCCAGGCACAACACTGCCACTGGTCCAACTCCTGACAGGGGGGAAACACCCGAGTGGCCAGTGACAAGCAGTGCCCTTCATATCAAAGGGCAATGCTGTGTGATCATAATCCTGGTTTTTATCTATCAGCCAGGGCTCCCTGATTGGACCATATTAACAGCTCCAAACAGGGAACTCATATTTTATGAATTCCATCTGGCTGACATCATTACAATTGCCACAAACTCTAATACAAAGTTTTCTCAAAAAGAATTCCCTTTTTACTCTGATTTTTTATGAAAAATGCATGCATTTTAAAATCACAGGAAATTTCTATTAGGAAAGGGCATAGATACATGTAATCTTATATTTTTGATTGTTGCCACACTCAGTTTGTCAAAACTGATGATGGCATTGCCTCCAGCATTAAGGTTCTTTATTATTGCTAAAATTGAGTTGTTCTGAGAATATTCCAATTTACAGGGAAGTTCTAGTAATCTGATCAGTCTATGGTGGTTGATAGGTCAGTAAATAACAATCAAACATTATTGCTCTTGGTATGGTGTCAATTAAGGGGAAAATGAAAAATAAATTAAAGTAATGATGGAGTGGTATTCTAATTTTAACTTGGGCCAGCTGTCTTGTGGACTGGATCTGCAGAAGGTAATAATTATTCTATCACTGATAGAATACGGTCCCAGAAATTTTAACTCCCATTGCAATGCCTTTCACATTTGATTTAAGCAGAATATTTTATTTGGATTTGGTATGTTTACCTGGCTAGAGCATATTTAAGGCCTTTTCCACTATGGGTGAGTTCCAGATTCTCTTTCACTTCAGATGCAAATGCCCAATCAGATCCCTGCTCAACTCCAAACAGAAAACAGTTGCTAACTGGAACAGACTGTTGAATGATGGGAAGTTGTCACTGGGATACAAAGAATAGTCTACTTCACTTTGACATGTTATTAGGAAAGAGATTGGAAGGGCCTCCTGATCAGGAAAGAGCTTGGAAGAGAAGAGGAGGGAAGAATCTTCTTTCTACAATCCCCTGGGTCACATGTTCATTCTGGTCACCTTAGAATGTGAGAAAGACCATAACCTTTATCGAGCCTCTTCTGGTCACAGCTCTGCCTATCTGATTGACTTTGAAGATATAAAAAAAAACCCACAGCTTCTCATGCAGATCATTGGCCTTCATGAAGTCATTGGAACTTGATCCGTACTTTAAAGAAGGATAACATTTCCACCTGTTTTGATCTTCAGGTTAAAATGGGAATGTCATATTTTTGCAGCACCAACAGAGCCAAAATCACAGCTTAGCATTTAACAACACTGAATTTAAAACATTCCAGCATGCTTAACGGACTCTCAATGCAAAAAAAAATCTAGTTTGCTTTCCTTAATGTATGGTGGAACAAATGGCATAATGTTTTTGTGAAACTGCCATTTGTGTGGGGGAGAAACAGATAATTCTCTCTTATCTTGCCTAATACTGTCATCACTAAGGAATTTACAAGCCAGTTACTCATAAAATTGCTATCCCCAGCATGAAACAGAAACACGTGTGAAGAATCTGCAAGATCAGTTTTTACTTTAGAGAAATTCAAAAGTAAAAGTCCAGCCACCATAATAGCAAATGATTATAAGTAAATTTTTAATACATGTTGATTCACTTTAATTAATCCGTGAGATCATTCCACAAAGAAGAACATCCATTTGGAATGTAGAGAAGAATTATCTCTTCGCTTCTATCAAACCCACAGAGTTGGAATCAACAAATGTACAATATTTCCAAGTAATCAGATTATCATTTGTTTATACAGATTGGGTCAGTTGAACATACTTAGAAGAATTGTTGCCCAATTTTCAAAAGCAGCAGTTGATAGTAATGATACCCTGTATATATTATTTCCCAGTATAAAATATCCATAACCCAATAAAGACTAGATTAAATGTAAAGGTGAATCTGGAACTTGACATCACAGAAGATTTTCATTTACTTACTACTGTGGGCTATATACCAGCTCCTAATAAATAATTAACCTCCTTGAAAATGCCCTACAATGTTGCTGGAGTAACATTTTTGATTTTCCCACATTGAGTTATCTATCTTCAGATTAGAAAGATTACCAACCAAGCTCGAACAAAAGGCACTGCTTAATTTTATTTTTCCAGCTCACTTAGGTATAAATAAAACCATACATATCCTCATGACTGAACTCCCTAAACAGTCTACACTTTATATAAACACACTTTAATGATTCAATTATTTGATCCATATGTAACATATTACGAAACCACATCTGTTCTGAATTAGATGAGCCAACATGTATTTTCTTCATTGCTGTCATAGTCAGACTATAACATTGCACTAGTAGACCTAATTTAGCACTATTAAGAATATATTTCAATGAACATGTATACTTTGTTTTATTTAATGGTTGTTACAGTTCTTTCATGAAAATTTGTGATGAGTAATTGCAACAAAATTAACCAAGGGACATTTAAATTCTTTTCTGAGATATGTACATTACTGGTAAGGTCAGCATTTGTTGACCATCTTGGTTGCCCTTAAAGTAAATTACTCTTGAGGCAATTTCAAAGGGCAATTAAGAGTAAGCCACATACCAATGGTTTTGGAGTCACATGTAGGCCAGACCAACTAAGGATGGTAGATTTCCTTTTCAAAAGAACATTAATGAACCAGATAGATTTTATGATAACTGCCAATTAGACTAAGTTTTAATTGCAGATTTTTTATTGAATTTAAATTTCACAATCAGTCATTTAAACCCATGTCCCAAGAAAATTAGCCTAAGCCTTTGATTTCCTCATCAACTGCCATTACCACTTTGCCATTCCCTCTTCAATTGCAAACACAGCTTATAGTTGAAGACAAATTGTTATACTAACAGTTAGAAAGATTTGCCAAATTTATATTTCATAGATTCCACTACAGCACAGAAAAACAGATGATATTTTCCAACCCATGAACATCTGACAAGCAATTTATACCTGCTGCCTTGTCCTTTGTATTTTTCATGGTTACACCAGAAGTTTCCCATTGATGTAATGGAGGTTAATCTCCATCATTACAATAACTCACATGCCTATAGTGTACAGCTCCTGGCAAAAGTATCCTGATAACTGAATGACACCCATGTGTGAACTGACATTGCAGTAATTTCCAGCATCAGCTTTAGTTGTCACATGTTCAGTTGACACTGGGAATGCCTGACTGGAATGCAGTTTTGTATTTGGAATATAAATAATTCTAAAGTGGCATAGATCAACTATTCAATTATAAATATATGCAGCAGACACACACACAAACAGACACAAGGATTCCCCTTTACCAAGTGAACTTGAGTGCTTGATAATTGGATGTTTTGTGCACGTTTTGAACAATGAACAACCTTGTATCATCTACATTATGTATTACACCTTGAAATCAATGTTGTTTGTTTGCAAGTTCATCTTTGAACCATATTCAATTGTTAAACAATTACAGTATGATTTTAATCCCTTTCCAAAATGGCTCTCACCCCTCCCTTACATGATAACGTCCTCCCATCCAAAAGCCTCTCAAAATAGCTGCGTTTCACCAATTTTAGCTCTTTGTGCATTACCAATTATAATTAATCTGTCATTAATAGATGTATTTACGCCTGCTTACTTATCTCTTTGAAGATACTCCTTGAAAACCTTTTCCATTTTATCAAACCTTTTCTCATCTGGATCAACAGATTGAATTTTACTGGTTGCTGGGTGGCAGGAAGTGGGGAGGGGGTACGGAAGAGGGAAAGGCAACAATTTAAATCAGTGAGGAGTTGCATCATGACATTCCCTATAATTGTCTCATCATTGGAGGAGTTTTCAAGCAGTGGGTAGAAAGCAGATTTGCTGACCATTCCATGCTGACAGATAGTTGGCTTGTAGAGTTAAGGGCTGAAGAAAGAGTGGCCTGCACGGTATGGGCAGACTAATTAACCCAGAAGAGGGCTGAAGAAATGTAGGATAGCCCTTGGAGCTTTGATGAAGACTTTCTCCTCTGCTTTGGCCTACTGTCCCTATTTAGAATTTTTGTGTACTTGTTGGGGAGCACTTCCATTGGGGTCCTGCAGTAAAATAAAATTAGCCCAATGTTTCCTTAAATGCCTAATCATGATTAAAATCCTGCAAAGTAGGATAATGAGGCAAGACGAGAGCAATTGGTTTAAGACCTCGCCATTTACCCCGTTGGTGGGAGTCCAAGGATTTAAACCTGGGACAATGGACTCCGGCTTTAAGGCCTGGGACAATAAGGACATTTTCTGCCTGGGAGACTTATTTGAGGGGGAGGTCCTGATGTCATTTAGTCAATTATATGGATTGTCTAATAGGGACCTTTCCCGATATTTCCAGATAAGGGACTATATACAGAGGAAGTCCACGCTCCTGGCTCAGTGTTACAAATTAGACGTGGAGAAAAGAATACTCCGGTGTACGTGTGCTCTTTCACTCAGTACTTTATATCATTTTTGGAATCAAGAGTGAAGAGAGGATATTTCGTCGGAGGTATGGGAAGACATCTGGGGGAATGTAAGGAAAATCTCACTATGTAACATAGTGCAGGCCATGCAATTGACCAAACAGGTGCTAGAGAGGCTAGCTAAGTTCAAGAAGGAGTATCACCACGATGTCCCAAATGTAAAATTAGTATAGGCACTCTTACATACTGGTCCTGTTTTAAGATCCAGAGATACTGGAATGCTATAGTAAGGGAGCTATAGATAAATGAGAGTCAAGTGAGGGAAGATGATGCATGCAATAGTGAGAGGCTTGTCAGGAGCTGGCTACAGTAGCAGTGATAGGGTGACTGTGAGGAAATAAGATGGTGGCACTTATCCTTGTCAAATGCAAAAAGTCATGAATATTTTCCCTTCACTGCTTGGTGTTCCTGTGGACTGTGGAAATGACACTGACCCAAGTAGTTAATTCAAAGCAGATTGGCAGCATCTGGTATCATGGTCTCGTCTGCAGAGATAAAAGGATGGCCCTCCACCCAACTATCAAGACCCCCAGAACCTTTTGAGCAAAGAGCAAAGCAGCACACAGTGCACTCATAATGAGGTGAGCTACATAGAATTGTGTGACTAAACTTGCCAGGCCTCACAGAGAGAAAAGCCCTCCATGAAGGTTATACAAATTGCTACTTGGGCTGAACTTTACCAGCAATCAGATAACAGATTGGCAATAGCTATGCAACAGTGTTGAGAATTCTTAATCACACACTCCCTCAGAGAAGTAAAAACTTCTTAGGCACTTTGCAGGATTTGTCCCCCTTCACAATTATTCTCCTAACTGCCTTGCAGCATGTTGCCTGCAACTACCATAACTGACCTCCTCATTGCCCCCAGTATTGCAATGTCCTCTGCTAAATCCCCTTGACTTTCATTGACCAGATACCCTAGACTGATCCTGGCCCACACTGACTGACTGAATAGACAGCCCCAATCAATGAATGGCTAGGCCCCTGACTGATCCCTGTACCGCTCACCAAAGGAATACCAATAATTCGTAGACTGATTGAACTCAGTCTCCATGAGTGACTGTGACACACTCTCCAGCTGGTAATGATACACTATCCCTGATGCTGGATATCCCAAGGAGCTGACAGAACATATTTAAGCCTTTGGACTGCAATTGGATGATGTCCTTGACTTACTGTGCCAGGACCATCCTGACAGAGTTGACTGAAAACTACTTCCATGAGACTTTGAGCCAGGGCCCATGCAATGAGTTTACTGTGTGAACTGGTACAACATACTGTAGGTGCGACATTAACATGACATAGTGGCATACAGCAATATGTCCATCCCCCGACTAATTATTTTTGTCTCTTGGTAGTAACTGAAGCGCACAGTTTCCACTTTCCCATTGCCAATGGTAGTAACTCGCCTCTTAGGCATTTATTGGTTTAGTTTTCATTAAGCAGCATTTTGAAATTACGGCATGGTGGTTCAATGGTCAATAGTACCGCCTCACAGCACCAGGGACCTGGGTTTGATTCCACCCTCGGGTGACTGCCTGTGTGGAGTTAATACATTATCCCTGTGTAATGTGAGTTTCCTCCAGGTGATCCGGTTTTCTCCCACGGTCCATAGATGTGCAGGCTAGGTGGATTGGTCATGGTAAATTGCCTATAGTATCCAGGGATTTACAGGCTGTGGATTAGTCATGGGAAATGCAGGATTACAGGAATAGTTTGGGGGTAGGGGTGGCTGGGTGGGATCCTCTTTAGAGAGTTCATGTAGGCTCAATGGGCCGAATGGCCCACTTCACACACTGTAAGGATTCCCAGATAATTGGTTTTGCATCTGCCAAAAAATTCTCTCCAGCATAAAATAAATAGTGTCAAAATGTATAATTAAAAATACATACAAAAAAGGCAAAGATAGATCCAAGCTTCGATATTGGACATGCAAGTTGCCAGCCGTAGTCATGATCGCTAAATTCCTAACTTAAGTAAAAATTGCAATAGTGGTAAAAAAGTGAAGTGGTAAGTTGGATTCAAAGAACAACATTGTGATATCCGTTTTCAGGATTGGTATTCATGGCTATGCTTGTCCATATGGTATATTACTGAATTCTGCCATGCCATCATTAGGAGATGCTGGGAACTGTGGACGCCGGTGGTCCTTAAGCTCAACTGTAATGCCTCCCATTTGGAAATAACTTACTAACGCTCATTTTGGAGGAATTGCCATTGAGAATGAAGTAATGAAGAGCCTGAGAGTCCATTCCTAAGCAACTCTTTAAAAAAACGAGAAGAATTTGAAAAATAAATCAACTCTACAGTTAGAGAAACATTCTAAATAGCTGATAAATAAAACATGATTGTAAAACAAATAAAATATTTGATGGCTTTAATAATACAGCAGGAAAATGCAGAAGCAAAACATCATTGTTAATTGACCACATATTTATTGATAGGATTAATTTGCCAGCAAAATAAGCCAAAGTGTTATTAAACAACAGCAATGAAAAATGATGTTGATTTTGTTTTCAGAAGGTATTGAATGTGAGAGAGCATAGCTTTCACAACATTCCTTTATAAATAAGACAAATGGCAGCAAAATCTGGATTTTTGCAATAAATTTCCTCTTAATGTATTGCAAAACATAGTCTACTGAACTGTTTATGATCATTTTAGATGCAAGCAGAGATTTAATCAATGTTAAATATGTACCCAAGTATAAATCAAATAAAATAGGAGTACATGTTTATGAAAAACATCACATCAACACAGCTGTGATAAATTAGTAATATCACTGATTGTTCTTTGGTACTGTATTTGCTAACTACAATACACAAATATGATTGGAGGTAAAAATAAAATCTGGTGTCATAATATTTCTCAGGCTGAATGCCCTCTTTTTGTAATATAACAATTCTATTTGTTAATCTTCCAAATTGTGCATCCATATTCACTTGTATTGATTGCTTCCAGAACCCAGATCGGTGCACACCTACTTCAATTTTAATTGAACCTTTCATGGAGATCTGGATGTCACTGTAATTTGTTGTCTATCCTTAACTGCACTTGAATGTAATAGCAGGTCCAGTCATTTCAAAGTTGAGTCAATACATTAGTGTGGATCCAGAAGATCATGTAGGTCAGACCAGTTAAGGATGGCTGATTTCCTACCAGGGAGCATTTTTAAAATTCTGTCACAGGATGTGGGTGTCGCTGACTAGGCCAACATTTATTGCCTGTCCCGGAGTCAACCACATTGCTGTGGTTCTGGAGTCACATGTAGGACAGACCAGCAGTTTTGTTCCCTGAAGGGCATTAGTGAATCAGATAGGTTTTTCTCATGGCAGTCAGCAATGGATTCATAGTTATCAATGGACTCTTAATTCCAGATTTTTTTTTAGAAATGAATTCAAATTCACCATCTGCTGTGGCAGGATTCAAACCTGGGTTGCCAGAACATTACCTAAATCTCTGGATTAACAGTCCAGCAATACTTCTAGGCCAATGCCTTCCCCTCGTGTCAAGATTGTTGAACCAGATTGTTTTATACAATTAATTTTTGCCATGGTCACCATTACTGAAACTAGCTCTTAATTCCAAGTTTTATGAATCAAACTTGAACTCATATTTCCAATGCATTAGCTTGTTGTTCTGGATTACTATTCCAGCAATGTGACCATTATGCTACCATCTCCCTCAACATATAGTGAACAATTTTCATCAATGCCATAGCAAATGAATGTTTCTGCTACTGAAATTGTTAAAAATGTGCAGTTGTTATATATTTTGTAAAGAAAGCTCATCTATCTTTAAAATAGACTCACTGAGCCTCACGACGTGGTTCCCAAAGCCACAGGACTACTTTTTCGAATTCAATTGTAGCTAAAAGTAGGCAATTAAACTATGTTTTAAAAAAACCAACACAAACTGTGGATGATGACAATCAGAAATGAAAACAGAGATCATTGGAAAAACTCAGCAAATCTGGTGGCATCTGTGAAGAGAAAGCAGAGTTAACATTTCAGATCCAGTGACACTTCTTCAGAACTAGTTTATTTAGAAAACTGTTGGGGTATATATTTTGAAGATGTGCGGAAGAAGGCATATGCAGTCTGATAGGGGAAGATATTCCCTATTCAAAAGCACTTGATACTTGTCCAAGGAACTTAGCAATGGGAAGGAGGTGTCTGCTGAGAACAATGTCAGTGTTGCCAACACTTCTTACCAGCAACTCATTAATCCACTGTCTTCAGAGCTGTGGCCTGAGATTCAGTGGCAGTATTGACTGAATCCCAGGTAGCATTGTGGTTCAATTGACCTGACAACCTTCAATTGGAAGCTAACTCTCAACAGGTAGGACTCCCGTCCCAGAGGTCCTTAATCTCAGGGTAAGCCAGAAGAAGAAAGTCAAACTAGAAGGAGTATGTAAAGAGAAAGGTGTTAAGACACTACACTATGGAGCTATGTTCAATAAGCTGTAGCATAGAGAGTGTTCCAGTGCTGATGAGAGCAAGAGAGTCTTACTCTCCTATAAAGAGCAAGCAGCCTGAAAGAATATATGGTTTCTTAGAAATGAGTGGATATAGTTTCTCTAAGAGGCCTGCCACATTTCAGAATGAGAATGGAAGAGAATTTTGACAAGAATTTTCAACATTATTCAGATGTTTGGTCAAATTAAAGCAAGAGAACCCCATTTCCTTACAAAAAGACACTAAGCTCATATATCTCTATTTTCCAAGGAAAATTCCTCATCCTTTATAGTAAAAGGTGGAAAGTTAGATAATATGACTAAAAGTGGGAGTTATATTGACAGAGACTACTTAATACAATAGTAATTGTTCCCAAACCAAATTGATCCCAATCAGTTAACAAAGGAACACAAAGAGAAATCAATTTCATCAGTCTCCAGCAGCGAAGCCAAATTAGCGTGAAGCAAGTTCTTACCAGATCAGATGTAAACAATGATTTTGGCTATTACCTATACATGACAAGTCATGATTGCTGCCTTCATCGCATCAATTGGATGATACTGTTTGAACTATGTTCCCTAACTATTTTCCTTGAGAATCCATGCCAGAACTTTTGCAGATTGATGTCAAGAATTCTTGAAGGCAAACAAGGAATCATTTGCCAACTGGATGATATCCTATTGCATGGCCTAACAAAAAGTGAAAGTGACCCACAGGTCAGCAAAGTGTTATGAAAATGAAGTCCTTATACTAAACAAGAAATGCCAGTTTTCAAAAAACACTAACATTTAGGGCCATAACAAAGAACAATGGATCAGAGAGCTATCAGCTAGCTCTAAAATGCATAAATGATGTGCATTGCTTCTTAAACATGTTGAAGGTCAAGTGAGAAATCTCATCCCTGTCTTAGCCAGGAAGCATCCGAGGAACAGGAGAATCAACCCTTCGGGCATAAACCCTTCATCAAGAATGATGATTACAGGAGATCAAAGCTGGGAGTTAAATATTCAGGGATATGTGACTTTTCAAAAGGACAGGAAAGAAGGGAAGGTTGGTAAGCTAATATTATTGGTATGGCACCGAATAAATACGATAGCAAGAAATGATTTTGAATCAAAAGGTGTAGAATCCATAAGTGTAGAGGTAAGAAATAAATGGGGAAAGAAAACACCAGAGAAGTAGACCATTGACCTGCCTAACAATAGCCATTTGATGAGAAAGAGAATAAATCAGAAGATAATGAAGGCATGTAATAAAGGCAGTTCATTAATCATAGGCAACTGTAACCTTCATGAAGATTGGGATAGACAGTTTAGCTTCCTAGAACAACATGCAATGGATCCAACCAGGAATAAGGCTATTTTGAATCTGCTGATGTGAAGTGAAACACATTTAATGTCTGATGTTGGGCTAAAAGTCCCCTTAAAAACATTGACCATAACATGGTAGAATTTCACTTTCAGTTTGAGATGGAGGAACTTGGGTCAGAAACATCTGTGTATTAGTTGGCATGAGTGGAATCGAAATACAGCAAAGATGTTTGAGATACAGTTGCAGATGTTTAAGAAAATAATCATGTCCCACAACAAAGACATATTCCAGTGAGCAAGGAAGATTTTAGGAAGGAGATAAATAAGCCATCATTGTCCAATGAAGTTAAGGATAGTGTCAAATTGAAAAATATATACAATTTGGCAAAGGTTCATGGTAAGACAGAGGACTGAGAAAATTTTTAAAATTGTGATGACCAAAAAAAAGGGAGAAATAAACATTGAGGTTTAACTTGCAAGCAATATCAAGACAGACAGCTTTAAATTTTTTTTATAAAAAGGAAGACAGAAGCCAAAGTAAACATAGGTCTTTTAGACACTGACCAGGCGATAATAATAGGGAACCAGGAAATGGCAGAGTTGTTGAACAAATACTTTGCATCAGTCTTCATAGTAGAAGACACTAATAGCATTCCAATATTACATAATATTCATGAGGCACTAAGGAGGAGAGAAAATAAATACAATAAATATCACAAGAAGAAAAAAAATGTGAGGGAACGTGATGGGGGTGAAGAGCAATAAATCCCCTGGACCAATGGGATGCATCCTAGGATATTAAAGGAAGTAGCTATAGGAAGCTCTTGTAGTAATCTTTCAGGAATCCTTGGATTCTGGAAAAGTCTAAGAAGATTGAAAAACTGTCCATGTAGCACCTTTATTGAATATCCAGACTCACCCCATCCCCTTACCCACTCAGCACCTATTGACTGAATAAAGATAAGCAACAATTGAAAAAGAAGCAAATATGGAAGTTGCTGGAAAAGCTCAGCAGGTCTGGCAGCATCTGTGAAGAGAAATCACTGGACCTGAAACATTAACTCTGATTTCTCTTCACAGATACTGCCAGACCTGATGAGCTTTTCCACAACTTCTGTTTTTGTTTCTGACTCACAAAATCCACAGTTCTTTCAGGTTTTAATTGAAGAAAAATGGTGTTGGCTGTTCCATGGGGATGTCAAATGTTTTCAGATTTCCCTGGGATTAAGATCATTAGCCACAGATAACATTACTTGGATCAAAAGGAGATCATAAAAATGCCATTTTGAATGAAAAACATCAGGCTGAGACTAATGAGGCATTACTCTGCATCTGTCTTTATTCTCGGCAAGGCACAGGTAATGGCAGATACACTCAGCAATATTGGTGGAACAAGCCAACAAAGATGATTTAATTCTTATTAAAGTGATATACGGTCGGAGTGTCCAAGCAATAAGCACTCTCACTCAGATTGCCACTCTCCTTTTTTTATAGAAGTTCTACATTTCTAACAGGGGATTCCGATCAGGGTTCCGTCACAACTAGAGAGCTGTACTTCCATTTTTATAAGTTTCTCATGATGCAGGTCAGTTGCAGGAAAAGCTTTCTACAGCAAGCAGTTGTGGTTTACTGAAAATTAATGGTCCAGAATCACAGCCAACCACTTTGACAGCTGCTGTCGATTGGTACGTGCATTAGGCTGGGAGAAATCCGGTGTAGTGGGAGTGAGGGGAGGCTGGGTGTTGGGTTTGGGGAGGAATGGTTACATCCTGCAGGGAAGAATGAGTCCCATTATAGGCACAACAGAAGCAAATTAAGTTTGGTACTGTGTAAGAAGGAGAGAAGGTCCAGGTGGGGGAAATGGTGGGTTTGCCTTAGAGGAGGGTGGGGGATGGTTGCTGGGGTCTGCTCCTAGACTGTGAAGGGAGTCAGTACCCAGAGGCTGAAGTGGAGTCAGGTCCTGAGTGGGGAAGGGGATGGAGTGAGTCTGGAGCACAGCAAAAGTTGGGGTATCGGATTCCAGGGATGTCAGGTCAAGTTTTGAGGGGTGTAAGTGTTCTACAGGAGGTCAAATTGGATGTGCATGTATAAGGTAAGTATGGGGTCTGTTAAATAGTTACTCAGGAGTTAGACAATGTATTTGATAGTCCAACATCTCTTGAGTAACTACTTACAGAATTTCATCTGAACCCTTTGAATTCTCTGATTTTAATTGAAACTTTCAGCAGGTTCCAGAAAGAGGGGAATTAGATTAGATTACTTGCAGTGTGGAAACAGGCCTTTCGGCCCAACAAGTCCACACCGACCCGCCAAAGTGCACCCACCCAGACCCATTCCCCTACATTTACCTCTTCACCTAATTGCCCAATGGAATCTTCAAATTCCAGGATATTTCCTTCAGAGTTGGCTATTGTCCAGCAGTCCAAGTATTGGAAAGTTATCACAAACAAAAATGACACTTAATTGTCATGGGAGATTTAGATTAAAGACTTCAAAATGATTTGACAGCAGAACACTTGGAAAACAGTGATATATTGGACAGTATCAGCATGGATTTATGAAAGGGAAGTCATGCTCGACAAATCAATGAAATTTTTTGAGGATATTAACTATTAGTGCTGATAAGGAGTAGCCAAGAAATCAGACCAAGGCTAGTCATCACAGGATGTGGGGCTGTGACACCCCGACTTCATTGAATGCTGTACAGAAAGTAAAGAATGATAAAGCATCATTAATCTCAGACAAGAACCAAGCAAATGAGATCAGGGTGCCCAATCAAAGTTGCAGATTGTCTCGACCTGTTAGACCTCATCCTATTGGACTTTGGGGGAGTGGGCATAGTGATATTATTGACTATACAAATAATTTAAAACAAATTGCTTGATAATGTTTACTGAGTAAGAGAGAAAGTGGGAGTGAAGTTGGAGTGATGGATTATATTGGGATAGGGAGAAAGTGAGGACTGCAGATACTGGAGATCAGAGTCAAAAGTGTGGTGCTGGAAAAGCACAGCGGGTCAGGCAGCATCCAAGGAGCAGGAGAATCGACATTTCGGGCATGAGCCCTTCTTCAGGAAAAATTTCCTGAAGAAGGGCTCATGCCCGAAACATCGATTCTCCTGCTCCTTGGATGCTGCCTGACCTGCTGCGCTTTTCCAGCAACACATTTTCAGCGAATAAGAAAGCCTACTCCAGCAAAATGAGCCAGCAGCCTCTAAGACTGTATGTACAAACACCCACAGATATTAAGCAGAATTATCTAATGATGCTGGTAGCAGGGTTCACTTAAAACATAGACTAAAGTATTTCAAATGACTAGCCTTTGGTAAAGAGCTCCTGCTAGTGTTCTGACTGGCAGGCATAGCACCTGTAACTCCCATTAAATTATGTCCTCCGTTCATCCGAGCCTGGTCTCTCAGACATTCGAGCCTGTTTTTATCCCAGCAAAATATCTTCAACAATTAGCATTTGGAGATGCCGGTGTTGGGCTGGGGCATACAAAGTTAAAAATCACACAACAACAGGTTATAGTCCAATAGGTTTAATTGGAAGCACTAGCGTTTGGAATGCTGCTCTTTCATCAGGTGGTTGTCACAATCACCTGATGAAGGAGCGTCGCTCCGAAAGCTAGTGCTTCCAATTAAACTTGTTGGACTATAACCTGGTGTTGTGTGATTTTTAACTTTCAACAATCAGTATCTCATATTCTGAAATTCTGTTTTAAAGACCATCTGCCTGTCCACATTCCTGCTGGAAAGGTACCTTGTTCAATCAAGCTTAAGGTCACCACCTTTGGCTCAGCATCAGTTTTGCCTTTAGCCTCTGTGAAATGGCTTGAGAATCATTGCTATTTAAAGATATTACATAAATATTGATTGTTGTATATGTCTCTTTTTGAAAATGCCCAGACTGCCTGGCCTATGTTTCTTTGTGGAATGTTTTTTGGCTCTGGTGCAACAACCTTAAATACAAACTTCTTTATGTCTTTTGGTCTTTCAAAGAGGGATGCACTGAGCTAAAGAAGAAATAAGTTGCTTTTTAAGTAAAACAGGACCTTAATAGAGAACAGTTCTTGATGATTTAAAATTAACCATATTTTCATTGCACCCAGAGTATATGTTATTCTGCATATATGAGTTTCGAACGCTTTTCATGGCTTGGTCATTGTTAAATCTGCTAAAAGGCAATGGATCAACATGAAATAATATGGCACATTGTTACATCTAAAAACACTTGTTGAAGTTTTACTCAGCTGTTTGGCCAGACCTACATAATTTGTGGTAGATTCCTGTCAGACTCCTGTTGTGGTACACTCTCACTGGTAGGAATACTTTTGGAGTAAGTCAGAAGGCAGAAGGGGCTGACATAGAAATCTTGGCTGCTGTTGGCAAGAATTAAGTCCATGATTGATCTAATTGAAACCCATTTTCCTTGATCCTACATAAATGCAGTGTTGGCTACACTGGAAGTCATTCCAATCCTTGCCATCAATCCCTCTGTGCTCCTCTCCCATTACCACTTTGACCCTCACCCCACCCTCACTCACCTTTGGCCTGGAGTCTTTCAATGATCCTGGTCTCTGGTGGATGCTTTGCTAGCAACTGGCACTGTTGCCAATAAAACAGAGGGTAAAGGAGAACTGCCAGCCTTTCAGTGGGGCAGGATTTCCATCATTTTGGTCTTGGAGCCTGTGGAAGACTCAAAGATGGCCACTCAAATACCAGTTATCCAACTGGTTGGCAAGACTCCCATCAAGTGGTTAATTGCCATTCAATTTGTTTATTGATTCATAATTCCAATAATTAATGAAATGCTCATTTGTCATTATGTTTGCTATATGAACATGATCTCCTGCTGTCTTTCCTTTAAAAACACAGAACCACTAGATCTTTTCCTAGTTAAAATGTTGAGATGGTAACCATTTTCCTGCGTGCTCTCTTTACACTGAAATTTTCCATGCTAAGTCACTTTATGTATTTTACAATGTATGTTTAGGGGACCAAAGGGAGTTAGAGAAGTTTCTGCATAGTGGCCCATTAACCCTTAATGTGCTGAATAAAATGCTCCAGATGGTTAACAGAATAAATACTGACACTAGTATTCTGAAATGTTCACTATCATGACTGATAAATAGAAATTTATATAATTTTGTAAGATGAAATTATTGAGAAAGTAGACATTAATTTCAAACATGATTGAAAACTAATTTGAAATATGCATCTTGTTTTACAAGTTATTTTGGGTTAATGGCTTAAGAATTTTAAAGAAGTAAAATTCATGCTTTCAGAAAGCTTGGCAACTTTCCCAAACCCATCTGTCTAATCACTTCACAGAAGAAGCCAAACAGCTTCAGCAGCCGAAATTACATTTATTATTACCTTCTAGTTAGTCAATAAAATAGCTGCCTTACATAAAATTTTCAAAAGCTTGACTTCAATCATTTATAATTCTTTAAAGAGACAAATTCTAAATCTCCTGTCAGTGCCTTTTCACAAACAAAAATGTCATTAGCAGTGTAGAAGAAAAATAGGTTCTACTTAACTGCAACATATTTTCTTTGCTAAGCTTCCCTGGTTCTGAGCACAAATCTAACTGTATAAAGGCCCACTTGTGCTTTTGTTCAAGAAATTTCTTTCTATTTAGAATGTATATTTCAATGACCTACTTCAACAATTAAACTGTGATAAATAGCTTTACTAAACTGTAATTCTTCAATAGCTACATCATAAAGGACTGAAAGTACAAATAAGTGAATTGAATTTGACCATTAAATAGATTGAAATATGAACGATTTTAGATTTGGATGTAGTCACTTCTCTAATCAGTGCCAGAAAACATTGGGCCAAATGTTGCTGGAACAGGGCCTGAAGAGTCCCATTATTTAGACTTGTTCATGTGTGTTTAGATTTGTAAACTTTTTGCCAACAAAGCTGCTTGAAGTGGGAGTTGGTAATAGCATAGTGAGATAAACAGGGACCTGGGGAAATGATAAGACAAACAATATATCTCCTTAATAAGGATACTTAATGACAAGAAACAAATAAAGGACTGTGTTATGAATTTGGTCAAGACCAGAAATAAATCCAAAATGCTATTTATTCACTGAAAGAATTAAGCCACAAAATTCCACAGTTCAAACAAAATAAATTCAACAATTGAGGAGTCAAAGGAAACAAACAATAAATCCTATCATAGCTAGCCCTTACACTCAAAACATAGAATGAATATAGTTTAAATGCATGGACAGGCAAATATATAATTACACATTAAATAGCAAATACAACTAAAATATCTTATAAATTGGCTCAATACTCCATCCAGTATGTCATCTATCTCATTGATAATGTCTGTCAAAACTTTGTCTTCCTCACAAAGAATTTCAGCTACTTTTCATTCAGGATGTAACCTAATCCTCAGCAGTACACAAGCAACTCAAATTCCATAACCACGATCTTCATCAAAAATGGCACACAGGCCCTCCTCAACTCTGTTTACATTGGCATAAGTGCACAAATGTTACTTTCAGTAACCAAATCAGCTACACTAACAATATCTTTATTTATTTTTAGCTTCTGCCTTAGCCACCTGCCCCTCAACAACACCCTCTACATTAACTGGGGCCCAAATTACTGGTCCCAAATTACAGAGTCTATTCACCTGGTGGTGAGGAACCAGGTCCATCATTGTGTCCTCCTCTTCAAAGTAGCAGTCCTCAGAGTGACCATACTCCCAGTGGTGCAGTTGAGGCTGTACTAATTAATTGGTGGCCACTAACTATATACAGGCCCAAGTTCCAATGATGGTACAAGGTTCCACTAGGACCATGTTAGTAGGACTCCTGCCACCAGCCCTAAATCTGGCCTATGTTCATTTTCTGCAGGAACATTAAAAAAAAACACTCAATCATGGTGAGGTCAGCATTGACTGCCCATCCTTCCTTGCCCTTGTGGAGGTATTGTGACATATTTGCTTCAACATCTGAATATTTTGTGATGAAGGATAACTACAGTGCTGTTAGATTTGAAGTTATTTGAGATAGGAAATGGTTGTGGTGTATGTTGGCCAACGGATAAGATTCAGGATGCCTGTAACTGTGGCACAATCATCGTATGTTAGAGAAGTGGATTTTGTAGAGCTGACTGACCTTTGTAACATTCAAATCCAACATTGAGTGGCTGTTCTATTTTAGATTAAATGGAAATGTTGTAGCCATTTGCTTGCTAGACCTTTTCAAAAGGCACTAAAGACTGAGCAAGGTTTCAGAGGATCTAAAGTCACATCTAACCCAATTGTTTTCCTGCCCTAAAGGACATTAATGAACTGAATGGATTTTTATAACAACCCAATAACTTCATGGTCATCATTACTGATACTAGTTATTATTCCAGAGTTTTTAAATTAACTGCATTTAAATCTTCAAACGGCTATAGTGAGATTTGCAGCTGAATCTCTGGATTATTAATCAAAACTCTTATGAGTGACTTCAGCTGCCAATTATAATGCTCACTTTTTGGGCAAGGGAAGCTGATTAATAATCATGATCAATTATCATGTAGTTAAAACAATTCTTATCTTGTTAATTTGTAGAATTACCTTTCTTTGGGAGTTTCTGGGCAATTCTGTGCAAAGTGAAAATCAAAGTGAGATTAAATAGGACATGCTAGTTGTTCCAGTGTAAGTCAGTCAATGAACCTGCAGTAATTCACAATTAACATGGTATATCTTCCTTATAACAATGTGTTGGCTAATTTGTGCTCTGTTTAGATGTTCTCATATTATCAGCAAAATCTGGCAGTTAGCTCGAGGATAAACTGATCTGTCTGACATATATGTACCTTTCTGTTTTTGCACACTAGTATTTTCCTGTCTGGAAATTTACATTCTCAAATAAAGACAGAACAATAAAGATTATTTTAAAAGTTTGAGTGACCATCTAATCCCTGACAGTCCAGAAAAGGAAACAAAATCTAATCACAAGTCTAGTGAGGGCCATCCAATCCCTGGTGGACATGTGGTGAAAACACCTTTGAGACATTTGACAATAAAATGTATCAACAGGCATCCACAGCAACAGTACTGCCAATTTTCCCTGGAGGTATCCTCAGAAAGGGACCAGATACAGTCCTTTGTGGCCCGCGCCTTTCCTTTCTGTGCCGTGTCTCATTTTCTGTATCCTTTGTATGGTTTCAAACTGCTCCTGTTCTCAAGTGGTTCCAAATTCATTTAATACCTCTGTCTCCCCAGAGCACACTGCAAGTAGACACACTCCATTGGTAGCTACTTGTAGCTTTTGGATGCATTATGGCGTATTCTTCAACCCACGCCCCCAGGGTCTTAAACCATACTGCAAAATGGTAAACAGGATATTTCAGGGATACTTTTACAGAGGCCCAGTAAGAAAAATAAAATTATGTTCCTCACATCAATTGGAAGGGAATTGAGCACAGTTTTCTTACCCTGCTCAGAGAAAGTGTTTTTATATCATTCCAACCTTGCTGCCTGTGGATGAAGTGTTTGGCTTCATTGTTCCATTTAGATGAATTATTACTTTAACTTTCAAGGTCAGAAAGCATTTTTTTAAATTTGGAAATCAATTTGTAGATACTTTATTTTAAACTGTGAGGTTAAATTTAATGACTCCTGAAGCACATGGAAGGAACACAATATGTGAATAGCTGATGTGAAAACAACATGGACAGTATAAAAACCTGCAGGTTTAAATGATTTGGCATCCAGCCAGCGCAAACAGTACTGCTATTTGGCTGAATGTTTGAGCAGTGTCAATACTGTGCCTGAACTAATTTTAAAGGGTAGGTGAATTGTGTGTCCAGGTATTTGCGTTCCTGTGGGGAGTTAATAAATGTAAAGAAGTAAATAAAAGCAAAATACTGCAGCTGCTGAAAATCTGAAATAAAAAAACAGAAAGTGTTAGAGAAATTTAGTCCAACATTATTTGTGGAGAGAGAAACAGAGTTAAAGTTTTCAGTGTAGCTTGACTTTTCATCAGAACTCAAAAAGAATATTTCCAAATGGGAGACAATTAACCACTACATTTTCTGACACTGCTTTGGAGTTGTTATGCACAAAAGAAAGGAATGTAGGTGCTCTGTATCCAGAGTGAGCCAAGAGTGAGCCAAGCACAAACAGAAATTGCTGGAAAAGCTCAGCAGGCCTGGCAGCATCTGGGGAGAGAAATCAGAGTTCACATTTCGGGTGGAGGAAGGGTCACTCGACCTGAAACGTTAACTCTGATTTCTCTCTACGGATGCTGCCAGACTTGCTGAGCTATTCTAGCAATTTCTCTTTTTGTTTCTGATTTACAGCATCCTCAGTTCTTTTGATTTTTTATTTAAGACATCCAGATACATGTTTAGAAGTCAGTGGAAATGGATGTCCATGAAGGTTAATGCGACGAATCAAGTTGGGAGAACCTGGATGTAGTACCACAACTGTTTAACAGCAACACAAGGTCGATGAATGCATCTTCAAATGTCATAACCTATTAACAAGACCATGGCCTCAGGAACTGCTCAATCACCATACTAACAACTATCAGCAATCTCTATCAATCAGGATCCATTTATTTTCTCCAACGTACTCTTGTACACTTAGCACTGTTGCAAGTCTCACACCGTGTCTCTCAGCTTCGATAGACTTCCAGCTGTTCAACCATGACAGTCACATCACTCAAATTGTTTATAGCACACTCACTGACACACTTGCCTTTCTCTTGCAGGACAAGGTGCAACACAAGTTGAGGCAGCAGTGCAAGGGTACAGACTTTCTTGCATATTCTGGTCCTATGCAAGTTGCTGGTGTCAGTGGATTACCCATGTCTGATATTGTGGCCAGTGCAGGCACTGAAGCCATTAGATTTGGTATCCATAATCCAAATTTGCCCTTTCATGTCCTCAACTTATTGTATACTCTCTTCTGACCTATAAGCTGCACTTCTTACATTCCTCCTCTTTCTTGCCATATTAACTTTTGTTTGTACATTTCATCATTCACATACACAAGAAGAGCAATCTGGTGAATGGCAAGAGCAGAGTGATTATGAATACAGTAGACACCATCATCATTTGATCTCACACTTGGAGCCACCAGTTCAAGAACTACATTACAAATAGACCAAACATTTATGAGCCATTCTATGGTAGACTGGAAGTGGGATGTGGAAAGCCATCTGAGTATGTCTATTGTTTTCACGCTGGCATGTGGCTGCCTATCAGAAGTCCGATTAAGCCACTTCAATGGCAATACTGGTGCTCTCCTAACCTCCATGTGCATTTTGCACAGATCAGGAAGGCCAGACCTTGCTTGGAGAAATAACCCAGTGAAACCTGCTGATCTCCCAGTGGGCTCTCTTACATCACTGTAATTCCCAGGACATTGTGAGTTACTGTTGACCAAAAACTGAACTATTCCAGCCATCGAAGTGCCATGGTTATAAAAGCAGGTCAGGCGCAAAGGCCTTGTAAATGCCACAAACAGGTTCAGAAAATAATCAAGAAAGCTAATGGAGTACTGGCCTTTACATCTAGTGGACTGAGTATCAGGACACAGACGTAATGCTGCAACTATACTAAATCCTCTTTAGACCCATTTGAAGTAATGAGAGCAGACGTAGTCTCCACGTGTTAGGATGGATATATTGGTCTTGGACGGAGTACAATGCATCATAGAATTATAGAATCCCTACAGTGTGGAAGCAGGCCATTTGGCCTGTCGAGTCCAAACCAACTCTCCGAAGAGCATCCCACTCAATCCCATCTCCCCAGCCTATCCCTGTAATCCTACATTTCCCATGACTAATCCACCTAAGATGCACATCTCTGGACACTATGGGCAATTTAGCATGGCCAATCCACCTAACCTGACCATCTTTGGACTGTGGGAGGAAACCTATTCACCCAGAGGAAACCCATGCAGACACGGGCCAAATGTGCAAACTCCACACAGACAGTAGCCTGGGACTGGAATCGAACCTAGATCCCTGGCACTGTAAGCCAGCAGTATGTTTACAAAGAATGATACCTGGACGTCAGGGGTTGGGTTATGAGGATACATTATCTAAATTAGCCTTATTTTCTCTTGAATTTAGAAGTTTAAGGGCTGATCGGATCAAATTCTTCAAGTTATTAACAGGAAAAGACCGGGCAGATAAACTATATCCATTGGTAGGGATTCTAAAACTAGGGGGCACAGTCAAGGCCAGACCACTCAGGAGAGATGTTCGGAAGCACTACAACACACAAAGAGTATTGAGGTTTGGACTTCTCTGTTATAAATGGCAGTTGATCCTAGATTAGTTGTTTGTTTTAAATCGGAGATAGAAACATTTTTGTTTAGCAGCAGTATCAAGGGATAAGGGCCAAAGGCAGATACATAGAGTTAAGCCACGATCTCATTAAATGATGGAATAGACTTGAGGGGATGAATGGCCTACTTCTGCTCTTTTGTTCACACAAGACTGGGAATTCTGCATTGAATAAAAATGCCTTTCTGACTCGCCAAAGTATGTCCACCATCTAAAAACACAAGTCAGGCATCTGATGAATACGTTCCACTTTTCTGGATGAGTGGAGTTCCAACAACACTAAACACCATCCAGGGCAAAACAGCTCACTTGAGATATATCCTGAATGTCTTGAAACAAATTTCCAAATTAATTGAGGTGTGATCTGCCAAAGAAGCTGTGTCTTCTGGGTGTTTCAATGGCTCATTATAAAAATGTACTGATGCTGTGGGAAGAAGTGATAAACCAGTGAATTTGCAATTATAGTTTAAATAGTCATTCTGCCTCCATTAAAAATAAATGTTTTGGAAACATTACACTTACTTTTTTTTCCCTGAATGTTTAAAAAAGCTCTGGAATCTTCCTAGAAATGGTTAAATAATACACATTGTCTGAACAGAAAACAACTTTGAAGAGCACTTGTTTTCAGAAAAAGCTGCTGGTTAGAGTTTTTAAAAATTTGTATTCCTATGATCTGAAGACTGGAACTCTTCCCAGTTCATTAAAACTGGCATGGATCATTATCCTTCATAAGGAGTGCAAGGATTCACTATTGCATAGAAACCTTTGCTCAATCATTGCTCACTTGAAGGCATCCAAATAGGTAAATTATTTTTCAGAATTTCTGTGTGCAAATGATAGTTGACTTTCCTGGATAACTGCTATACTTCCACTAATGGACATCAATCTGTAATAACTCCACAGAAGCTGGTATCCCGTCACCAAGTCACTCTCTATTTAATGTGGAAAGTCCCTGACAGTGATCCAGCTCCCTCAGAGCCAGCTCTGAGTGTGAATAGAACCGCTGACACTCCGGTTTATATCTGTCAGTTAGCTCTCCCTGATTTGGCCAGATTAATAGCCCCAATCAGGGAACTCATATTCTATGAGGTGTACCTGGTTGACCTTGTTACAATCACAACATCCTTTCCCCTTCAGTCCATGGATATAGGCCAGTTCTTTTTTAAAATAATAGTGCTTCTTGGGGTGTTTTAGCATTGGGTCAGATTCTGCCTCTGATAAGTGTGGGGTGTAACACATAATAGCTTGCATCTTGCACCAGGAGCATTTCGGAAGAAATTCATTCTCTTCTTCAGGAGAAAAGACATCAAGGCAGAGACATCCACCGTATCCATCGCAGATTCCAAGGTATTTTCAATGCTTGGTGGAGAGAGAGAAGCCACGGGTTCTGGAGCAATAGGAAAAGCTATCAAGGAGAAGGGCATGCTTGGCTCCCACACCATTTGTGAGTTTGCAGCTTTCATATGGTCCACTTGCTTGTTCAGGACCATGACATCTACCCAAACTTTATACATCACTGATCCTAACCTTGCATTGACCGTGCCCCTTACACATGAGGAGCCATCCCTACACCAAACTTTATCCTTGAAATAAACTGTCTGTCTTGCTTAGTGGAGTCATCTTTTCCTCATGCTGTTTCCCCCTCCCCTCAAGTCTGGGAAGATCAGATTTAACCTGGTACAAATTCTACTCCCCATTAGCAACTCTGCTGCAGATATCCCTGTAGTAGCATGGGGGTCCAATAATCAAACAGGAAGTGGCACAGTTTAGTATCTAGTGAAGCTGTAGGTTTCTTTAATTCTGCCTTCAAAGTTTGGACTGCTCTTTCTACAAGACCATTGGATGATGGAGCTGTCTTTACATGTTGAATGTGATTTGACTTGAGGAAATACTCAACTTTCCTGCCAGGAAACAATGGCCCATTATCTGTGACCAATACTTCTGGGAATCCAGATATTGCAAAAGATGCGTGCAGTTTTTCAATCATCGTTCCCATGTTTGATGAATGAAGCCTATGCAGGTCCAGTTATTTTGGGTGGGTGTCCACAATAGTTAAGAACATTGAGCCCAAAAAAGGACCTGTTTTGTTGATGTGTAACTGAGTCCCTTTCCATCAAAGTTTTACCTGCACATCCACTAATATCATTGATTGCATCCGTTGCTCCCGATGCGGTCTCCTCTACATTGGGGAGACTGGGCACCTCCTGAGCACTTTAGGGAACATCTCCGGGACACCCGCACCAATCAACCACACCACCCATGGCCCAACATTTCAACTCCCCCTCCCACTCTGCTGAGGACATGGAGGTCCTGGGCCTCCTTCACCACCGCTCCCTCACCACCAGAAGCCTGGAAGAAGAACGCCTTATCTTCCGCCTCGGAACATTTCAACCCCAGGGCATCAATGTGGACTTCAACAGTTTCCTCATTTCCCCTTCCCCCACCTCACCCTAGTTCCAAACTTCCAGCTCAGCACTGTCCCCATGACTTGTCCGGACTTGTCCTACCTGTCTAGCTCCTTTTCCACCTACCCACTCCACCCTCTCCCCCCTGACCTATCACCTTCAACCCCTCCCCACTCACCCATTGTACTCTATGCTACTTTCTCCCTACCCCCACCCTCCTCTAGCTTATCTCTCCACGCTTCAGGCTCACTGCCTTTATTCCTGATGAAGGGCTTTTACCCGAAACGTCGATTTCGCTGCACTTTGGATGCTGCCTGAACTGCTGTGCTCTTCCAGCACCACTGATCCAGAATCTGGTTTTCAGCATCTGCAGTCATTGTTTTTACCATTTCCATTAATGTGGGGGAGCTGCTAGTGGTATTTGTCCTTGCTGGCACTCTGGGCATTGCCCCACCAATGTGGGTATACCTGCAACCAATCTTTGCCCCCAGACACAATTTCTCACCAACACCTTCATTTTGATAAACTCCTGGATGACCCTGATGGAGTTCAGCCAGTATTTGGTGGCAACCTTTGATGGTTACATCATTAATCCCATCCTTGTCGCTACTGAAATAAGTCCACAGAGGCTGATATACCGTCACCAAGTTACCCTTTATTTACATGTGGAGAGTCTTTGACATTGATCCAGCTCCCTCAGAGTTAGCTCTCAGAGTAAACAGAACCTCTGACACTCTGTTCTTATCTGTCAGCCCAGGCTCCTTAATTGGACCAGATTAACAGCCCAAAGCAGCAAACTACCCATATTCTATGAGGTCCACCTGGCTGACCTTATTACAATCACTACACAAACAATTTAGTTCTTCATAGTTACAAGGCAAATTTGTATAATTTCAAGACATTAGGAATTCATAAAAAGTTAAAAGATAACTGCCTGACGAAGAAAAGCTGAACAATATACAGACTATCAGCTTGACAGATTAAAGAATGTAAAATGTAATATACATGTATTAGATTTGATTCTCTACAATGTGGAAACAGGCCTTGTGGTCCAACAAAGCCACATTAACCCTCCGAAGAGTAACTCACCTAGACCCACTTCCCTCTGACTAATGCACCTGACACTATGAGAAATTTAGCATGGCCAATTCACCTGGCCTGTACATCTTTGGATGGTGGGGGGAAACCAGAGTAAACCCACGCAGACGCGGGGAGAATATGCAAATTCCACATAGACAGTTGCCCAAGGCTGGAATCAAACCTGGGCCCCTGGTGCTGTGAGGCAGCAGTGCTAACCATTGAGCCACTGTGCCACCTCCTATCTTCCAACAAAAAAGTTTTCAAAGTTCAAAGTTCCACTTCCAAAGCTGATAACATCCCAGGACGGTTTACAGGACAATAATTGGAAATAATTTGCATTGAGTGAAGAAGTGGATATTAGGATGAGGGTCAAAAGCCTGAAGGTGAAGAGGAAGGTTTTAAAGGATGAGAGAGAGCTGGAGAACCTAATGGTGAGTAACTTTACATCTAATTCTAGGAGGATTATAGTTATTATAAATAAAGACATGCACAACATTGCAAAAGGATTCAACACAAGGATGAGAATTGTCAAATCAAGGTATATGTGGACCAGGATCCAATGTAAATCAACCAAAAGAAGAGAATGATGACTGACTGATCTTGCACTGTCCTTTCTTAACTTTTACCTTATTTTATTGATTTATACGCAATGCCTTTTGCTGCTGCATCTTATGACAGACGGGTCAATAAACGTTTGGGGTTGTTGACTGCAAGACATGATTTGGAATCTGTTAATCCAGAAGTCAATTGTTATCTTGAGCTGGTCTTTGGGATTTCTTTTGGATCTTAGTTGTCTATGGAAATAGTGGTTGTGTTAATTCCATGAAGCCCTTCCTTGCCAATCATAAGTAAGATCTGTAGAACTCATTCCTCAAGATTATGTATCACTTGATCTGCAAAATGGAATTGCATGGATTGTTTAAATAATCGTAATTCATTAAGGGTATTGCAGTATTCACAATTTATAATGAGGTTTCTGCTATCTGATTCCACTTTAAAAGCTTTGCACTACACCACTTTAAGCTGTACATCTTGCTGCCACTAAATGTCAAACTGGTCCTTCCTTTATAACAAGTACTTTGCAATTAATGTTATGAAAAAATTGTTACTTATCTACCAACAGAAAAGAACAGAGTGATCTATCTTTTCAGCTTTCTGCACTGCATTTTTCTAGCCTTGTGTCCAAGCTCAAGACCATAAACCATAAGATATCGGAACAGGATTAAGCCATTCAGCCTATCAAGTCTGATTCACCATTCGATCATGGCTGATATGTTTCTCAACCCATTCTCCTGCCTTCTCCCCATACGTTTTGATTCCCTCACTAATCAAGAACCTATCTATTGCTGTCTTGAACACACTCAATGACTCGGTCTCAACAGCCTGCTGCAGCAATGAATTCCACAGAATAACCACCTGCTAGCTGAAGAAACCCCTCTTCATCTCAGATCTAAAGAGTCACCCCTTCATTCTGAAGCTGTGCCCTCATGTCCTAGTCGCTCCTACTAGTGGAAGCACCTTCTCCATGTCCACTCTATCCAGGTGTCTCAGTATTCTGTAACTTTGAATTAGATCCTCCCTTGTCCTTCTCAAGTCCATCAAGTACAGACTCAGATGTCTCAACCATTGCTCATATGACAAACCCTTCATTCCCAGGACCGTTCTCATAAACCTACTCTGGACCCCCTCCAATGCCAGAACATCTTTCCTTAGATTCTGGGTCCAAAACTGCTCACAGTATTTCAAGTGTGGTCTGACCAAAGCCTTATACAGCCTCAGCAGTACATCTCAGCTTTTGTTTTCTAGCTGTCTTGAAATGAATGCTAACATTGCATTTGCCTTCCTAACTACCAAATGAACCTATATGTCAACCTTAAGAGAATCCTGAACTGGGGCTCCCAAGTCTCTTTATGCTTCAGATTTCTGAAGCCTTTCCCCATTCGGAAAATAGACAATGCCTTTATTCTTCTAATCAAAGTGCATAACCTCACACTTTCCTACATTATAAACCATCTGCCACTTCTTTGCTGACTTCCTAGTCTATCCAAGTCCTTCTGCAATCTCCTCACTTCTTCCACACTAGCTGCGCCTCCACCTATCTTTGTGTCATCTGCAAACTTAGCAACATTCCCCTCAGTTCTTTCATCTAGATTGTTAATGTATAACATGAATGTTTGTGGTCCCAATAAGGACCGCTGTGGAACACCACTAGGCGCTGGCTGTCATCCTGAAAATGACCACTTTATCCCTAATCTCCGCCTTATGCCAGCCAGCCAATCCTCTCTTCATGCCAGAGCCTTGCATCTTGGGCTCTTATCTTATTTAGCATACTCCTGTCTGGAAATTCATTTTGGAAATCCTTTTTATATTTAAATAAGGGAATTTTAAAAATTGCCTCCATTTTGGAAAACACTTACATTTTAATTAGTAATAAATAAGCTCTGTTTTCTTAATTAGCATTGCCCTGTCTACGATCTAGAAAGTTGTCGATGCTCACAGAAACTAAGGCTGCTGAAGGGTGAAATGCTTCCCCTTTGTTTGCGAATTCCACTGAAAAGTAAATTGCTGCCAATATTTCCTGGAGGAGTTCTTGGAGAAGGATTAGATACAATACTTACCCCGTTAATCCTAGACATACTTCCTGATCATTAACCTAATGAGCAATTAGTGTGCAAATGCAGCAACGTTGCGAAAAGCACAGAGTGGTTACACATAAAGTGCCATTTTTGTGAAGCAAATGGCAAAGCTATATTTTGTTTGTGGAATGGGAGCAATGTTATGAAAGATTTAATTGTTCTTGAGGAGGTGGTGGTGAATTTTTTTTTGATCTGTTGCAGACCACAAGATTCTGGTGCTTGCACAATGCTACCAAAAAGTGATTTGTAGATCTTTAACCCAGTGATGGTGCAGCCAAATAATATAATTTTTGGTTACAATGGTGTCAAGCATCTGCTGCCCTTGTTATTCTCAGTGATAGAGGTAGCAGGTTTGGAAGGTGCTGTCAAAAGAGTTTTACTGAGTTTCTACAGTTACCTTGTAGATGGTATGCACTACTGCCGATGTGCACCAGTTATGAAAGGAATCAACATTTAATGTGGTGGATAGAATGCCAAACATGTGGGATGTTTTATCCTGGATGACGTTCAACTTCTTGAGTGCTGTTGAAAGATCTTTCGTACATTTAGTTTTTCGCTAAAACTTGGCTCTTCAGCTCTCAAAGACTTTCCAGCGATTCTTTGGACCATATTCAGTTTGGTAACAACAAATATTTGTACAGAATCCATGGAGTGGGAGAAAGTGAGGGAGAGAGTTAAAATTCAAATAATAAATTGAGGACTATAGCAATGGGATGGTTCTTCACAGAGCAGAGAATATCAAGATAGGATTTACTGGAGTCATTCTGAGTGATTTTGATAGAGTGATTAAGAGAGTTTATTTCCAGTGGGGCTGGAAACTAAAGGCCACAAGTTTAAGATAATTGACAAAAGAGAAGATTGGACATGAGGAGAATTTTGCTTTAGATTGAATTGTTATGAAATTAACTGCACTGTCTGAAATGGTACTGCAAACAGATTCCATTGCAACTGCAAAAGGAAATTATACATGTGTATTGTTACAATTACCATAAAGACCACTGATGTTTAAAAAAGATTTGAATTCCCAGTGACTGATTTAAAGTGTCATTTGATCCAAGACTTTTTCTTACCTCTTGCAATCTGCACGCTTCAGGTTTCAAATTCTTAGCTCAGCCATCAAAATAAAGCAGGAGTTGAGATAACTAATGATTTCAATAGCCAGCTGGCCCCAGGAAATCTATATGCATGAATCCCAAGCCTATTCCAATTTCACCACTATAAAAATGCTGTGCTCAGGTGTGCGACTTGTGATTTCCAAAGACTTCTGCTACTTTTGCACAATGTTGGCAGTCTTTCAGCTGAAAAATTGGCTCAATGTCAATTTTGGGGAGTTTCATGCAGGATTTCTCCATGAGTCCAGACAGGTTACCTCGGGTAAATCCCTTTTGCTCACCTCCTTATAAATGCACCACAATTCCATGGCACCGCTCTCTTGGCTTAACAGCAGCAGACATACTTGCCACTGTCAGGACCCCAGGATTTCCGCTATCAGGGCTGGCTTTATAACCCAAATGTGAGCCAGGTCACTCACTGCTTGCCTTGGATAGTCCCTCACGTTACACATAGTGGCAGGAATGAAAAGGAAAAGCTTTTGAGGCACTAAGATAGCACAGGTTACACCCTAGAGATCTGTGGAAAGCTAGGGAAGTGATTGCTGGACCTCTTAGATACTTGTATCATCGATAGTCACAGGTGGGGTGCAGGAAAACTGGAGGTAGACTAACTTGGTGCCACTATTTATGAAAAGTGATAAGGAAGAGTGATAATTATAGACCAGTGAGCCTGACATTGGTGGAGACAATCCTGAGGGATAGGATTTACATGCATTTGGAAAGGCAAGGACTGATTAGGGATAGTCAACATGGCTTTGTGTATGGAAAATCATGTCTCATGAATTTGATTGAGGTTTTTGAAGAAGTAACAAAGGAATAATGAGGGCAGAGCAGTGGATGTGATCTATATAGACTTCAGTAAGGCATTCAACAAGGTTCCTCATAGTAGACTGGTTAGCAAGGTTAGATCTCATGGAACATAGGGAGAACGAGACATTTAGATTTAGCCATCTAGCGATTTGAAGGTAAATGACAGAGGATGGTGGTGGAGGGTTGCTTTTCAGATTGAAGGCCTGAGACCAGTGGTGTGCCAAAAGGATCGGTGCTGGGTCTGGTCCTTTTTGTCACTTATATAAATGATTTGGATGTAAACATAGAAGGTATAGTTAGCAAGTTTGCAGATTACACCAAAATTAAAGGTGCAGTGGACAACGAAGAAGGTTACCTCAGATTACAATGGGATCTTGACCAGATGGGTCAATGGGTAAAAAGTGAGGTCTGCAGATGCTGGAGATCAGAGCTGAAAATGTGTTGCTGGTTAAAGCACAGCAGGTTAGGCAGCATCCAAGGAACAGGAAATTCGACATTTCGGGCCAGATTCCTGATGAAGGGCTCTGGCCCAAAACGTCGAATTTCCTGTTCCTTGGATGCTGCTTAACCTGCTGTGCTTTAACCAGCAACACATTTTCAGCTCAGATGGGTCAATGGGCCAAGGTGGCAAATGGAGTTTAATGTAGATAAATGCAAGGTGCTGTGTTTTGAAAAGGCAAATCAGAGCATGACTTATACACTTAATGGTAAGGCACTGGGGAGTGTTGCTGAACACAGAGACCTTGGAGTGCAGGTTTATAGTTCCTTGAAAGTGGAATCGCAGGTAGATAGGATAGTGAAGAATACTTCCCTTTATTGGACAAGCATTGATTATAGGAGTTGGGATGTCATGTTGTGGCTGTACAGGACATTGGTTAGGCCAGTTTTGGAATATTCCATACAATTCTGGTCTCCCTCCTATTGGAAGGATGTTGTGAAAGTTGAAAAGATTCAGAAAAGATTTACAAGAATGTTGCCAGGGTTGGAGGATTTGAGCTATAGGGAGAGGCTGAATAGGTTGGAGCTGTTTTCCTTGGAGCATCGGAAGCTGAGGGGTAACCATATGGAGATTATAATATCATGAGAGGCATGGATAGGGTGGGGGAGTCCAGAACTAAAGGACATAGGTTTAGAGTGAGAGGGGAAAAATTTTAAAGGGACCTAATGGGTAAGTTTTTTATATACAGAGAGTGGTACATGTATGGAATGAGCTGCAAGAGGAAGTGGTGGCAGTTGGTACTATTACAGCATTTAAAAGGCATCCGGATAGGTATTTGAATAGGAAGAGTTTAGAGAGACATGGGCAAAGTGTTGGGCAAATGGGACAAGATTAGGTTAGTATATCTGGTCATCTTGGACGAGTTGGACCAAATGGTCAGTTTCCCTGCTGTATGTCTCTATGACTTTGTGACTCGCTTGCCACTTTTCATCATCAACTGTGTGACTGCTTAGCACTGAAACTGCAGCCATGAGAGTGAAGCTAAATAGGTTACCTGTCATTAGAGCTATACCGTGTTAGAATCTTAGGGAGTGCTGCTACTTCCTTAATGTGCAGCATTGTATAATATTTTATCATTGTTCAGAACTAACTTTTGCTCACTTCTTATTGACTGACTTTGAAGGACAGCCCCCAACTGTTGAATGACCAGATGCCTGACTGATTACTAACTTACTAACTTTTTGATTCATTGCATTTGACCTCCATATAGACAACACTGCTTCCAACTTCAAGTCTGCAGTCCAGAGGACCCGAAAAGGTTAAACAGAATGTACTAATCTCACAAAGCATGGGATCAGTAATGACCAGAAATTTGTAAGAATTGTGCCTGTTTATTTATGAGCTTCTTAAAGTTGTGGACTGAAATGAGAAAGAACTGTTTTAAAACCAGTGTTATGAAATGTATGTTTGGAAATACATATAACCTGACACTCCTGGCAAGCATCATAATTGCTGTTTGAACAAATAGTAATTGGAAGTTGTAGATGAATTAGAACTGAGGGGCTCCATGTACAGCAAGAAATTTGCAGCAAGTTGACTGAACTATAGACTAGTGACCAGTTAATGATGACAATTCCTGCCAGATTGCTTTTCAGGGACAGTTTGGAGCTGAGAACAAGTTATACAGAAGAGTTTTGATCTCCAACAGTTCAGGTGCTGCCTCTCTAATCTCTGCAGTCAAAACTCACTTTACACCTGAGGAAACCCAGTTAATTTTCCTCTCAAGAGTTGCCATAAGCTGTGACTTTTAATTGATATATCAGAGACATTTTGCAAGTCAACTGGCCACCATGCATCGCTTGCAAATCAATGGGAGCATTTGGAAATGGGAATCCAGGTAGAAACTTTTCAATCAACAAGAACCAACTCAACAGCTTTTGTGGACAAAGACTGAATTATCTTTCCAGATTTCCCCTCCATCCCAAGCTTTTCCCTTGTCTGTATGTCTGTCTGTCTGTGTTTAAGGGAGAGTTGTAAGGTTAATAACATTCTAATTACCAGTATTATAGGTTGATGACTTGTAACCATTCACCTGTATCTAGAGTCAAATTGTGATAAATAGTGACTTTTGCTCAGTACACAAACCTGGTCCATGCTTTTTATCAACCTGGGTCTGAGAATCAGGTAAATTGGACAATTTTGAATGCATATTTTAAAATGTTTAACTTTTGTAATGACTCTGGGAATAGCAGGATTTGATTTCCGCTGTGCTACCCCAATGGTTTATAATAATTTTAATCTGGAAACAAATTCTACGCATATGAACTAATACAAGGTTAGTAAACCTTGAGCAATAGGTTTCATTAATGTTGTGCAAAACTTAATTCCAGGTCTCCTTTAAGGTGGATTCTCCGACTGACTGACAGGTTGGCGTTCTTTTGGACCAGAGATCTGCTTCATAAGGTTGAAGCCTACAAGAATATAGAAAAGAACAAAGAACAGTACAGCACAGGAACAGGCTATTCGGGCTGCTAAAATTGTGTTGATATATGATACCTTTCTAAACTAAAAGCCTTTTGTCTTTACATGATCTGTTTCCCTCTATCCTTTGCCTATTCATGTATCTGTTAAGATGCTTCTTAAATGTTGCTATTGTATCCACCTCCATTATTACCTCCTCTGACAGCACATTTCAGGCACTTACCACCCTCTTTGTAAAAATCTTGTCTCTCGCATCTCCGTCAAAGTTACCCCTTTTAGTTGAAACCAATGTTCCCTAGTAATTAACACTCCTACCTTGGAAAAACAACTCCAACTATCCATCCATCTCATAATTTTGTAAACTTCGATCAGATTGTCCCTCAATCTTCAATGTTCAAGTGAAAACAAACTACGTTTGTCTGATCTCTCCTCATAACTAATATCTTACAAAGCTGGCAATGTCTTGGTAAACCATTTCTGTCCCCTTTCCAAAGCCGCCACATCTTTCTGGAAGTGTGGCCAAACTGAAGTTCTATACAGCAACAATGTGACTTGCCAATGTTTATAATTTGTGTCCCGAACAATGAAGCCACTCATGCCATATACTTTCCTAACCACCTTACCCACTTATGTTGACAATTTCAGGTGTCTATGGACCTGTATGCCTAGATCTCTCTGTATGTTGATGCTACTAAGGGTACTACCATTTACTGAATATTTCCCTCCTGCATTATATCTCCCAAATGAATCACTCACATTTGTACAGATTAAATTCCATCTGGCATTTCTCTGACCTGATCTCCAGCCTATTCATATCCTGCTCTATCAGACATAGAATCAGGAGATGTAGAGTCACTATGGATAGAGCTGAGAAATTCTAAGGGTAGAAAGACACTAATGGGAGTTGTCTACAGGCCCCCAAACAGTAGTCTGGATGTAGGTGTAAGTTGAATAAGGAGTTGAAATTGGCCTGCCGCAAAGGTATTACGACAGTTGTTTCAACATGCAGATAGACTGGAAGAATTATGATGGTAATGGACCCCAAGAAAGGGAGTTTGTGGAGTGCTTCCAAGATGGATTCTAAGAACAGCTTGTACTGGAGCCTATAAGGGAGAAGTTAATTCTGGATCTGGTGTTGTGCAACAAACCGGATTTGATCAGGGTCCTCGAAGTAAAGGAGCCATTATGAGGTGGTGACCATAATATGATAAGTTTTAATCTGAAATTTGAGAGTGAGAAGGGAGAATCGGAAGTGTCAGTATTGCAGTTGAACAAAGGGAACTATGGAGCTATGAGGGAGGAGCTGGCCAAAGTTCAATGGTTCAGTACTCTAGCAGGGATGGCAGTAGAACAACAATGGCAGGTATTTCTGGATATAAGCAGAAGGTGCAAGATCAGTTCATTCCAAAGAGGAAGAAAGATCCTCAGGGGAGGCTGGGGCGGCTGTGGCTGACGAGGGACATTAACGACTGTATAAATATAAAAGAGAAAAAGTATAACATAGCAAAGATGAGCGGAAAGCCAGAGGACTGGGTAACTTTTAAAGAGCAACAGAGGATAACTAAAAAGGCAATACACAGAGAAACAATGAGGTACAAAGGCAAACTAGCCAAAAATATAAAGGAGGATAGTAAAAGTTTTTTTAGGTATGTGAAAAGAAAAAAATGGTTAAGACTAAAATTGGCCCCTTGAAGACAGAAACGGGTGAATTTATTATGGAGAACAAGGAAATGGCAGAAGAGTTGAATAGGTACTTTGGATCTGTCTTCACTGTGGAAGACACAAGCAATCTCCCAGATGTAATAATAGTTGCTGAAGAACCTAGGGTAATGGATGAACTGAAGGGAATTTATATTAAGCAGGAAATGGAGTTGGATAGATTGTTAGGTCTAAAGGCTGATTAGTCCCTGAGACCTGATGGTCTACATCCTGGGTACTTAAGGAGGTGGCTCTAGTAATTGAAGATGCATTGATAATCATTTTCCAATGTTCTATAGATTCAGGATCAGTTCCTGTGGATTGAAGGATGGTTAATGTTGTCCCACTTTTCAAGAAAGAAGGGAGAGAGAAAACAGGGAATTATAGATTGGTTAGACTGATATCAGTGGTGAGAAAGATGTTGGAGTAAAAAATGAGGTCTGCAGATGCTGGAGATCACAGCTGAAAATGTGTTGCTGGTTAAAGCACAGCAGGTTAGGCAGCATTCAAGGAACAGGAAATTCGACGTTTCGGGCATAAGCCCTTCATCAGAAAGATGTTGGAGTCAATTATAAAAGATGAAATTCTGACTCATTTGGATAGCAGTAACAGGATAAGTCAGAGTCAGCATGGATTTATGAAGGGGAAATTGTGCTTGACTAATCTTCTGGAATTTTTTGAGGATGTAACTATGACGAAGGACAAAGGAGAGCCAGTGAATGTAATGTACTTGGACTTTCGGAAAACCTTTGATAAAGTCCCACATAGGAGATTAGTGAGCAAAATTAGGGCACATGGTATTGGGGGAAAAATACCGACTTGGATTGAAAATTGGCTGGCTGCCAGGAAGCAAAGAGTAGTGATAAATGGGTCCCTTTCAGAATGGCAGGCGGTGACCAGTTGGGTACCACAAGGTTCGGTGCTGGGACTGCAGCTGTTTACAATGTACATTAATGATACAGATGAAGACATTAAAAGTAATATTAGCAAATTTGCTGATGACACAAAGCTGGGTGGCAGGGTGAAATGTGAGGAGGATGTTATGAGAATACAGGGTGACTTGGACAGGCTAGGTGAGTGGACGGATGTATGGCAGATGCAGTTTAATGTGGATAAATGTGTGGTTATCCACTTTGGTGCCACGAACAGGAAAGCAGATTACTATCTAAATAGAGTCAAGTTAGGTAAAGGGGAAGTACAATGAGATCTAGGTGTTTTTGTACGTCAGTCAATGGAAGCAAGCATGCAGGTACAGCAGGCAGTGAAGAAAGCTAATGGCATGCTGGCCTTCATAACAAGAGGAATTGAGTATAGGAGCAAAGAGGTCCTTCTGCAGCTGTACAGGGCCGTGGTGGAACCGCACCTGGAGTATTGTGTGCAGTTTTGGTTTCCAAATTTGAGGAAGGACTTTCTGGCTACTGAGGGAATGCAGCATAGGTTCACAAGGTCAATTCCCAGAATGGAGGGACTATCATATGTTGAAAGATTGGATTGACTGGGCTTGCATATACTTGAATTTTGAAAGGTGAGAGGAGATCTAATTGAGCCATATAAGATTATTAAAGGATTGGTCATTCTGGAGGCAGGAAGCATGTTTCCGCTGATGGGTGAGTCCAGAAACAGAGGACCCGGTTTAAAAATAAGGGGAAGGTCATTGAGAACATATTTGAGGAGAAACCTCTTCACCCAGAGAGTGGTAGATATATGGAATGCTCTGCCCCAGAAGGCAGTGGAGGCCATATCTCTGGATACTTTCAAGAAAGAGTTGGATAGAGCTCTTAAGGATAGTGGAATCAAGGGTTATGGGGATAAGGCAGGAACAGGATACTGATTGTGAATGATCAGCCATGATCATAATGAATGGTAGTGCTGGCTCAAAGGGCTGAATGGCCTAGTCCTGCACCTATTGTCTATTGTCTATCACGCTTCTGTGCTTCTCAAGAGCTAGAGAACACTGCCACCTATGTTTAAAGATAAAAATCACACAACGCCAGGTTATAGTCCAACAGGTTTAATTGGAAACACTAGCTTTCGGAGCGCTGCTCCTTCATCAGGTGGTTTTTAGATTAGATTACTTACAGTGTGGAAACAGGCCTTTTAGCCCAACAAGTCCACACCAACCCTCTGAACAGCAACCTATCCAGACCCACTCCCCTACATTTACCCCTTCACCTATTACTACGGGCAATTTAGCATTGCCAATTCACCTAACCTGCACATCTTTAGACTGTGGGAGGAAACCGGAGCACCTGGAGGAAACCCACGCAGACACTGGGAGAATGTGGAAACTCCACACAGACAGTTGCCCAAGGCAGGAATCGAACTTGGGTCTCTGGCACTGTGCGGCAGTAATGTTAACCACTGTGCCACCCAATTGTGGAGTACACAATTGTAAGACACAGAATTTATAAATTTACATTTAAAGCTCCGATAATACTCCAACCACCAATTCAGGGGAAGTAAGATATGACCTAACTCTCCTTTAATAGCTCTTATGACAAAACTTAGTGTGGTCGAATAACTAAATCTGCAGTCCACTCAGATTGAAAAACTTGATATGGTCTCAAAATGTGATGCAGATGTTAGTGTCAGTTACATACATGAGGATAAATCTGCCTTGAGCTTGACAATACCTAAGCTCAGTAGCAGTGCGGAATTTTTTTAGTTGAGGAAGGATAGGCCCATTTTGCCAAGACAGGCTCCTTAATTATACTCTTTGATTGAAAGCAACACAATTTTTACAATGAAAGCTAGAAAATAATAAAACTTAGTCATGAGAAAGGAGAAAATACATGAACCGGATCAGAGAAAGTACCATGAAGTTAAAATGGCAAAATTGCAAAAAGTGGGCATAAGCATGAGAAGCTGAAAATAACAAAGTTAAGGAAAACATAACCTTACATTCCCAACCTTTATGACCTTTGTAATTAAAACAGTTTGTTTATGAATGAAGCCAAAACCTATGCCCTTATATTTAGCAAAACTCATGTAATGCAAACTTTTAAAGGTGCTCTCATATTCTTAAGTCAACTTTAATGTCATGTTTGTGAACAGCACTTTTTTTTGCCATTTTGCATAAACATGGACCAGGTGTTACTATGCACAAAGATCACTAGGGAAATTTGGTTGGAGATGTAATTGCATGGTGGCTAGATTGTAGTTGAACGCCCGTCAGCATTTATATCCATGTTTTTCTAAAGAACATGAGCAAAGTCCCAAGGATGCTGTACATTTCACCTGATATTTCCAAAGTTATTCTAGAGAAAGAAATGCATTGTCAGTCCTCATTTGTAAGGGGACTTTCAAATACATCTTGTAACACAGCAAAACAAAAATATCTCCCAGATGAGGAGACACTTCCACTATTATTGGTCTCCAGGTATTTGCCACAGACTTTAGTCACTGGGGCAGATCTTCCCGTGCTGTGTTTGATGTGTCCCTTAGTTCAGAGCTGACTCTTGCACCAACCATCCAGAAGGAATTGTGCTCATTTAAACTTCTAAACTGTAACAAATTTGCACAAAATAGTACATTTCTTCCAGCACAATGTACTATAAAATCAAAGAAACAGAGTAACTAATCTATGCTATGAAGTTGGTAAACATTTAGCATTTCTCTGCTGTTAATTGTCACACATTTGTTCCCGATAAACTGATCATTTAGTTGGAAAATAAATTCCCATCTGTTCTGATGAATGTCTTATTATTTATGAGTGTCTTGTTTAGAAATGCAATCTGCACATGTGAATAATTAATTCTGAAGACAAGTAGACATTGTTCAATTCACAGCTGACTGCAATTAGCATCAGGAAGTTTACATATGTTGGCAATAACACAGATTATCCACTAAAGTGCTTGTTAAAAATTTTTAACCTGAGGCTGCTCGAGCAGACCTCCCTTAATGAAGCTTTAAATGTTGTTGATGAAGTAATCATCAATTTTCTTATAGAAATAGTAAATTTAGAATTTTCGGTCTAATTAACTCTGCCACAGATCACATCACCTTGTACATTGCATGTTTTACTCGTAATGAACTGTGCAGATCACTTTAGTATTGTACACAACACTCTTTGCTGACAAAGCATAGCTAAGTAGCCAGGAAACAATGTCTTCACAGCCAACAATTAAAGAGACAGCAGATGTCTCGTGTCTAACCGTTTGATTTTTTTTTCCCCTAGTTCATGCTCAAAACGATAAAAGGACAAGATGACTGAATCTAGTCAAGATTGCGAGATTAATGTTTCTACAAGTTAAATAAAAATAGACTATTCCTTGAGAGAAATGGGGTATATCTGAATCACAAAGTATTTTGCAAGTGATGGATTTATGAACAAAATGAACTTTCAGAGCATTGTAACTGGGCATCGCATCTTTTTACCTGTTTTCTTTATTTTGAATTGTGGACAAAAATGAGAACATATTTTAAATCAAGGACTATAGGAGGAGATGCTGCCTTTCTAAAAACAATTTAATGGAACTCATTGTGAGTTTTGTTTACATTGCTGCTTTGTTCAAGCAAGTGGGACAAGATGTTTGACACATTGGAGTTACCAGTTGATTGGGGTTTCAATTCAGACAATTGTGTGGATCAGGAGTCATCAGCATGAAAACAACTCTCTGACTGGCTCCTCAGCAGGTGGACAGCTTGTGTGTGAACAACAGGTAAAGGTTTCCAGATGGTAAGAGACAGCATTTCTCTTTGCAGTGAAGTAATCAAAATCTGGAAGGTAGATAGCTCCCTCTCCCTACACTTGCTTTAAGCTGTGGTTGACTTGGAAATTGACCAAATAATGTGTTAAACCCCTTTCCTGCCACACCACAGTCCCACCTCTCAAAACATTATGCCTTCAGTAAAGAACTGAAAGGACTTGGAAATGAAGATCAAAGGCCATTCAGCCCATCAAGTCTGCTCAGTCATCCAATAAGATCATGCTTGATCTAATAATCCTCAACTTAACTTTCCTGTCTTTACACTAAACTTTCAATTCCACTCCTCATTAAAAATCTGTCTAACTCAGACCTGAATATACATAATGACCCAGCCTTGAGAACTCTCTTTGGAGTTCGACAAATTCACTGCCAGCTGAAAGAAGATAACCCTCCTCATCTCTGCCTTAAATATATGACTCCTTACTCTGAGATTATGCCTCCTGATTCAAGACACTACCACAAGTGCACATCCATCCTGTCAAATCCCCATGTCTAAATCTGAGCGATTTGGAAGACAGAAGATGATCACTTGTTTGAATGATTTGCTACTGAACTATGTTTCCCAATATTTTGTCTTCCACTTATGGCATTCACGTTCATTTGTTTGTTCATATCTGTCTGCAGCTATGTGTAAGGGTTTAAGAAGGGATTAGAGTTTCATCTAGTATGTTAATAATTCAGTTTTTTGTTTGCTTGTGATTTATTTACATTGATTTATTTCTAATAAATGATAGTTCATGTAAACGGCAGAAACCTGGTCAGCATTTACTGTTAACATGAATCCACCGTATAGGTTAACTAGATACTTATTTGATTAAATTTTTGAATACCCGAAGAGTAATGGAGCTCATCGCATTTTTCCCAAGTGTGTCGAGACATCGTAAAATGTTTTTATTTTATAACACGAGCAATATGTTCAACAAGAATACTTCATTGAAGTGAAGATTACGTTGTCTGCTGTAGTAGTAGAGGTAGAGGTCACAAAATAATGGCAGACTAAGACAGGCGTTTATGCATACTTACCTCTCAATCAAACATTATTGTGTGCATTTTTAGTTACCGACTTTATGCAATTACTCTTCTCATGGAATTTAGTATTTCCAACCGTCTCTGTATAAGCATTGCACACATTGTCTTGAAATCATGTTGTTATCTTAATGGTGCATGTGCATGTTCTTGTCATTGGCTATTCTTGGCATTCCTCACCATTTTTCCTTGCTGTGGTAGTCATTGTTAACCTATTTCTATTGTTAGCTTGACGCGGACTTCTGTGTCTGACAGTTGACCTGTTGTCTGTACAGACGGTACGTTCAGCTCTTCCTAATCAGTAACTTGCAGTTGAGGAACAACACCTGCAGTTGAGCATACCTGTGGTTTCGATGTCATATAGAGTCATAGAGTCATAGAGATGTACAGCATGGAAACAGACCCTTCGGTCCAACCTGTCCATGCCGGCCAGATATTCCAACCCAATCTGGTACCACCTGCCAGCACCAGGCTCATATCGTTCCTAACCCTTTCCATTCATATACCCATCCAAATGCATCTTAAATATTGCCATTTTACCAGCCTCCACACATCCTCTGGCAGCTCATTCCATACATGTACCAACTCTCTGTGTGAAAAAGTTGACCCTTAGGTCTCTTTCATATCTTTCCCCTCTCACCCTAAACCTGTGCCCTCTAGTTCTGAACTCCCCGACCCCAAGGAAAAGACATTGTCTATTTATCCTATCCATGCCCCTCATAATTTTGTAAACCTCTATAAGGTCACCACTCAGCCTCCGACACTCCAGGGAAAACAGCCCCAGCCTATTCAGCCTCTCCCTACAGCTTAAATCCTCCAATCCTGGCAACATCCTCGTAAATCTTTTCTGAACCCTTTCAAGTTTCATAACATCTTTGTGATAGGAAGGAGACCAGAATTGCATACAATATTCCAACAGTGGCCTAACCAATGTCCTGTACAGCTGCAACATGATCTCCCAACTCCTGAACTCAATACTATGACCAATAAAGGAAAGCATACCAAACGCCTTCTTCACTACCCTATCCACCTGCAACTCCACTTTCAAGTAGCTATGAACCTGCACTCCAAGGTCCCGTTGTTCAGGAACACTCCCCAGGACCTTACCATTAAGTGTATAAGTCCTGCTAAGATTTGCTTTCCCAATTCCATTGTATATGATCAAGGTGACAACCACTTCATTCAGATCCAAGTTGCCAGTAGGGCTGGCCTTTTTTTTTGAAATTGTTGCATGTTTGTATCCTACTTGTCTCGCTAATGCTCAATTATGGCAATGGCTCTTGTGAAAATAAAATTTGGCTTTCTGTTTTATCCCCTTCATTTTTAACTCACACCCATTTCTACCTTTGGCTTCAGAATTTTTGCTAGTGGGAGAGCAACTTGTGTGCAGTGTGACATTAGTCTTTGAACTGGACTATTTTCCATGCAGTATGTATATATATTTCTGTATTCACGGATTGTCTTGTACACATCCATGATGTATGAAGAGAGATTGGATTATATTCACTGGAGTTTCAAAGATTGAGGGGCAATTTCATAGAAACCTATGCATTTCTAGCAGGACCAGATGGGCTAAATGCAGGAAGAATGTACTGGAAAGTCCAGAAACAGGACTCTCAGTCTATGGATATGGATAGGCTGTTTAGGACTGAAATGAGGAGAAATTTCTTCACCCAGACACTGGTTAGCTGTGGTAATTCTCTGCCATAGAAAGCAGTGGAAGCCAAAACATTTAATGTTTTCAAGAAAGAGTTTTTATATAGTTATAAGGGCTAAAGGGATGAAAAAAAATGGAAAGCAAGCTGGAACGGGGTGGCAAGTTGAAAGATCTGCCCTGATCATATTGAATGGGAGAGCAATCCCGAAGGGTCAAATGGTTTACTCCTGCTCCTATTTGCTATGTTTCTGTGATTTGCTTGATTTCTTTGATTCTTTTGGTGACTTTCACTGCTGACTCAGCTTTTCCATTCCACTGAGGTAATATAGAGATGATGTTTGGTACACAATTTCCCAAACTTTCACTAAGTGACTTAATTCTTTACTCATGAACTGAGGGCCATTATTGCTCATGACACTGTTACAAATGTCAGATTGGCTGAAGTATGATTTTAACCACTTGACAATCTCAGCAACTGTCATCGAAGCCAACTTCATGGCTGACAATATTAGTCCACGTTGATAACCAGTGCCTGCAATTGTGAAAATACCTAATTCCAACTGCATCCATGGTCATTCTGAGGTGTCAAGTTTCATTCGTGGTTCTCCAGTTTGCATAGCATCATACTCATGCACTGCATTGGTCGTTGTGGTCCTTGACTTAATTAGATTAGATTAGATTCCCTACAGTGTGGAAATAGGCCCTTTGGCCCAACAAGTCCACACCAACCCTCCGAAGAGCAACCCGTCCAGACCCATTTACCCCTGACTAACGTACCTAACACTATGGGCAATTTAGCATGGCCAATTCACCTAACCTGCACATTTTTGGATTGTGGGAAGAAACCGGAGCACCCGGAGGAAATCCACGCAGACACGGGGAGAGTGTGCAAACTCCACACAAACAGTCACCCAAAATGGGAATTGAACCTGGGTCCCTGGCGCTGTGAGGCAGCAGGGCTAACCACTGAGTCACTGTGCCACCCTTTAATTGCTCACGTTGGGCCAGAAGAGTACATCACTTGACTTACTCAGACCTAATTTGGTGGCTTGTATGGACATGCTTTAACATCTCCCCTCTCAACTCATTTGGTACCATTATTGTATTTTCTTTGTACAGTCAGCTGTCAATTTATTTCCAATATGCTTTTATAGCAACAGGCATATCCTTGATGCTCTCAGACCATCCTTTTATCACTACGTCTTGCAACAGTAGGAGATTTGCATCCTGTTGGGTAGGTTGCTTCATTAAATAAGGCACTGGTCTGTCATGTTGAGTCTGGAAGGCACCACACTCTGTTGTAGTTTCCTCCGCTTCATACATTGGAGGGCTGCTCTCAACAAGATGTTTATCTTATGCATCTGTCTCACATCATATTAAATCATATTCCTGTAATAACATCTTTGCAGATGCTTTGGAGCAGCTAATAGTGGCCTGACGTTGGATTTGACTGTCAATTTATCTCTTGCAAGACGGTTTTGTTGAAAATGTTCACAACTGAAGACAGTGACTCAGCACGCATTCTCAATCTGGGCATAACATCTTTCCGTTTGTGGTAGTACTCTGGATGCAAATGAAGCTGGTAGTCCTTGCTCTATTAGAGTAATTCAATTCCTGGCTCATTGACATCATCATTTACATGATAATATTTCAGCACTCACACTATTGCCACAAGTTGCTTGACTTCAGTGAATGGTGCTTCTTGTTCTGTGTTCCCAATATCACTGCCTGTCCTTCGCTGTGAGTTGCCATCACGACCCATATTCTAACAGCAGATTGGGCAAGCATTTTGCCAAAGAGGTGTTGAATCTAACAAATCACTTTTACATCTATAAGTTACTGTTTCGCTATTGTAGCTCTTACCTTTTCAGTGTGCAAGTAAATAACTTTTGCTGTCAGTACATGGCCAAGGTGTTTGACTTCAGCCTCTTAAAGTAAAATTATGCCTTTCTCAATTTCAGGATCACTTGGTAAGCTCTGTTGAGCTGTCGTACTGGATTGTGCCTCCATATCCATAAACAAGCAGGTTACCCGGCATAGTTTCCATTCCAACAAGGTTACTAACCATCTCATGTTGTGTGCATTGACATTCTTTTGGAGCAGTGGATATGCCAAAAGGTATCCACAACCAGCTATAGCTCCTTCAGTTTTTCAAGTTGTTAGGAAACTGCTGCTTTCATCCTGCTTCACTTCTTAATAACCATCCTTCACACAGAGAGTGCTGAAGATCTTGTTATGGACCAGGTCAGACCCCCTCAAAACATTTCAAGGAAGTCACCCAATCCTAACTTTGCCAGCTGTTTTAAGCAATTGTAAAGTGGATATCCCAGGAGACATGCAGCTGGTCACAGAGTCTTAGAGTCATAGAGATGTACAGCATGGAAATTTACCCTTAGGTCGAACTCGTCCCTTCCAACCAGATGTCCTAACCTAATCTAGTCCCATTTGCCAGCAGTTGGCCCATATTCCTCCAAACCCTTCCTATTCATATACCCATCCAGATGCTTTTTAAATGTTGCAATTGTTGCAGCCTCCACGACTTCCTCTGGCAGCTCATTCCATACACGTACCACCCTCTGTGTGAAAACGTTGCCCCTTAGGTTCCTTTTATAACTTTCCCCTCTCACCCTAAACCTATGCCCTCTAGTTCTGGACTCCCCGACCCCAGGGAAAAGACTTTGTCTATTTATCCTATCCATGCCCCTCATGATTTTATAAACCTCTATAAGGTCACCCCTCAGCCTTCAATGCTTCAGGGAAAACAACCCCAGCCTATTCAGCCTCTCCCTACAGCTCAAACCCTCCAAACCTGGCAAAATCCTCATAAATCTTTTCTGAACCCTTTCAAGTTTCACAACATCCTTCCGATAGAAAGGAGACCACAATTAGATCAGATTACATTACAGTGTGGAAACAGGCCCTTCGGCCCAACAAGTCCACACCGACCAGCCGAAGCGTAGCCCGCCCATACCCCTATATTTACCCCTTACCTAACACTACGGGCAATTTAGCATGGCCAATTCACCTGACCTGCACATCTTTGGACTGTGGGAGGAAACCGGAGCACCCGGAGGAAACCCACGCAGACACGGGGAGAACGTGCAAACTCCACACAGTCAGTCGCCTGAGGCGGGAATTGAACCTGGGTCTCGGGCGCTGTGAGGCAGCAGTGCTAACCACTGTGCCACCGTGCCGCCCAGATTACATGCAATAGTTGGCCGAACCAACTACTGTACAGCCATAACATGACCTCCTAACTCTGAAAAACAACCCTCCTCCACCACCCTCGGTCTTCTACCTTTGAGCCAGTTCTGTATCCAAATGGCTAGTTCTCCCTATCTTCAATGACATCCCATGGGGATTCCCGTCAGACGCTTTAATGAAGTCCCTCAGGATTGTCTCCAACAACTTGCCCACCACCGATGTTAGGCTCATTGGTCTATAGTTCCCCGGCTTGTCCTTACAGTGTCTTAAAAAGTGGCACCACGTTAGCCAACCTCCAGTCTTCCAGCACCTCACCTGTGACTATCAATGATACAAACATCTCAGCAAGGGGCTCAGCAATCACTTCTCATGCTTCCTACAGAGTTCTGGGGTACACCCGATCAAGTCCTGGGGGTTTATCCATTTTTATGCATTTCAAGACACCCAGCACTTCCTCCTCTGTAATATAGACATTTTTCAAGTTGTTACCATCTATTTCCCCACATTCTACATCTTCCATGTCCTTTTCCACAGTAAACACTGATGCAAAATACCCATTTAGTATCTCTGCCATTTCCTACGGCTCCACACAAAGGTCACCCTGTTGATCTTTGAGGGTACTATTATCTCCCTAGTTGCCCTTTTGTCCTTAATGTATTTGTAAATACCATTTGGATTATCCTTAACCCTATTTGCCAAAACTACCTTGTGTCCCCTTTTCGCCCTCCTGGTTTCCCTCTCAAGTATACTCTTACTGCCTTTTATACTCTTCTAAGGATTCACTCAATCTCTCCTGTTTATACCTGACATATGCTTCCTTCTTTTTCTGAACCAAACTCTCAATTTCGCTTGTCATTCAGCATTCCCTATACTTACCAGCCTTTCCTTTCACCTTGACAGGGATATACTGTCTCTGGATTCTTGTTATCTAATTTCTGGTGGCTTCCCATTTTTCAGCTGTCCCTTTACCTGCAAACTTTAGCCCCCAATCAGCTTTTGAAAGTTCTTGCCTAATACAGGTGCACAATCCTTTATCTGAAATGCTCCGGACCAGGTGATTTTCGGAATTTTTCGAATTTCAAAACAAGTGACAGTTCAACAGTGAAATGTTTAAGAAATCTTACAGAACAGCAGACTCATTGTGAGTAATAGGCCCTGAGACAGAATTGAGGCCTGCCGGTGCTGGGCCACACCCCATCTAAGTGAACGCAACAAGTGGGTGTGGAGTTGGGTTAACTGTTTGCATGCCAAACAACATTGTTAATGAGATAAAAACTTCACAAAAAATCCGTTGGATTTTGGAACTTTTCGGATTTCAAGCTTTTGGATAAAGGGTTGTCTACCTGTACTGTCAAAATTAGCCTTCCTCCAATTTAGAACTTTAACCTTTAGATCCAGTCTACCCTTTTCCATCACTATTTTAAAACTAATAGAATTATAGTCGCTGCCCCCCAAGTGCTCCCCCACTGACACCTCAGTCACCTGCCCTGCTTTATTTCCCAATAGTAGGTCAAGTTTTGCATCTTCTCTAGTAGGTACATCCACATACTGACTCAGAAAATTTTCTTGCACACTCTTAACAAATTCCTCTCTATCTAAACCCTTAACACAATGGTAGTCCCAGTCTATGTTTGGAAAGTTAAAAATCCCCTACCATAACCACCCTATTATTCTTACAGATAACTGAAATCCCCTTACAAATTTGTTCCTCAATTTCCCACTGATTATTGGGGGGGTGTCTATAAAGCAATCCCTAAAAGGTGATCATCCCTTTGTTATTTCTCACTTCACCTTAGTAACTCCCCTGGATGTATTTCTGGAAATATCCTCCCTAAATAGAACTATAATGCTATCCCTTATCAGAAACACCACTCCCCCTCCTCTCTTGCTTCCCTTTCTATCCTTCCTATAGCATTTGTATCCTAGGACATTAAGCTGCCAGTTCTGTCTATCCTGAGCCACATTTCTGTAATTGCTATGATATCCCAGTCCCATGTTCCTGACCATGCCCTGGGTCCATCTGCCTTCCCTGTTAGGCCCCTTACATTCAAATAAATGCAGTTTAATTTATCAGTACTACCTTGTTCTTTGCTTTGTTCTTGCCTGCCCTGAATGTTTGATTCGCTTCTTTTCTCAACTGTACTAGTCTCAAATTGATCTCTTTCCTCAGTATCTCACTGGGTCCCACCACATCCCACACCCCCAACTTTACTAATTTAAATCCTCCCAAGCAGTTCTAGCAAATCTTGCCAGTATAATAGTCCCCTTCCAATTCAGATGCAATCTATCCTTCTTGTACAAATCACTTCTAGGTTTGTGCGAAGATTTGTAGCTCAGGTGCTCATTGTTGTGGTTCTGTTCGCCGAGCTGGAAGTTTTTGTTGCAAACGTTTCGTCCCCTGGCTAGGCGACATCATCAGTGCTCTGGAGCCTCCTGCGAAGCTGAGAAACTGAAACACCTGGTCAGCGCATCCAAACACTCCATACAATCAACACAGGAATTCTTGGACGCCATCAGGAGGCTTCGCAGGAGGCTCCAGAGCACTGATGATGTCGCCTAGCCAGGGGACGAAACGTTTGCAACAAAAACTTCCAGCTCGGCGAACAAAACCACAACAACAAATCACTTCTACCCCCGAAGAGATTCCAATGATCCAAAAATGTGAATCCTTCTCCCATACACCAGATCTTCAGCCATACGTTCACCTGCTCTATCCTCCTACTCCTACCCTCACTAGCTCATAGCACCGGAAGTAATCCAGATATTGGACCTCCTTTTTAAAAGTCCTGCCAAACTTTCTATATTCTCCCTTCAGAACTTTAACTTTTTCCCTTCCTATGTCCTTGGTACCAATGTGTACAATGACCTCCTGCTGGTCCCTCTTCCCTTTGAGAACATCCTGCACCCATTTTGAGACATCCTTGATTCTGCCACTAGGGAGGCAACACACCATTCTGATTTTTTTGCTGCTGGCCACAGAAACATCTATCTGTGCCCCTGATTAGAGAGTCCCCAACACAATCAATCACTTGGAACTCAATGTACCCCTCATTACATTACAGCCAGTCTTGATACCAGAAACTTGGCTGTTCGTGCTCCATTCCCTGAGAGTCCATCACCCTCTACATTTTTCAAAACAGCATACTTGTTTGCCACAGAAGACTCCTGTACTACCCGCCTACCTCTCCTACCTTTCTTGGAGTTAACCCATCTACCTGACTGTATCTGCAGCTCTTCTCCCTTCCTCCAACTGCCATCCATCACACCCCCAGTTCTTGTAAATACCTCATTGCCTCTGTCACTCCAACCAATCACTCAATATGACAGGATTTGCAACCAACATTTATTGCAGACATAATCCTCAGTAACCCTTAAAATCTCTCAAACCTCCCACATCTGACAAGAAGAGCATATCACTCTACTAAAGGCCATTTTGCTCCTTCCAATGAACAGACCCAGAAAATAACACTGTCTTATTGCTCTACAAAGCACTGCTGCAGGCTAACTTAATACTTACAGCTTATATTTTTAAAATTTAATCAACACACAGATCCCAATCAAAACATATAGTCAAGAAAGAATCCAATCTACTCACTGTCTTAGATTTACAACAAGGCTATACTTAAAACTATTCATTGATACGTCTCTGTGCTGTGACCTCTCCCAAACAGGTTCCTCCAAGATCAGTTGTGAATTTCGCTGTTTGTTAAGTTTTCCTCGACCCACCCTGATGTCCAGCGATACATAAATTCAAACAGCAAAGGCAGTAACTGTGTAGATTCACTGCTGTGTCAGTTAGCAGTGTGGGTTTCTTTCTCTCTCTCCCTTACAGACCACGTGCTTGCTGCCTTTGTCTGGCTGTTGTCTTGATTTTTTTTTTCAAAGTTCCAAAACAATTGCAAACAGCGTATAAAACAGTAATTGTTGCGTCTGGAATTCGAGAAAATCATCTCCAACACCTAAAATACCTCAAAAAAGGAGCAACCTGTTACAGCCAGAAATTTTTCCTGTCCTCTCCGAGATGAAAACGTTGAAATTCCAACAGGCCTATGTGATAAGTTGCTCCTGATAGAGCTGAGGAGTGGGCACATCTGCGCTGCGTGAAAACTCAGCAGCTGTGGCTGTTTTCGACAGAACAGTTTAAGCAGGGTACGAGGGCTTAGCAGACAAGTCGCAGTCATGAAGGTGCCCTTAGCGGAGGCTGATTTCATCTAGTGGGATGTTAAACAAAACAGAATTTATTTACAAGACTACTGAATGAAACACAAATCATGAGGGGTGAGGATAGGATATATAAACTTTTTCCTGGGGTCGGGAGTCCAGAACTAGAGGGCGTAGATTAGGGTGAAAGGGGAAAGATATAAAAGAGACCTAAGGGACAACTTTTTTCACACAGAGGGTAGTTTGAGTATGGAATGAGCTGGCAGAGGAAGTGATGGAGGCTGGTACAATTGCAACATTTAAAAGGCATTTGGATGAGTATATGAATAGAAAGGGTTTGGAGGGACATGGGCCGGGTGCTGGCAGATGGGACTAGATTGAATTGGGATAACTGGTCGGCATGGATGGGTTGAACTGAAGGGTCTGTTTCCATGCTGTGCATCTCTATGACTCTATGACTTTAAAAGAGAACAGAATAACAAATACCTTAACCGATCCGAAAACCCAACTGATCATCACAACTTAATGATGCAGTTCCCAATACTTGCAACAATTCCCATAAACACCCTTGGCACAAAGGTAAAATCAAACACAAGGTCTTGCTGGAGAGAGAGAGAGAGAGCGATGGCAGCATGGAACACCCTCTTCCATGCAGCTGTTTCTTGGACCAGCAACCTCAAACTGAACTGACTGCTTTCAGTGAACAGCAAGACTGCTAAAACCAAATCAAACTGGAGAAAGGCTGAGCAGGGAGAACTGGCCCTTTGATTGTACAAGTGCTTGTTTTAAAATAAAATGGAGCCTTTTGCCTGAAGCAGTTTCTGTTAGCTATAATCAAATTGGCTCTAAAACCCATTCAAACCTAGGCGTTTCAGAGCTTGTGACTTTACGACCTCTCTGAAAAAAAGCCAAGGACAGCATAGCCTCGGTAAAGGAGCAGCATCATTATACTTTGCAAGCTGTGGCAAAAATTCTTTCGATGCTTTGCGTAGGATAGTGAAATGTCAGCAGTGCTTTATTAGGTTTCTTTAAATCAGTGCATACTTTCAGCCTTCTGAGTTGTTTTCCTGTTACCCATGCGGCTAATCTCTCGTGTAGGAATTCTTGATTATTCCCTTTTTTTCCCCAGATCTTCCATCTTGTCTTTCAGGTTGGCCTTGAGCTGGAACTTTCTTCAGCAGCTGAATTGGTCTTACATTTTCATCTACTTCAAGATGTTATTCTTCTGGGAAACATGCCAACCCTATGAACACACTCTTATACTCACCCAAGTTGTGTTCAACAGTCAATGCTTTGGTGCTTTGTGACATTGGCAAATCTCTTTTGGCATATTAAGAATTACCAGTCTAAGCTTTGGATTTGCTATGAATTCAGGAGTGGTATTTGCTTGCCATCTATGATCTTTGCTCAGGTTACTGCGATGGGTTCACAGATTAATCTGTCCTCTCAGAGCGTATTTATGGTATCATCATTAGGTCTAAACCTTACTTTCAAGGGCTTTTTTTTCTGGATTGTTGTGCTGAGACACTGCACAGGTCTGTGAAGGTCATGATGCTGCTTGATGCATCAGTGTCTATCCAACATTTTATGTTACCCTGATTTTCTCTCTGTGCAGTCCTCATTCCAAAAGTCACAAACCATGTCTCACCCATCAATGTGACTGAACCAACCTGCTTTAGAGTGATTCATCAGAAATTTTCACTATTATCTCTGTGTCCTTATTTATCATACACTCGGAGCAAAATGATTCTGTTTTTTGCAGTGAGTATGCAGGATTCCTCAATGCTGGACGTGCCTTCCTCTATATTTCATGATATCTTCCACAGTATTTCCATTCTGCCCTTGGTCTGTAATTGTGCTGTCCTATGTGCATGGAGTCAGCATAATGCAAGACCTAATCTGTTCCACCATGCATACTCTATCTGTTGATTCACAACCTTGGCACTTCTTCACTGGCCAACTGACCCACTGAGTGTCCGTTTGACTTCTCTTTGTGGGTACACTTTCAATTTTGGAGTCCTTTTTCCTAATACAATTCCGTTTCTGATTAGCTCACCCTTTACTTGTTCGAATTCAGAGGTTTTTACAAGCTGCACCAATGAGTTTATCTCTTCCCTAGTACTGAATATGTGCCATTCATATATTATATTCAAAATTTTCCTTCAAAGCTTTTGATATCTCTGCCTTTTTTTTTTGTCCTGAGAGATTTAGGGTAGAATATGTTTTGATTCAGTCTCTTCCCAACTGTGATCAAAGTGTGATGATTTGTAATTGTTGTGGTTTGCTCACCAGGTCTCTGAGACAATTGCATAATTCTGCCACTGTTCATGGAAAAATTCCTATTTCTGCCACATATCCCCAATAATTTGAACAGGTGTTGGTAGGGAAAACATTGTTGCCGTTTTCTCTTCAGCAAGGTTTTAACTATGATCTTCATTTGTTTTTGTTTTTCCATGGCAGTTCATAGCTTTACACAACTGTACTTTTAATTTCAGCTCGAGACACTCACCTCAGTCCCATTTCTGACATCCACTTGAGTTTACAATGCACAGTATGTTCAACAAGAGCACTTTATTTAAGTGAAGCCTAAGATGTTTGCCTGAAGGATTGTTTTCTTCCAAAATTCATTCATGGGATGTGGATGCCACTGGCCAGGGGAGCATTTATAAGCCATCCCTAGTTGCTCTTGAGAAGGTGAGTTATCTTCCCAAATAGCTGCAGTCCATGTGCTGCAGGTAGATCCTCAATGTTGGAATCGAGGTGATTGTAACGCCCAAACACATAAATAGAAAGCATGAATTTTCAGCATTGCTTCACCTGAGGCCCACTGAAGATGCTACCTAGTAGGGTAATGAAATGTCTGGAAATGAACCTTCCAGCTCAGTGAGCAAACCTACATCCAAGATTTTCTGCATTGTCTCTTGTAGACAATACACAACACTGCTGCTGACTGTCAGTAGTGAATAGAATACATGTTTGTGGATGTGGTGAAAACCAAGTGGATTGCTATGTCCAGCATGGTATCAAACTCCTATCTTGACTCTTTTAGATGGTGGACAGGCTTTAGGGAGTCAGGAGGTGAATTACTAACTGCAAGATTCCTAGCCTCTGACATGTTCTAGCTACTCCAATTCAGTTTCTGGTCAATAGTAAGTTCTAGAATGTTGATTATGGGCATTGAGTGATGATTATGCAATTGAATGCCAAGGAGCCATATTTAAATGGCCTCCTATTGAAGGCGGTCATTGCCTGGCATTTGTGTGGCATGAATGCGTGCCTCATTGTAAACATCACTTGACTATGGCGGTCAAGAAGTAATTTGTATATGATAGCATTTTAATCCAAACAACAACTTTTTTATATATACTTTCAGCAACTATGGGATCTGAAACTTCACCCACTGCCAACCAACTATCAGCTCATCGCAGATTTCTTGGATTTACCACACAGTGATTTGTGTTTCAATAAACAAATCTATAGTTCAGTATATTCTGGTACTTATGAAACACTAAAAAACAACAATCACATGATACTGCTTCAATGTTTCTGGTCTCCTTCTTCCTGTTGTACCTCTGATCATGATATATTTAATTTCAGGCAACTAACTGAGCGACCATTTGGCTGGCATTCTATAATCACAGCTTTTACAAAACAAATGCATAGATGTTATGAAATACAGCAACAGATTGCTCAGTTTGTTGCAAGCCTCAAGCAATACATCAGTATTCAGATGGTCTTAATAAACAAAATATTTTTCTTTTGCAATTTAAGATGGCATTGGAACCTGCTGATTGTGTTAACCGTCTGTGATTGCTCCCAACAATATGCTATTTTATCTGTGAAAATGAACTTCCCAAAGCACTTCCCCCATGAATAAATAAATCTTAGATTATGTGCAGCTGTAATCATCACTCTTTTTATATTAATGAAACTGAAAATGGCTTCTCCCACAACTACTAAGTAAATTGTCCCTTGTGAGAATTTTGTTGTAATTGCACGATATATATACACAACCTAACTCGATAATTTCATCAGTGTCTGTTTCACAGCAGCCCTACTTTGTTCTGACTTCAATGCAAGGTTTAGTTCAGATGTGGTAAATAGAAATGATTTAGATATTGTGGGAGAATCTGGAAGAGAACAACCTTTTGCTTCAGAAAACTCAGTTTTGAGTCAATGTTGAACAAAGGATTTTTTTAACAAAAACTATCGCTACAATCTCTGAAGACTGAATAAATTCAGCATAGACAATTAAGACAAATGCATTTTACAGACAGTCTGAGTAACTCCCTGATGGAAAAGAACTGCAGGGAAAATAAGATCCTCAGCTCTGGGATATGTTGAAAATGCCAATGAGATAAGGGAAGGAACACCCAAATGTGTCATATAGCAAAGCAAAATCAATTCAGTCCAGGTTCAAATTTAATTCTTTTAGCACTAGTATACTGACGTTATCAGATCAGTGCCCAGCACCACTTATAGTTGACCCTGATGGAAAAATGGAGCATAGATACTGTCTTTCATCTTCATGTTAAGTGGCAGATTCAGAGCCAAAAATGATGCAAGGTCAGTAGGTACTATTCAGATATAATCACTTTTAGTATCTGCTTGGAATTCCTAGAATCTTAGCAAGGTTTTATGATAACAGCTTGCAAGAAGATTTTGAATAGATTCATATCTCAGGCTCCAGTTCAGCATGGAATTTTTTTTTTTTACCAATCATTATAAATAACTTATAATCATAAATATAGCTATTATATTGATTGACCAAGAACCACAATAATCGTCTATTGAAATGTAACACTGGTACTTTAAAAGAAAGGAGAACTATTACAATTTTTAACTATTTTATTTTTCCATTATTTGTTAATTCATGTAAGAATTATGTTTTAGCAAAAACTTTTACTTATAGGTTGGAACATGAAAAGCAAACCATTCCTATTAAAAGTAGACTTCCTGGGTGGAATATTCCCAGTCATTGGTGAATTAATATGATGAGATTATCAGTAATAGAATTTTAGATGTCAAGAAAATGAAGTCACATTCTACAACAACCATGATTTGAACAGTGAGATAAAGATTCAACTGGTGAGCAGTGACCAAGCCTATCTGCATGTTATTGGGATCTAATCTTCCTGCAGTGATATGTATTTTCCTATTTTCCCATATGGCAGACAGAAAGTAGATAGCAAAAGTTCCTAACATGAAAGTCAAAGCACCCTTTTGGTGGCTCCAGCTCACTTCTTACTCTTCCAACTTCCATCTTGGGCAGCCATCACCAACTTCTCAGGGCACGCTCCACGGCAATAACTGCCTGGTTCACCCCCATCCCTCAGCCCACAGAGGTTGGATCAGACATGTACCATCCTCTCCATATCATCATGGAACATCTCTGATACAGTTCTGCATTTCAAATTTGCATGTTGGAGTGCACCAGCATTTTATTTCATTTTATTTCTGCTGCCAGGACAATTTGCATGCAGGAATAGGCACCCAACTTACATATTGGCGGTGTGCCCATCGCTTCCTCTCTAAGCATTCATTCATTTTGTGCCTATCTGGATGCTCACAGCATCACTGTTCTCCAATTTTACAGTTTGTACCCTCAGTCAGAGCTAAACATTTAAATTCTTTCTGTCTTGACTTGTCTTTCAGCACAGACACAAAGCCAGGCAGCTTGTATTGGTTGCCAGCAGTGATCACTCTATCAATGGAGTGCACATGTTGCAGTATGACCATTCTATGTCAATGTCACATCCAACAGTAAGTGCCACCAGCTCGTACAACAAACACTGCACTTGCTTTAAACAAATGGCCATATCTCCGTCAGGGCAAGTGAGACAACCTTTATTCAAAGTGTCCGCGCACAGTAAATCAGGAGTATCAACCAGTATCAGTCCAGGCAATAGATACAGTGTGTTTGCTGCTTGGGATAGTCAGGGTCAGGGGACTGTACCTCGACAGTCTGGAAAATGAGTTATGTTCCCTGCAGATCAATTACAAACCAGGGTCTGTTTTTGCAAACCTGGGGCTCAGATAAAGTGGGAGATAAATGTTAAATAAATGGGTTGGACAGGAATGTAGGGAAGATCAAAGAAAATGTGTTTGCAGGGAGGGTAGCCAAAAAGTGAATATCAAGATTTGGGGAATCACCTAGATTGAGCAACTGAGTCTGTGACTCACTCTGTGTAGCATGATTGCTATTTTCCTCTGGCCTCATCTAAATCACATGTGTGCAATAGAAATGAAAATGGCTGCCACTTTTTTTGAGGGAGGTGATTCCAGTTTTTGTGCAATGTGAGGCCCTTCAAAGGGCAGCAGCATTTAATAGGCATACACACGGGTGAAAGACACATGTAGATCACAAAATGGATATGTGCACTTTACGTATTGACCAACTGTGTTGACTAAAAATTCAAGTCTAAAGCACTCTTGACCACATCCTGAAACAATATGAATCAATTTCACCCTTTGCTGTGAGTCATAAGCAATGTCTTAATTGTCAAAATGATAATAACTTCCAAGGTCCCATACCCTGCACAAAGGGCAGGAGTAATTCACTTCATGAAATGTGCACACCATTGTCCCATATGCAACGTTGTCTTCCTTGGGTTTGGGGGCAGGGGGGAAGTCCTCATTATTACTTCCCCACTTTCTATCTCCGACTATCAGTTTGCAAAAAAGTTTGAACAACTAATTTCTCAGCCATGGCTATGATGCATAATGTCCATGTAGAGGACACGTGTTGGCACCCTTCCCCTCTCTGAGCTCTTTCATTCCAATTGATCATAAGATCTAGCAGTAGAAGAAGGCCATTCAGCTCATTGAATCTGCTCCACCAATCATGGCAGAACTGAAAATCCTTGTCTTTTCACCTTCACCTCAGAATTTTAATCTCTAAGGAAATCAATCTCAGTCTTCAATTCACTTAACGACCCAGCCTCTTTATCTTCTGCAGTAAAGAATTCCACAGATCCATTAACCTCTGTTATACACTCAAAGAATCGATAAAGTATCCTCTCATTCTTCTAAACTCCAATTAGTATAACCCCAATTTACTCAGTCTCCCCTCAAAAGAAAATCCCTCCACATCCAGAATCAACAGAATGAATCCGCTCTTGGCTGCCTCCAAAACCATCATCTCTTTCCTTAGATAAGGGGAACAACATTGTTCAGTTTTCTGAGTGTGTCTTGTCTAGTGCCTTATGTAGTTCTAGCAAGACTTCCTTATTTCTATTCTCCATTTCCTGGAAATAAAGACCAACATTTCATTTGCCTTCCCTATTACTTACCAAACCAGAGTGTTAACTTTTTTTGTGATTAATGCACAAGAATTCAATTCCCTTTATGTTTCAGTTTTCTGAAATCTTTCTCTATTTAATCAACATTCAGCTGCTCTATCCTTATTGCCAAAGTACATGACCTCTTATTTTCCCACTCTATATTCTATTAGACAAGCTTCTGTCTATGCCCTCCTGTATGTTTTTTGTGTTATCCTCATCACTTACCTTCCCACCTATTTTTGTCATCCACAAAACTTGGTGATAGTACATTCACTTCCTTCATCCAATTCATTTACATTGTAAATAACTATTGTGAGCTGTTTTCTCCTGTAATGAGAGAAAGGGAGGGATTGAGTCTTTTTTTCAATTTGTTGATGAGATGTAGGCATCATTGGCTAGACCAACATTTATTGTTCATTCCTAATTGCCCAGAAGGAAGTTAAGATGCTACAATGCTGTGGGTTTGGAATCACATATCAGCCAGAACTGATAAGCACGTCAGATTTCCTTCCCTAAAGAATATTACTTATCCAAATTTACTTTTATGACAGTCGATGGTGGTTCCATGGTCATCGTTAGGCTAACTTTTTACTCCAGATTTATATTGACTTCACAATTTGCCATCAGCCATGGTAGGATTTGAACTTATGTCTCCTGAACATTAGCCTGAGCTTCTGGATTGCTCATCCACCTGAGATTATGACTACTTCACTGTCTTCCCCATGTGGCTGAGATGAAAGTGCTTGGAATAGTGCTGGAAAAGATAATGGAAAGGTGTTCCAAGTGAGTGGATAGGCAGTGCAGAGGCTGGGCAGGGTTCGTTATGTGATAGGTTGGGATGGATGATAGAGAGTGAGGATAGATACTGCAGGAAATAGTGAGAGTGGCAGACCTGAGCAGAGAGAGACTGAGTGTGATGTAGCAGGCAGTTGACGATCACAGAGCGCAGAAGGTCATTGTCCTTCTTGTGGCATTGCTGGATGGTCCTCTGAAATGTGGATCCTTGCTGACTCAGGTGGCAACATTGGAGAAGACTAGCAAGATCTGGCACTGTAGTCACCGCTGGCAGTCCTGTGTGAAGAGGACGGTCCTCCTCTGTATCAGCACCTCCAGCTCCCTGTCAAAAAATGTGAAGCTAACTTCTCTCTGTTTGCTATTTGTGGGGCAATTCACAGGCACCGTGCAGGGTAGCTCCACAAGGACGGTGCTTGACTTGGCACACAACTGCTTTTTAAAATGGTGCTGGTGCTGGGAATTTCAGGAGGTCTCTGAAGAGTTAAGTCCTCGTGCCATTGCTAAGCACACCACAGCATGAGCAGGGAGCCATTGAGGCATGGTTCAAAGCTCATATGGCGAGCTGTGGAGAAGTACAGGGCAACCTGCTGGGGCTAACAGAGAACTAACAGGGAACTCCTCAAAACTGGCACGTCGATTCCTGGCAAAATTCATCCTTTTATGTCAGGAACAAGTCAGTATCCTGTTGCTGACCTGCCTGCATCCTTATTCTATTTGAAGAATATGTATGCTGACAGTAATGCTCTTGTATAAAAGATACACGTTTCATACATACATGATGAACTTACTTTTCAAACTAGCTCAAAAGGAAAGACACTCAGCAAGAGCTTGCTGTGACAGATAGGGCAAGTCAGTGAGCAGTGCTTTGGTCGTGGGAGTAAATGTGAGGTAATAAGTGGCTATTCACTTACTAAGAAGAATGGAAAAAGCCCGGTCAGAGGAAACATCATTCCAGCACCTAATCTGTCAAGCCTGTTAAGAAGTTTATATATTTCAATTTGATCAGCTGTTAATTTTCTAAATTTTAAGGAGTCTAGATCTAGGTTACTCGATCTCTCCTTAGATTCATTCTGTCATGCCAGAAATCCATCTAATGAAGCTTTGTTGCACTCTATCCCCCCCCTTAGATAATTCTATAAGTACTCTAAATGTGATCTCACTAATGCAGCAAGATTTCCTTACTTTTATACTTAACCCCTTTCAACATAGATTAACGTACAATTTGATTTTTTAAGGATTTGCTGTATTGCCAGCGGTCTCTGCGTTTGGTAAACTTACTCTGCAATGTTTAGGTTTTAACAAGCTGACATTCCTGCAAGTAAAGCTAGACATCAGTGTCCTGACTGAATGCAACAATCAAATGTATTTCATAACGAGAGAGGAGGTTGGATTAAGTGAGTTAGAAAGTTAAAAAAAAGTTTGAATTTTAAATTTAACATCTTTAAAACATCTAACAATTAATTTCTGAAGAAATAAGACACCATATTTCAGTGCCATAAAGAAGCCTTTGGACCCATTAGAGTCTGCACTAACCCTCCAAAGAAAATCCCACCCAGACCCAGGTCCTGAGTCTATCCCTACAACCCCCAATTTACCATGGCTAATCCACCTAGCTGACACATTCCCCAGACACCATGGTCCAATTTATCATGGCCAGTCAATCTAACCTGTACACCTTTAGACTGTTGAGGAAACCCATGCAGACTCTGAACAGACAATCACTCAAGGTTGGAATCAAACCTTGTCCCTGGTGCTGTGAGGCACGAGTGCTAGCCACTGTTCCATCCTTAACAAGAGCAATGTTTGGGGCTTTTATTTAGCTACCTGTCTTTTGCACGAAGTTCAGACCATAAGATATAGGAGCTGGATTAGGCCATTCAGTTCTTCAAGTGTGCTTCACCAATCATGGCTGATATGTTTCTCAACCCCATTCTCCTGCCTTTTCTGTGTGACCCATGTCCTTCTACTGATCAAGAACCTATCTATTTCTGTCTTGAATACACTCAATGACTTGACCTCCACAGCCTTCTGTGGCAATGTGTTCCGTTGATTAGCCACCCTCTTGCTGAAGAAAATCCTTTTCATCTCAGTTCTGAAGCACCACCCCTTCATTCTGAGGCTGTGCTCTCAGTCCAGTCTCTCCTACTAGTGGAAACATCTTCTCCCCTCTACTCCGGCTGTATTTTGTATGTTTCAATGAGTTGCTGTAATATCTGTTCAAAAATAATAAAGTGCAATTACTTCCATTGTTACCTTGACAGAAAAGACACACAATCAAAAGTAGATTTTAGTATGCTTAACTATAACATTACCATATAAAGAAAAAGTACATACTCAGATCTACTTGTAATATTGCTAAGTAAACAATGAAGAACGAGAACATTACTACTATTACTACTTTTGTTCATTTTATATACATCAAGCTTTAATAAGCAATTCTGTTAAAGGCAGGCACAATATCACATAAATAATACTTTTACTTCAGTTTTACCATTCAGAGGCATCTTCAACATCATTTTATTGACCTTTGTGTGAGCAGATAAACTGTGATTATTTCAAATAAAGGTCGATATTCAGGTACATTTGTCAGTGAAAATTAGAAATGTATTCAGTGGGTAGTGGGTTCTTCAAGAGAATTTTCCAGAGAAATGCTTATTATTTTTCCCTCATAATTTTAAATAAATCTTATGCAAACAGTAGAGTCTAATGAAAAGTTTGTTCAATCAAGCATCATAAAACTTTGAGATTGTTAAAAAAAAGTTCATGGCTAAGATCTGAAGTTTTAATATTACTGTCTATTCAATACGAAATATACTATTTTCAGCTGGGAAGCTAGTGTGATGCTATACTTTGCGTTAACACAGAAGAGATTTAGAAAATAACTGTGATTATACAATGAGAAGTTCAAGAACCTTATATGTTGTTCAATGCTTCCAATTATTAGCTAATAGCACCCTGCTGCAAATTGTGAATATCAGCCAATAGTGAGATTGGGACATCTTCCTTCCCAGGAAACCAGACTACAATCATTGTCTAGTCTCATGTGAAATATAGGAGCAGTTCATGACAACTATTTATCATTAAAATGCAAACAATCTTTTGAAATTAGCATTATCTGGGTAAACCATTAAATATGAAAACCTGATTTGACAGCACTGCTTTATAAGAGAGAAAATCCATTTTAAAATCCTTTTTAAAATATAGAAGCTAAAATCATTTTAACAATAGAATGAAATATTTTAAAGGAGATTTGCTCCCGTTTGCATGAATGGCTCAGTCTGCTATAGCTCAAGCTATTGCACTGTTCATAAATAATAGAGAGGATAAATACAATCACTTTTGTTAGATGTTTTTCTCATGTATACAAGCTTTCAAAACCTCATGCATACTTAACCAAACAAATAGCATCAATTCTCATTGATATAAGCACTTTATCATTTCATCAGAGAGTCAGCAGGGCTTTACTGGAACAGTCAATCAAGTACCATGCTTATAGTGCGAATCAAATAACTCAAAATTACTTCAGTAATCTATAAAAATGCATTATGAAAAATTGTCAATTTAATTCTTTGTGGGGAATCATTGCCATTTAAGAGAGAGACAGGCTTCAGACAGCTTCTTGTCATAAACATAGGAAACTGATGGGTTTTTCTCAATGCAACACTTTACAGCCACATAGTTGGAATGTTCTGCCACAATGTATTCCTTTACTTTCTCCACAAAACATGAATCCCCTTACAATTTGCTTTCCCAGCAGCTCGTCCAGCATGGCATCTTTTGTGCCAAATATGACGGTACCCTTGTACTGAACCACTTACTTTATGCTTAGCTGTTGTTTTCTGACAAAATCACATGTTATTTTAGCAAATACATTCCTTGCTGTCAATACCAACACTATAAAGAGAAAGATCAAAGTCTGAATTTTCAGCTTCAGACAGTAACAGACCTTTTCATCCTTTTTTCTAAGTCATTGTAAATAGATGGAACAATGATTTCAGAAAACAGCAGTACAATATCATTACTATGTACTATTATCAAAACTCACAATTATGGAAATTATACCTGGCATATCAAACACTAATGGGGAAATCAATAAGATTCTTTTGCTTTATTCTTCTTTTTGGCCTTACTTTATTAATGAGTTTGTCAGATATAAAAGAATATTTGTAGGACTAAAGTGTCATTTATCTGACAGCAAATTTTTGATCAGTTTGATAACTTGTGTGAGGAATATTCTATCTTATGTATAAGCATCACGAAAATATCCTATGCATGACTTTCACCATCATGTTTTAAATAAACACTGCACACATACAAAATCATTAAAATTGTGCTCTATGAGATATTGAAGATATTAATCCTTTTTTTGTATTGTTAAATTAGAGTGTAAAATAGAATGACTAAAAAATTATTCAGACCACTATCAAATTATGGCTATATCCCAAATTTTGCAACAAATAACCTCCAAGTCAGCATAACTTTGCCTTATATTTCAAAGGAACTAATCTGGAAGTGGTGTGGAGATCTTGAATAAGAGTAGGACAGAATTGAAGGCTTTTGGCTAGCCTCCAGTGATACTATGAGTATCAAAAATTTACATTCTTGCCTTTTTTGGGGAATGTTGGTAACAATTAACTTTGCTAATTGGATTTGCACAACCAAGTGAAATTGCCTGGGGTTACAGCAAAGGCTAAAGTTAAGTAGGCAATGCCCAAATGCTTGAAACCCAACATAGAATTACAATATTAAATCTAAATCTCAATGGCTCCTAATAATTTAATCGCACTCTGAATCATTGGAGATAAGAAATAACCTAATTATTTCCAGCAATGACAAAGAAGATTGCATATAAAGGAAGGCATGTTACATTAGCCATTTTCCAGTCCTCTGGGACCATCCCTGACTCCAGTGATTCCTAAAAGATCTTCACCAATACCTCCACAATCTCCACAGCTTCGTTTTCAAAACACTGGGGTGTAGTCCATCTGGTCCAGGTGATTTGTCCACCTTCAGACCTTTCAGCTTCCCCAAAACCTTCTCCTTAGTAATGGCCACCATACTCACCTCTGCTCCCTGATTGTCTTGAAGTTCTGGTATGTTACATGTCTCCCACTGTGAAGACTGATGGAAAGTATCCATTCAGTTCCTCTGACATTTCTTTGTTTCCCATTACTACTTCTCCAGCCATATTTTCCAGCAGTCTAATGTCCACCCCTGCCTCTCTCTTTCCTTTCATATATCAAAAAATCTCAGGCAATCTGTTTTGATATTATTAGCTAGAATACCCTCATATTTTGTCATCACCCTGCTTATTGTTTTTTTTTATGGATATCCTCTGCTGGTTTTTAAAGGCTCCCCAATCCTCTGGCTTCCCATTACTCTTCACCACACAATACTTTTTTTCTTTTGTTTTTATGCTGTTCCTGCTGCCCCCTCAGCCTGGTTGCCTCATCCTCCCCTTAGTATGTTTCTTCTTCCTTGCAATGAATTTCTATTGTGCCTCCCAATTTACTCCCAGAATCTCCTGCCATTGTTGTTCCAACACCTTACCTGCTAGGCTCCCCTGTCAATCAACTCTGATCAGCTCCACCCTCATGTCTTTGTCATTACCTTTACTCAATTCTAATATTGTTATGTCTGACACAAGTTTAACCCTCCCTCTGCAAGATGAATTTTATCACATTGTGGTCACTGTCCCTGAGGAGTTCCTTCATATTAAACAACAACAACAAATCCAGAACTGCCTGCTCCCTAGCTGCTCCAAAATAAATCTTGTAGATACTCTCCAAATTTATTTACCCTATTCCAAATGCTTCATGCGTTAATATACAAATCCTTTAAGTTTGTTCAATTATCAAGTTTCCCTCCATTTGTTTGGTTCCTTGGTACAATATGACATTCATACATTCTGTCGCTTCCATTTATTTCTGGTCACTATTAACCCCATCGCTAACTAGCAATCCTACCTTTTACCTTTGATCTTCTAATTTTCCATGTAACTGAACCTACCTCCAACTATTTATTTTAAAGCCCAATCCACAGCCTTGTGTTATATGAGTTGCCAGGCTGTGCATCTCTCATCTATTTTCTTAATTTGTTTGTTTTAAATAAATTCCTGCTGGTCTTTTCATTTGTAATCAATTAATATTCATCCTATTTACCTTCAATCTCATAATAGATAGTCAAATTAGCAACTATTATCAGTCCATGAATTTACAATTTTCCTGGTAATGTCACTCCTTGTGTTGTGCGGCCTATTACTACCCCGAACCTGAGTATTCAACTTTTCCTGTTAAATAAAAACCTTTCAGACTATAAGCCAAAAAAGCAAGCAAAGTGCACTATATGCTCCCTCCCCTCTGCACTGAATTTCCAAGTTGCCTTCAATTCCCCGAACTATATACTCACACGGGCTATCTCTCACTCGAGATGTGATCTCTCTGTCTTGACCATGCAAAGTTTACTGATCGTGCGCCACAATAGGGCCTCTTTTTGTGTTTTTAATGACCTGATGCTAGTGGAATAAAGAACCTCTACTTTATGATAAACACAAAACACAGTAGATGCTGGAAATCCAAAGTAAAAGCAGAAAACACGAAAGAAACTCAACAGTTCTGTCAGCAGGAAGGTTGTTCCAAAGAAAAGTAATCCTGGACTTCAAAAATGCTGCCAGATCTGCTGAGAACCTTCAACATTTTCTGCTTTAATCCCTGCTACATGATCTTTGGATTGTCTGTGTGTTCAAATCTCATTATATTTCTAATTCTCAAATTGCTCAGTGGATCTTTTGCATTGTTCAGTTTTACTAGCTCCACTGTAATTTGCTTATTTTTTATTTCTTCTGCCTCCTTTAATCTTGATTAATTTTACTAGGGTTTTACTTCTATTTAATTATCCATTTCTCTCTTAAAAACACATAAAAATTATTGCTACTCACTACATCTGGTGGTACTACATTGTCTCTCTCTTTACTCATTCACCTTTTTACATTAGCATCTGTTACACCTCTACCTGAACCAACTCACCTCCATTCTGCAGCGTGCAAGAATACTGGCATTCTCAGCCTCTAACATAACTCTTACCTATTAAAGCATATGAATTCTGAGTTGCAGCAGTTCAATTTTGTCATTTGAATCCCAAATTGCTCACCAAATCATAAAAGATATTTATACAGGTGGTTAACCTCAGTGGTTATGCCTAAAGTATATTAAAAATTACTGCCAAATCCACAATAGTCTAAATCAGGTAACCATTTAGTTACCTTTAAAAAACATTTTTAACTCATTTGAAATACTTTGGCCACGATAACAGTAATTAGTCAGTGTCCAAGGTTTGTGAAGGGTTATGGCTCAGGTTGAGGTTTAGGGTGTAGGTTTGCTCGCTGAGTTGTAGGTTTGATATCCAGATGTTTCATTACCTGGCTAGGTAACATCATTAGTGGCGACCTCCAAGTGAAGTGAAGTTGTGTGCTACTAGGATTCTGAGGGGTCTCAGTAGTCTGGCTGTCATTTCTGAAATTTCATTGATATATGGTAAGGTGGTTAGGGTTTCTGGCTGTGTTTTGTCTGCTTGTCATGGTTTGTTCTTGAGGAATCTGCGCACTGTGTTTTTGAGTATCCGTTCTTGAATACATCGTATAGGTGGTTCTCCTCTGTTTTTTGAAGTCCGTCTGTGCTGTGGTGTGTGGTGGCTCATTGGAATAGTGTTCTGATGCAGCTTCATTTGTGTGTTTTGGGATAGTTGCTGGTGTAGTTGAGTATTTGGTCAGTGTTTGTCGGTTTTCTGTATACGCAGGTTTGTAATTCTCCCTTGTCCTTTCTTTCTACTGTGATGTCCAGAAATGCGAGTTTGTTGTCAGTTTCTTCCTCCTTGGTGAACTTTATGCCTGTGAGGGTGTTGTTGATGATGTTAAATGTCTCTTCTATCTTGTTTCGTTTTGTGATAACAAAGGTGTCATCTACGCAGCGTACCCAGATTTTTGGTTTGATGGTTTGTAGGGCTGTTTGTTCTAGCCTTTGCATTACCGCTTCTGTTATGAATCCTTAAAGCGGAAATCCCATGGGTGTGCTGTTGGTTTGTTTGTAGACTATGTTGTTGAAAGTGAAGTGGGTGGTGAGGCACAGGTCCACTAGCTTCATGATATTTTTGTTGGTAATGTGATTGATGGTGGTTGGTGTGTATGTGATGGTCTGTTCTTGCCCTACACACGGATGAAAAAAAGCACCATTTCGACTGGGACAACGCATCTATCCTGGGACAGGCTAAGCAAAGCCATGCCAGAGAATTCCTCGAGGCCTGGCACTCCAACCACAACGCCATAAACAAGCACATAGATCTAGATGTCATCTATCAGCCCTTCAGAAAACAAACAGGAAATGACATCACCACAAACCCCAGGAACCCTATCCAGGAGAAAGATATAAATAGAAAGCAGGAGACAACAGCTTTGCTTCACTTGGAGGTCGCCACTGATGATGTTACCTAGCCAGGTAATGAAACGTCTGGATATCAAACCTGCAGCTCAGCGAGCAAACCTACAACCCTAAGTCAGTGTCCACATAAGGGGCCATAGTATCTCTCCAACAAAGCGACACAACTTTTACATGAAAGAATACATAGTTTGAGGGGCACCACTCCACACAAACAATGGGGGAAGACAAGGATGCAGCCCTCCGTGAACTACCACAACCTGTATGGAGATTTCACCCATACTATTGGCAGTATTCTGTATCACCATCTACTAACTGAGATTTCCGACAACAACACTCGGACTTTATTATCCTAAAAAAAATCAAATATCTTCACAAGCACAACTCACTCATTCAAGATGAAATTATACTTTTTATGCACAGAAGACAATATATTGAGTCATTCCATCACTTTGTATCTTTTGTAATCTGTGCAGAACAATGATATAGTTTTATTCTCTAGCTTAAGGTAACTTCTATTAACTGGAAAAGAGAAGACTCCAGTTGTATATTATGACCCAGATCTTTCAGACTACAGGTGACCAGAGACTGAATATCCTGAAAGATGCATGTTGACACCTCTCAGAAGTTACAACACACTGTTTATGGGATAATTGGTCTGCAAGTTTAAACTTCCAATGGGCACTTACCCAGAGTCTGAAACCCTTTGATAAAATATCCAGGTGTAAGTCAGAGTCAAGGAATCTGGGGTATTCAGGATTCTTTACTTTAATAGCTAGCTAGGAAAGAATAGAGGAATTCAAATCAGCTCTAACTTTCGCTAACTATAAAATGGATTTCCCTCAAACACTTAATCCAACCCTACTCGCCATGGACTCTTGACCATCCCAAAGGAGACTGACCCGATCTTCACCAACAGGTACCCAACCATTTGGGACACAAAAACCTCTGAACCCTGTGAACTCTGACCTAAACACCCTTTCCCATTGATACTCAACTCAACCAACCAAACAACCAGCCACCCATGGGCATCATTCTCGCACTCCACCAGAAACTCAAAACCCATCCCTGACATCTATCTCCCCCAACCTCTCACCCCCTAATCTGCTACCTGTACCCTTCCACCTGTGACTGTACCTGCTAAACCACCCACCTAGCACTCTATCCCTGACCTCAATAGATGCCACCTACCCACCCACTTACCTTACACCTGTACCTTCCCTCAGAAACTGTCAGGGGCTTTGGGTCCTTTACTTATTAGAATATAGCAGATACTATCATAAGGTGGGGAGTGGTTTTTGCAAGGTCCACTCTAATGTCTCCTGCGTGGTTTTTTGGACACTTACCTAATATAGGAACCTGTATCAGATACCAGCTGCAAAATTCCTGTAAAAGGTGCATAGCAAACATTTTATCTGATCCAGGTCAAAAAAAAGGGATTCCATTCCAGATTAGAAGTTTCAGGACCATTTTTTTATGCACTCCAAATACATTTCACATGGTGTTCTGGTCATCCTATCTTTACTATGGATATATATGCATTATTTTAAAATAGACTTTGATTTTATCATTTATATATAATAAATATTTACATTTTGTTGCTTGTCCACGTTCCATCCCCTCAATTCAATGATATTCTTAATGCAAGCTTCTTTTTACAATTGTGTGGTGATAAGTCTGCAGACTCCTCTGCATCCACCTGTGGTGATATTTCATATTTTGTGATGCAACTTATGTTTAGCAGAGGTCAGAAACAAAAACAGAAATTGCTGGTGAAACTCGGCAGGTTTGGCAACACCTGTGGGAAGAAAACAGAGTCAACGTTTCGAGTCCAGTGACTCTTCATTAGAATTGATCTCCAGCATCCACAATTCTTCATTTTATAATTATGAAAGGCCTCAGTGTGATTCACTAAATTCAGACCTCAGGAGTGGAGGGATATTTCATTGTCCAAGGAATATAAAAATGGTCAGCTTTCAAGCTCAGCATTTGGAACCATAATACCTTCAGATGGTATTGTTGACTCAGTTTTTGCTCTGAGTTTCTGTAATTGTACATTATATTGTAAACCTCTGAGCTGGTTTGACCGGGGTCACAAACAAATACAGCACTTACCAGTTGATAGATTGACTGCAAGTTATCTAATCATTATTTCAAAGCCATTATCTCATGTTGGCAAGGTTTATTACCACAATAACTTTGATTTTAATTCTATGATATAGCTTCCTCTGAGAACTTAATTTTGTCTGCCTGCAGCTGAAGGCCGCTACAACCTCTTTCCCTAATTATTGGCATGCTCCCAGGTTCCTCCTTCTGCCTTGCACCTTCAGAAAACCCAAACTCATCCAAACTTTCATTGCTCATATCCTACCTAGGACTAGGTCCTACACATCCATTATACCTTTGTGTGCTGTCTTGCACGATTCCTCACTCAGCAATGCTTAAATTTCAAATCTCTTATTTTTGTTTTCAAATCCCTCCATGATGCTGCCCCTTTGTATCTGTATAATCTCATTTCCCCCATCAGCTTTTTGAGATTTCTGCACTCCTTCCATTCTGGCCTCTTGCTCTTCCTAATTTTCTTTTGCTTGATCAATGGTGGCTGCCACTTCAGCTGCCAAAACCCTACAGCTTGGAATTCCCTTCCAAAACCTTATTGCCTTCCTCTTCTCCTGTAAAATGTTCCATTAAACATACTTATTTGACCAAGATTACATGGCTGGGTGTAAAAATATGCTTTATAATTTGCCTGTGAACCACCTGGGAACATCAAAGGCATGACAGAAATGCAAATTTCAGTCTTTTCACAATTTTAAACTAAATTATTTCAAAAAGCAATCTTATTTTATCCTCGTTGCAATTCAACTGATTAGCTTTGGTAGAGTAGATGAAGGCGATGCAGCACAGAGTTATGTGACAGTAAGGTATTGCTGAAACAGAAAGAAAAACAGTTCTGAGGGTAAACTAATCATAAAATCATAGAATCCCTACAGTGTAGAAGCAGGTCAGTCAACCCATTGGGCCCATACTGACCCTATAAAGGGCATCCCATCCAGACCCACCCCAACCCTGTAATCCTACATTCCCAATGGCAATCCACCTAGCCCGCATATCCCTGGACACTATGGGTCATTCAGCATGGCCAATCCACCTAACCTGCACATATTTGGACTGTGGGAGGAATCCCATGTGGACACAGGGAGAATGTGCAAAGTCCACACAACAATCGCTGAGGATGGAATGGAACCCAGGTCTCTGGTGCTGTGAACCACTCACAAACTTGGGCAGTACGGATAAGCGCAGTTAAGGTAGTAGATTGGCTCCTCTCTTTTTTTAAATCTGCTCTGAACTAGTTGCAGCAAACATTTACGTTTTGTCTTTTTAGCACACTGTTGTCACACTGCATCAAAGCCTAATTAATTAAATGAAAATAAAAAGACCAATTTCATAATGTTTTGAGCAAAAATGAATACCTTTAGAACTTTTTTTTTCAAAGGACAGTAAACTAAAAGTAAAGTCACCACTGTCCCAGAGGCTCTTTGGGCAGTTCTTTCATTAGACAGAGGCAATTGATGGTGAGTTTAACCTGAGGATTATCAGACATGCAAAGGCTGGACCTTAATGTAACATGAGCCTGTGTGGGATCACGGACGCCATTTCGTCCAGCTATTAAAGTCATGTGATAAAAGTTGAGTACTAATAGAAATCTTTCATTATAATTATAAAAATACCAAGAGAAGAGAAATGTTGATCACTAATGAGACAGATGCAGAGGTGGATGTATGGAGCAATGGAAAAAGAGAAAATCAGGAACTAGCATACCACTGGGCAAGAGAAGATCATCATATCAACAAAGAATGTGGCCAAGAGGGGATTGAAATTGTAAGATTAACTGTTGTGGAATGAGACAGATAGAGAGAGAGAGAGACAGAGAGAGAGAGATTAAAAAATGGCCAAGTGAGTGAATATGACAGCACCAGGACCAAAGAAAAGAAAAAGACTAAAGAGTTAATGGAAAGATGGCAGGAGACTTAAACATAAAGTGATTAGAAGAGGAGAAAATGACTGACAGGAGGAGATGAAGAAAGGGGATCAACCAGCATTGTGGGAACCCCAAGCAGGAATAGGAGAAGTACAAAGAATAAGATGAAGACAAAAAAAAAGGTAAATTTGACCAATCAGGACCATAGTAATCTGGAAATTTTGATTCTGTTATGTCTATCTCTGAAACATCGCCTCCTGTTGGTATTACTTTAATCGATGCATTCATTCATCTAAAATAATAAACACTATCATCTCAATTTAAACAGCAATGATCCATTAATATTGATAATTATCATTCCTCATAGAATTGCCTTATAGATTAGAAATGTTGCTACTCTTTAAAGCAATTTACTACTTGCATGAAACTGTCCTCTACTGCATCCTCAACATAACTGACTTTCATTTCTGCTGCTTTCTTATAATTTTAGTATTAGTCACAGAGAGGTGGAGAACGACAATGCAATAAAGACCCTTCAGCCCATTGAGTCTGTGCCAGTCATAAACAGGTCATTAACTATACTAATCCATTTTCCACCAAATGCTTCTTAGCTTTGTCCATCTTGGGCATCCATGATTTGGAGATGCCACTGCTGGACTGGGGTGTACAAAGTTAAAAATCGCACAACACCAGGTTTTAGTCCAATAGGTTTATTTGGAAGCACTAGCTTTCAGAGTGCTGCTCCTTCATCAGGTGATTGTCTGATCACCTGATGAAGGAGTAACACTCCGAAAGCTAGTGCTTCCAACTAAACTTGTTGGACTATAAGCTGGCGTTGTGTGATTTTAAACTTGGTACATCTTGGCATCACAAGTGCACATCGTAATGCTTTTTCAATGTTAGGAGGGTTTCAGCCTCTACCATCCTTGTAGGCAGTGTGTTCCAGCTCCCACCACCCTCTCAACCCCTTCTAAACCTCCTGCCCTTTACACCAGGGAAAAGTATTGTAAGTTGGTTGCTAACTTAATCAACATTACTAATTTTCACATCCTGGGGCCTATTTTATCTGTTTTGCTTAGTTCTCAAAGGATGGTAACAATCCAGAGATGAGGATAGTTGCTTCACATTGAATTGATTTTAATTTGACTACCCCCATTAAAAACCAGTACTGCTTCCAACACTGTTTTGAAAGAACCCTATTTCTGGTATACAGATGGTCTGCTTGTTTCTGGTGGTAAATTCATTTCAAAATGGTTACTGCATACAATTTCAGGTTTGAAATAGTCAATATCATGCACCATGCATGCTTAGTCTATTGCAAAAGCGATTAAGCCAAATAAAACTGGCAAAAGTCTGTCAGGCACATGTGCTACCTGAACTGTTGAGCATTTTCAGCACTTGATTTGAAGTCAAGTGTGGTATGATTTCTGTGGGAACACCACCCTGCCCCCAACACAAGATATGGAAACAAATGCAGGTGTGCAGACAAGTTAGCCTCAAAAAGCTGTGCATGGAAGGAATTGAATCGGAGTCTGAGGGATACCCAGCCTCAAGTTATGAATAATCAATTAGACCACTTAGAAGGCTATTAGTGTGATTCTCCTGGCACTGACAAGAACTTGAGGTGCCATGCAATGCCCCATTGATGCCAAAACATTTCTCCTCGTCACCCCACAGCCACAATTGCCATAGGGCCACAACTGTAGTAGCAGGTCATCCTGTGGAAGGGACCAGGCAACTACAGTCTCTCTGTTTTCCTAAAGTTTGAAAACCAAGCACCGGCATCTTCAGGCATACCCTCAGCAATTGGGCTTGACGATTGCTGGCGGTGTGCTTATTGTTCTTTGAGCTTCGGAGATCCATCTACCACCTGTAACTGGGTGGTAGCAATTGGCCGTTTTTCTCCTTAATTGCATGTGTGTCAAGTGCTGACTAGATTGGGATTCTGATCCCAAAATAGAAAGTTAGTCTTGTTCTTTTCTGTTGGAGATTGTGTTATTATGTCAGGCAAATTCTGCTTACTCCTCCAAGCTACTGACTTATTGGGTCTGGCTTGATCTTATGAAATATTTTCCATCCAATTAAATATGAAAGTTTTCAACAATTTTTCCAGTTTGACAGTTGGCTATAGTGTGTAATTTCTGCTCTGACTTCAGTTGTCAGTCATTTCTCTGGGTCAAGCCTTTCATTGCATTATATTGACTTTGAGATTTAGTTTCCATAATTCATTCTGCCCATGAAGCTAAGTGTTTCCTGCTGATATCCTGTTTTCATCTGGGTTTTGACATTGATTTTGAGATTTTTCTTACGCTGTTTAATCAAGTCTTCAGAAAAAGGAATTTAATCCATTGCTTTTGTGACTGGACAAAATAAATGCCAAAATACAAAAGAAAAGCAAGGTTTTTTTTAGCTTTTCTGTCTCCGGCACTCTGAAAAATGTAGCCTGTTGAAGTTGGTCAAAACTAGTGCTTGATCACAGGAGGTACATTAAACCAATTTTGTCTTCAATCACCCAATTGCCCCATGTAATAATCACAATTCTACCCTGGAGAGTCCTTGTTGTAAATGACAACTTGCTTCGGAAAGTTCAGATTCCACTATTGTTTGTCGTTGTATTAAATGTGACATTGCAGCTTATTCACAAGGCCAAATTTATACACCAGTCTGATATTGAATACTCATGTACCAATTACAAATACTCAACAATTTCTTTGAATTTTAAGTGGTTGCACATGGCTACAAAAATAAGTACAAAAGAAAATAGTGGTAATAGCCAGTGTTTTGCAAATACAAGAGGTGTTTAATCTTATTTAACTTGAAATAGAAATATAATCTCTCAGTATGTACACAAAACTCATTTTTTTAATATATTCTTCGAAGGACAGGGCCCAAAGTATCCCTATTAGAACATAATTGGCTTTAAATTCAATACAGTTCATTATTTTGATGAAACAGGTCATCCAGATGAAAGCAAATAATCACCAAAATCAAAATGGATTTTTATTATCTCTCTATGGATATAATTATTCCTCAGTGAGCATTAAATATACCAAACAAAATATCGAGAAAGATCAATCTTTCGTGAATCAGTAAATGCACAACATCAAATTACAGCCATTATTTCACAATCAACTGTGTGCAATAGAATGGGAAACATCTGAGTAGTAAAAGATTGTAATTATTGGATGATTCCTTATTGTGCAAGGCCTGCCTGTCTGCCATCCCAACCTCAAACCATAATTCACTCGGTAAGCTGTTAGTGAGCACAGTTTTGAGCAGGTTTGATGAAATGGATCCTTGCAAAGGGAACTGTCATGAATTACACACATAAATAAATGAAAAAAAATTAGTCATGGATAGTGTCCTGCTGGCTAAGGCATAAAATTGCTGTGCGTAATTGATCAAGTGATTTTCAAACTTCAAGGTCAAGAGGATTCTACCTGCGCAACATTGAGATATTTCCAGGTATTTCCTGTTTGAACTTCTAAAGAATAGTGTCAGACAAGTAATTACATTTCTGCAGAAAAAATGTTCAACAAATATGAAGAAATTGGATAAATGTAATATCTTGCAAGACTGCATGTACAGCCCAGCTGGTTTGGTTTTATAAAAAAAACTTGTGAATGAAATACATTTTATCTGTATCTTGATATGTTAAACAGCCAAGCAACGAATGAAGGCCCTGCTAACTACAATTAGGAAAGAAGAGAGTGGAACCATAGACATGTCCAGCACAGAAATACAGCCTTTTGCTCCATTCACGCTGACTGGATATCCCAAATTAATCTCGTCCAATTTGCCAGCATTTGGCCCATATCTCTCTAAACCTTTCCTATTCATATTCCCATCCAGATGTCTTTTAAATGTTGTAATTATACCAACCTCCACTATTTCCTCTGGCAGCTCATTCCATACACACACCACCCTCTGCATGAAAACATTGCCCCTCAGTGGGCGGCACGGTGGCACAGTGGTTAGCACTGCTGCCTCACAGCACCTGTAGACCCGGGTTCAATTCCCGACTCAGGCGACTGACTGTGTGGAGTTTGCACATTCTCCCCGTGTCTGCGTGGGTTTCCTCCGGGTGCTCCGGTTTCCTCCCACAGTCCAAAGATGTGCGGGTCAGGTGAATTGGACAAGCTAAATTGCCCGTAGTGTTAGGTAAGGGGTAAATGTATGGGTGGGTTGCGCTTCGGCGGGTCGGTGTGGACTTGTTGGGCCGAAGGGCCTGTTTCCACACTGTAAGTCTAATCTAATCACTTTTAAATCTTGATCCCTCACCTTAAGCCTATTCTCTCTAGTTCTGGACTCCCCCCCTGCAGGGAAAGACTTTGTCTATTTACCCAATCCATGCCCCTCATGATTTTACAAACCTGTATAAAGCCACCCCTCAACCTCCGACACTCTGGGGAAAACAGTCCCAACCTATTCAGCCTTTTGATATAACTCAAACCGTCCAACCCTGGCAACGTCCTTGAAATTCTTTTCTGAATCCTTTCAAGCTGCACAACATCCTTCATATAGCAGGGAGACCAGAATTGCAGACAAACCAATGTCCTGTAAAGCCACAACGTGACTTCCAAACTCCTATACTCAATGCACTGATGTCCTTGAAACCCAGGAACTTTCAGAACACTGAGATCAAATAATAAAGACACATTATAAATTGTGGTGGTTGATCTGTCAAGTTGCTTCAAATTCCAAAGCAGTATACTATTTTTCACATTTTCACACATCCCAAACAAAGGGTTTCAATCAGAAATGCTCCAAATCTTCAGAGTATGACCAAATACGAATGTATCCAGAAATGATTGCTAGGTTGGCTTCAAAAACAATGGGAACAAATTTTGCTTCATCCAACTTCCAGGCAACATCGATCTTGCATTCAAAATTTAGACTTTGTTTAGAAGATTGTTATATCATAAATGTTTCGTTCATTCATTTGGGGGATATGGGCATCAATGGCTGACCAGCATTTATTGCCTATTTCTAGTTGTCCTGGAGTAGGTGGTGGTGAGCTGCTTTCTTGAACAGCTCCCAACCACTTGAACTATTGACTCAGCCCACCTTGCCTTTACAAAGGGAATTCCAGGATCTTGATTCAGTAACTGTGAAGAAATGGCGATATATTTCCAAGTCATGATAGTGAGTGACTTGGAAGGGAGCTTAAAGGTGGTGATGTTCCAATGTAACTACATTTATCTAGGTGTAAGTGATCATGTGTTTGGAAGGTTATGTCTGAGGATGAATTACTGCAGTGCATCCTGTGGGTAGTATACACTGCTGTCACTGAACATTGATGATGGAGCAAGTGGATGCTTGTGGATGTAGTGCCAATCAAGTGGGCTGCTTTGTCCTGGATAGTGTAATGCTTCTTGAGTGTTGTGAGAGCGGCACTCTTCCAGACAAGTGGGGAGTATTTCATCATACTTCTGACTTGTGTCTTGCAGATGGTGGACAGGCTTTGGTGAATCAGGAGGTGAATTACTTGCCGCAGTATTCCTAGTCTCTGACCTGCCATTGTAGCCATGTGCTTATGTGATGAGTCCAGTTGAGTTTCTGGTCAATGGTAACCCATAGGACTTTGATAGTGAAGGATTCAGTGATGGCTACTTTTGAATGTCAAGGGGTGGTAGTTAGATTCTCTCTCATTGGTGATGTTCATAGCCTGGCATTTGTGTGGCACAAATGTTACTTGCCATTTGTCAGCCCAAGCCTGGATATTGCCCAGATTTTGTTGCATTTAAACATGGACTGCTTCAGTATTTGAGGAATGGTGAATGGTGCTGAACATTGTGCAATTATCGGCAGATATCTCCACTTCTGACCTTATGCTGGAGAGAAGGTCATTAATGAAGCAGCTAAAAATGGTTGAGTCAAGCACCTTACCTTGAGGAACTCTTGCACAGATGTCCTAGAGCTGAGACGACTGACCCCCAACAACCACAACCATCTTCCTTTGTGCCAGCTATGACTCCAACCAGCGAAGAGTTTGTCCCCAATAACCATTGTTTGCAATTTTGCCGGGCATTTTGATGCCATGTGTGGTCAAATGCAGCCTTGATGTCAAGGGCTGTCACTGTCACCTCAATTATTCCTGACAATACCCAAACAATATTTTCTTTGCGCCTTTTACAATATTTAGAAACTATATAAATACCTTTTATCTATGGTCAGGGAGTGTATTTTTTTCCCCAAAGTATTTGGAAGAATTGCCTCCTGTCTCTTTGGCATTGTGACTTTAGCTTTGGAATTAATTAGCTGTTCAGTCAAGTTATAAATCAGTGTGTGCAAAAAAGTTAAGGATTCTTTAGTAACCATCTTAAGAGACCAAATTTGGTACTGGATAGTCGTAATCATCAAACTTATCAGTGTTAAAGTCAATTTAAGACATTTGTCCTCTTCCTTTCTCATATGAAATATAGCTTACAATCAAATTACACAAATATCGAATGCATTCATTCCGCTATGGGTGAATAAAGCTCACCATCTTTTAGGAGACATTATAACACAGTGATGGAAACTTTAAAAGGTACTATCTCACACACTCTCATCATTGTAAGGCTGAAAGAATTTATGAAGGGAAAGAAACTCGAACCCAGCACTGCCTTCCTAACCTGCAATCTTCTTCCTGACCTCTCCGCCCCCACCCCACTCCGGCCTATCACCCGCACCTTGACCTCCTTCTACCTATCGCATCTCCATCGCCCCTCCCCCAAGTCCCTCCTCCCTACCTTTTATCTTAGCCTGCTGGACACACTTTCCTCATTCCTGAAGAAGGGCTTATGCCCGAAACGCGATTCTCCTGTTCCTTGGATGCTGCCTGACCTGCTGCGCTTTTCCAGCAACACATTTTCAGAATTTATGAAGAGTCTTATAATATTTATTACATCACATAATGCGTAACCATGATCGATAAGTGACTCTGTAATGCAATGCATTACAATCCACAGTTACGGTCAATATCTTGGTTCCTTGGCCATGGTACTGATGGCAGCAGTTGCAAAAGTTGGCAAATTCCCTACCTTGACACTTCTGGTATAATGAGAAAGAAGGAAAGCAAAATTAGAAAATGATTTTAAAATTTGCTATTGTGAGAATATATAAAAGAACATGGAAATTGCTAAAAGAAACACATATGCGATTTCAAGAGGAAATTAAATGAACTAGTTTCCCAGATATTGTCTGTATCTAGCTGTAAGTGTAAACCAAAAATGTAATATTATCTACAGCATATGATCTTCAGCAATACTTGAATTTAAGTAACATTCCAAACAGAGTTAGAATTGCAAATGCTTATCAAAATAATGCCTCAATGGTTCACATTTATTTATCCCTATTTTCCCAGAAAATTTATGAGTAGATTACAGATGCAGGAGCAAGTTTAGTCTATTAATTCTGACCTCCTAAAAGATGAAAGGAAACAAATGGGAACTTTTTCACAAGAAGCAGAATGCAAGGCATGATATTGGATCTGGATTGTTAAACAAGACCAAAAATGTCATGTGAAGTAATTTTCATGTTGTGAACTTTTAATTTTGGTGTACAGCTATTAAAGTAGTAGTTTTAGTCCAAATATTATCAAGTGCAAGCTGGGGAACCATAACATCAGTGCTCTGGAGATCAGTGATTGCCCTTAACTATACTGTGTACAGTGATATGGACTAAAAGTAGCCATGTACAAATTGTAGATTTTCAATTGAACGTTGCAATATGGTTTATCATTGAAATCTTCAAATTGATGCCAACACCATCACTGCCCATATGTCATTCCTCTGTCAGTAAGCCCTAGCACTAATCCTTGGCCACAACTCTTTGTGAAGTCCAGCTTGGGGAATACAAAAGTCTCCTCATATACCAGAAGCTCAACTACTTCACTCAACTCAGCTTGAAAGGCCCCCAACTCTTTTGGACCCAGGCATGTAACCTGAAGTAGCCTCAACCTGAAATGAAGCATAGAAAGCTCAGTAAAGTTTACATGAAGCCACAATGCCACCTCATTCCTAATTTTGTTTGTCCACAGTACTCATGGACAATTCTAAAGGGTATCCTGTAAAGCCACGACAATGCAAACCTTGATGTACAAAGAAAAAAAATTAAAATACTCAGTGGGCTATTGTGGTCACCCAAGACAGACAAGGAAATTCACAACAATTCAATCTCCAATTCCTATGTACAAAAGGCATCACAGTGATGTGCTTTGATATTCCTGACATGATTAACCACCTGAATATCAAATTATAGGTGGTTTACATTTAACTGAGATAAAAATGATAAGAACAAGAAAGAGAATGAAAGAACACGGCAAACAAAGTACCACATTTCTTCTTAGTAATCAATCTATAGAAAGAAATATGGTATTAATATTTTGTATTTTTATTCTTGTTTATTAACGACCAAACATATTTTATATTAATGTTCATTCTTTTGCCATGCTACTTCGGTCAGTAAATGATTAGACTCTAAAGTAAGATCAAAGATTAAATAGATCAAAATAAGCATGTTAACCTTAAGCAGTCCCATGATTATAATTTCATCGAAATACACTTAAAATGATCATAATTGTCCTCATTTTCTTTTTTAATCTAAAGCCTAACTAACAGTTACTTACGATTACTTACACAATTCAATATCATCTAGAGTAAACAGAAGTTTATTCTCTGATATGTAGTAAAAGCTAAAGGGGTCAGAGACAGTAGGACTAGAAATATTGAGGAACAGGTCAATGGCTAACAATAAAGCTTTATCCAAGTTTTTGCTTGTCCATTTAAAGGATGTAGCACCAACTACCTTTTAGTAGGAGAAGTCTACCTTTTAGAATAATCAGTTCCTCAGCATGACATCTGTTGAGTGCAAGAGGTTACCACACAGAAAATAAATCTAGAATATTTCAGCATCCCATAGCACTACTTAAAAAATGCAAATAAGCACCAGAGAATATCTGTGTTCATTACAATCTCCGGAGGAATTACCACTATCTACTAAGAATGTCCAATATTCAATAATTTACAACCCAGCCATCACACGTAGGTACCAAGATAAGCAGAAAAAAATCCAGTTTTTAATCAATGTATGAATATGTTTCTTTTTCAGTTAAATTAACTGAATATAGATCAAATAGATAATAAGTTGATCAATGTACAATGATGGTTTTGAAAAGATTGATGGATTGTAATGAGTCCTTTGATACATTTTTATTTTAATCACAGCCAATTTAATTGCAGTAGGTCGCAAAGAGATATTGTTCTACTCAATTTTCTTTAATTCTAATTTACCATACAACAGCAAGCTCTACTTCATAGCTCTAATTGTCTTCACAGCTGTCCTAATCATTTTTTAAAGGTCAATATAAGGTTCCATAAACTTTCCATGTTGCATGGCAGCATCCAAGATACGTAATCATCGAGTTAAATAGTTAGATGTTAAAACTAATAAAGTAGCGTAATGAGTATGTATGTAATTTTAATGAGCAAACAAATGTCCTTATAGTCTATAAGGCATAAATACTTAATTATCTACTTCTAAATCAACCTCTTCATGGAGAATTGAACATGACATTTTTCATGCAAGAGGTATAAAATGCAGTTATATTTCAACAGTAACAAGGGGGTTTTAACCAAAGTTTATTTTTATACTTACAAAATACCAACTAGTAGTTCCTTTATTTGTATATTTTACTAAGACCCATTGTGTTTTCATTTATATTCCTTTTACATTGCAGCAACATTTCAACTATAATAAAAAGGTTTTAATTTTAAGAATGTTAATTGCAACCCTTTCCAATTTCACAAGGTGAATACAAAACATGACTAGGAAGACTTTAATTACAGTATAAAGTTCACAAGTGTAAATTACTTTTCATTAACATGAAAGGTCCATTATACAGATGTAAATTGTTGTGGAAGAAAAAGACTTGAGTTTTGTATTTTATGACTATACAACAATCTAGGGCATTTGTGTGATTCATCATTCAAATACAGAAGGCAGAAAAGTTATTGAATTAACAGAAAATTAGATCTGTTTTTCAATAAAACATTTTCAACTGCTGGGTAGAGCCATCTTCTTTCATGACTTCTCGCCAAGTACTATTAGTGTTGTGTAGCTAGTGTTGGTGCTAATTTTCTAACACAGCATTAAGTCATCCTCTTTTATACATTTGATGTGGTTAAACGTAAAGGATTGTGACCTGTCACCTCGCATTATAACATAAAATGAATTTTGTTTAAAATTAACTTGAAGTAGAATGAGGCATACACCTAAGAACAATATTCTGCTTTTATTCACTCTACAAAAATAAGTTTTCTCTTATTCAAAAACTATGCAGCACTCAAAGAACCAATAGCACAATATATTGTATTATTACTTAAAAATACTAGAAAAGAAACCAGAAAAGTGTACTTTGGTTTCCTCTTTCTTTTATTGAGTCATACCTTACTTGCTCAGGTTCAGAATGAAATGCAAATTATTAAAATAAAATCTACAATTTTTGATTAGTAGCACAATCTTGTAAAATCTGCACCTGTAGAAGTTGACTTTGAAAAACCAGAGGATCTTCATCAGATGGTGTAACGTTCATTCTGATTTCTCATGTACTAGGACTTCACAAACCAACAGACATAGATTTTATGTCGCTTTTATTCCTGAGAATTTTATATCCATCTGAGTAAATTTAAGTCCAAAAATTATTGCATTAACAAAAGCATAATCTGAAGTACAACTGCACGTGTAACTGTTTTTCTAATAACAGATGTCAGCTCCATAACAACTTTAGTCTGCAATAACAGATTCAGTGAATATTTGTTTGCTTCAGCAAATCTATAAACTGTGGGCTACAGAGAAGATTACTTTAAAAACACTTTCATAACGAGCAATGCAGTGTACATTCTGACAGTTGTGATTGAATCTCTTTCAAACATTTGTCTTTGCTTACCATAATAGATGTCAGTTGTTCTGAGGCAGTTCAAGTATGAGCTTCATATCAAGAATCAGACCTGACTCTTGCATTCCTAGAGATGTCATTCACTGAAGTTCTTTGTTGTTTAAAATCAAAGTTAGGCACATCAGCACCTGCAGCTTTCACATACTTTGGACAAAAACAACTCTTAATTTACTTGCATGGGACTGAAATATTTCATGTTGAGTTGTTACTGCTAAGGGGACTTACTGTCAAATAACAAAAAAGAACTTATGCCATTTTTGAGAAGACTTTTTTATTCCTGTAAAGAAAACATGGCACAAACAAACACCTTGCGCAGCAGTAACGAGGATGTACTGCCAGACTGATGTCTTATTAAAAGGCTTGTGTCTGAAACATGTTAACTTGCTGACAGAATAAAAACTGTTCTCATGTGAAAATTTTCAGTTATAGAACAGTCTCCTCGGCTTTCACAATTTAAAAAAAACAGGAAATATAACGTGAAACGCAAACAAATTTAGCATTCTTGTGTTCATCAAAAATCACCTGAATTTTCTACATCATTAAAATATTGTGCTGTGAGATTCCTTCAGGAATATGATAATATTCAGTGTTATGCTTTCATCACAGTTTTAAATGAGACATTATAGATTTTTGTTGTGTAAATAATTTCACTCAGTAATATACAATGTTCGATATTATTTTATGATTTCTTTTATGAATTTATTCACATCTAGTCTGATGGCTATGTTTAAACCATACTACTAAACCAGGATGAATCTTTTACAAAAGTGATCAAATGTGGTTATTGTCAATATTGTTTGTTTGTAGATTGAATAGTTTAAAATGATGTTCTGTTTTATGGTGATGGTACATTAAACCAACCTAACTCAAATAATTTCAGTTGTCAGTGACAGTGATTGATATTTTGTGAGCATCACCAATGTGTTTTTTGTGAGCATCACCAATGCGTAACATAAAAAAGAAATCAAGCTATTGTTTTTACTTACGTCAGCTCTTACTGAGGTTCTGTATATGACGGATATGGATTTTCTTTGCTGTATTGTTCTTTGTCAGTCTTTGTAATAGGTTTAGGATACATGACAATGGTATAGTCAACCGTACAAACACTTGAAAAAGGTATGGATCAATAGTATATTTTGGTAATGTGCGAGAACAATGTTCTGCAAAGAAATAGGCAAGATTCACACAGGTGACACAGCTTCTGACTTTTAAGTAGGATATCTGCAAAGAGCACCAGGTTTAATCACAGTATGCCCAGTTTGAAGCAGTGAGGAAAGAAGGGTATGAATCAACCTGTATCTCTCTGTCAAATCCCGAGCAGCAGATTAAATAGGAGCATTTAGGGAGACCAGCCAACAAATTACCCTACTTTGGCCTTTTTCTCATGGAATGATGCATGTGTATACCGAAGAGGGATGGAAGTAAAAGCATCAGCCTAAAACAGAGGCAAAGACAGCTGTTCCATTTTGCTGTGCCATCACTTGTTTACCAATCCAATTTATTAAAACAAGCCCATTTTTTTGACAGGTATCACTATAGATATACAACAGTGATATGATATAATAATGAAATGTAATTTTACTAAGTATAATAAAGCAACATATAGCAAAAATGAGAAGGTAGATTTAAAAATAATATCCCATCAACACATTTTTAGAAGCTGATTTTCCACTGCTAGTCTCAAATTGTTGATGAAACGTAAGTGCCATGGAAAGGAATTATGAACCATTCCACCCCTGAAATTCCTCTTTGGCTTTTCCAGGGTCTACACCAGAGAAGATAGAGTATGTAAATTACATGTGTCCTGCAGGTAAATATCGCCTATTAGTAATGGGCAAAGAGGTAATCTTCTCCCCTGAAAACGTGGTGCTGTTAATTCCTGGGTTACACTAAAGGAGCAACTGATCGATCGAGAAGAACAGGCTGGCATTATCATGATAGAGCTCTAGTTTTGTAATTTCAAACTTTAAAAAAAACTAATTCTGCTGATTAGGCCTTGCCGTAGAATGTTGTTAGTCATTCACACTTTGTGATGAATGCTCTGCTTAACGTTGCGCCAACTCTCATTTTTTTTGATAACTTTTACTGGAGGCAGAAAGAAAAAAACTATGAGACAACATTACAAACTTTGAGGCTTTTAACTAACCCTCACCTCACTAAGAATCCTTCACAATGTCTGGGAAGAGGACAATTCACAGCAACTACCTCTCAACCAATTTTGAACAAGGAACACCATAACTTTCATGTCCTTTCCAAATAATGAAATACTAATGAAGTAGGATCATTGTGACAATGAAGAAAATGCAGGATCCAGTTACACAACACGTTACACGATAATGGCTAGGTCAACTACTGCGAATATGTTGATTGAGGGATAAATATTGGTCAGAAAAGAGGTACAGCAGCAGCAATAGTGCAACTCCACATGCCCCTCCCCACCCCGCTCCTCCCATAGCTGTCTTTCATCTTTAAACAATGCCAATGCTGTGTTTACTGTATGCACTTGTCAATATCAACAGCTGTCTAGGTTTGTTCAACATATCATTTCATTTGCATGACATTGTCATCTTTTGCTATAAATTCTGTGTCTTACAATCCTGCTCCACAGCTACCTGATGAAGGAGCAGCGCTCTGAAAGCTAATACTTCCAAATAGACCTGTTGGACTAAGCTGGTGTTGTGTGATTTTTAACAATATGAACTGTGAGAAAGCATGTACATGTATACTTTCATAAAAAAGAATTACAGACAGGTCATAACAGCTATTTAAAAATGAACACTCTCTGAAATGATATGTCTGTATTGATACAGAACAGGGGGCCCACTCAGTAATGGGGTCCACTGAAGCCTCAGCTAAATATATGGATGGTAAACTTACAGACCTGTAATATACGAATGATTAATTCCAATCTCTGTATGTAAAGAAATGCAAGGTGCGCCTATGAATGGCACCACCAAATTGTACAGATCATCAAAATATTTTATGAATAAAGTATTTTTTGCAATAAAAAGAAATGTCTGTATTGATACTAAAGTCATGATTAAAAGCTTAAGATAAGAATACAAGAAATGAGGTAAAATGTATTTTCATCTCGAACATTATCTATCTAATAGTGGACTAAGTGTTGGATTTCTTGAGAAAATATTCTGCATAAATACTTTGTGATTCTCAAACATAATGGAGCAATCCATCAACTAGTAATTGACTCCTATCTGGCTTCCCTTCACAGAGACTGGTTGGGGGGTTTGGATTGGATTTACATGCAACACCTGGTAGAAACCACATGGGGAGGGAGGGCAGTTTAAATTGTGAGGGTGGATTATATATCCCTTTCTGCAAAGCAGTGGCCTCCTCTTCAAATATTCACACCAAACTCTGATTAGTTCATAAAGCCCAATGTGTTACTTTGACCTGAGGCCTGATCAGGGGAGAAGTATTGGCTTCCCTAACAGCAAAAAATACAGGGCACAGCAGCCAGAACTAAAAGAGGCCCTGTCAGTTGTTACATTTACCTTTCTTACAGACTTTCTTCTGGTCCAGGAGGAATGGAAGTGCCTGGATCCACAAAGAGACCTTGGACTTCTCCTGGATTCTAATTCTGAAGACCTTCCTTTCATGAAGGACTCTTCTCTTAGGTCTTGGGATTAAAATATAGCAAGTCGCTATACTATTCATCACTCCACTGCATTCCCACTCTGGAGCTAGACTTTGGCTCCATGTCCCTCTTGTTGGACCCAATGTGTTAGGAATCATTTCATCATCTTTGGCTTCAAACATTCTTACAGCTATCAATCCAGTTTATGTTCAGTTACCTCAGCATTGTAAAGCCATTTTCTCATAAAGTTTCTTTTGATAAGGTACCGTCTTCCACATAGCCATCAGAGGGGAGGAAGGGGAAGAAACTGTCTGAATCTCATCTCTCACTTGAAGCTTTTTACCTTCAAATTAATCAAGTGATTACTCATCAGTTAACTGTATATTTACTTGTGGTCCCTAGTATTTTACACTGTAGCCCCTCAGCATTGCACTTCGCTGAGACAGTAACAGGGTGGTGTAATCTTGGATTATGGTTGTGCTATGTCTGAGGAAAGTTCCATGTAAAAAGAAGTGTGAAAGTATTTCACTGAAAATATTTTCATAGAATCCCTACAGTGTTGAAACAGGCCATTTGGCCCAACAGGTCCATATCAAACTTCCGAAGAGTAACATATTCCCTTACCCTACTACTTTACATTTCTTCTGACTAATGCCCCTAACCTATGCATCCCTGAACACTGTGGGCAATTTAGCATGGCCAATTCACCTAACCTGCATATCTTTGGACTGTGGGAGGAAACCGGAGCAGCCAAAGGAAACCCATGCAGACACAGGAAGAATGCACAAACTCCACACAGATAGTTACCTGAGGTTGAAATCAAATCCGGGTCCCTGGCTCTGTGAGGCTGCAATACTAACCACTGAGCCATTATGCAATCAAAATCTTTTAACTATTGTTCGACAACTTTGGGCCTTTGTAATCAGTGCATCCACATGAAGAGCCCAAGAAGGCTTGTTGTAGATGACCACTCCCAGGAGCTTGGCACTCTTCACTTGTTCTACCTCTGCGCTGTTAATGTGTAGGGGGGCATGAGTAACACCCCGCCAAAAGTCAATAATGAGTTCCTTGGATTTGCAGGCATTGAGAACTGGATTGTTCTCAGTGCACCATTTTTCCAGATCTTCCACCTCCCATCTGTAGCTTATTTCGGAGACAGTTGAGATTTGACCGACTCTGGTGGTGTCATCAACGAACTTGTAAATGATATTAGTCTGGTATATGGTAATGCAGTTATGGGTATACAGTGAGTAGAATAAGAGGCTGAGTATTCACCCCTGAGGGGCTCCAGTGTTGAGTGTTAGTGACGATGAAATATTGTCCCCAGTCTTCACTGATTGTGGCCTGTGGATCATGAAACTGAGGATCCAATTGCAGAAAGTGGGTAACTTATACCTGGAACTGAAATAAACTATTCCTTTCTGTTTTTAACACATTACATGGAATTAAGTTTCTTACTGCAAAGAGTTCAGATGTTGCCAACTACCAGTGGATTGTTTCCTTTTTACTTTTCCAGTCAGGGAATCTCTAATCCCAGAATTCTCTTGCGTTGGGAAGGTAACACTGTAGTCTTCTTCCCATACTCAAGAATATTTTCCCTGCTTAAGGTACAGTTTTAGCTGGGTTCTCTCATGTAAGGATTGGTTTGCATTAGTTTGCAATGGAGAAAGTGAGGACTGCTGGTGCTGGTGCTGGATATCAGAGTTCAAAAGTGTGGCACTGAAAAAGCACAGCAGGACAGGCAGCATCCGAGGAGCAGGAGAGTCGACATTTCAGACATAAGCCCTTCATCAGGAACTTCATCAGGGTATGCCAGAAACATCAACTCCCTGCTCCTTGGATGCTGCCTGACCAGCACCACACTTTTCGACTCGATTAGTTTGCAATGCAGAGTGACAGTCAATTCCCACATTGGCTGAAGTTAAATGAAGATCCCACCTTCTCAACCTCGCCTGAGACAGGGTTGCCTTCAGGTTAAAACTCCCTGGCAATTTGAGAGAGCAGTCCTATGGTCCTCAGGGATTATGATGACTGATTGTCCCTTGCTGGTTATCTTTCTTGCTCTCTATTTCTGAGTTGAATATCAACTACACACAATAAAACTGCAACTTTATCTAGAGACAAATTACTCCAGATGCTGGAATCGGAACTGAAAACAACAAATGCTGCAGATCACAGTAAGCCAGACAGCATCCATACTGAGGGCAAGCTAAATGTTTTGAGTCTAGATGACTCTTCATCAGAGCTGAAGTGAAATGCAGAGGGGCAGAATTTATGCCATAGTTTTGAGAGTGGTGTTGGGGCTGATGGACACTTTCAAGTGTGGCAGGAGATACACCATTATTCTGCCCTTCGCAAATTCCACCACTTAACCTGAACTATCAACATCTTTTCTCCACCAGCACCCTGTACCACTACCACCATATCCTACCCTACCCCCACCTACTATAACATAAGCGCTGTCCCTTCCACACTTCACTTCAGTCATCTTGACTCGAAACATTAACTTGCTCTTTCTCCATGGATGCTGTCTGACCTGCTGTGATCTCCAACATTTGTTGTTTTCACTGTAACTTTATCTGTCAGTCATAGAATCATAGAATTCCTACAGTGTGGAAATAGACCCTATGGTCCAACAAGTCCACACTGACCCTCCAAAGAATAGCCCACCCAGACCCATTCCCCTACCCTATTACTCTACATTTTCCCCTGATGAATGCACCTAACCTACACATCTCCAGACAAAATGGAAAATTTAGCTTAGCTAATTCACCAAACTGCACATCTTTGGATTGTGGGAGGAAACCCACCCAGACACAGGAAGAATATGGAAACTCCACACAGACATTCACTTGAGGGTGGAATTGAACCCTGATTGCTGATGCTGTGAGGCAGCAGTGCTAACCACTGAGCCACCATGCCATCCCATATGCCTGGGTTTAAGAAACATATAATGCGATCTTAAAATGGCTTCTTCTACCATCTTCCCCATGTTAACAGGAAAGGCATTAACTTAATATCCAACCATAACACTTAGTTAGGTATCCTTGATCTCAAATTCATTTCATCCTTAAAGTCAAGAAGTAGCTTACAGTTTACAAGCTAAAGTCTATAACACCTTTCTGGGAATTTGGGAGACTTGGGGCATGATATTTACCCTTCCCTGGAGGTGTTGAGAAGGGCAAGTAATTGGGGAATCAGTCCCTGAGAGGTGCTTCCCTCCTTTCCACCACCTCAGCATTTAGGTTTTGGGCAAGACAGTCCATGGGTGACTTTCTCAATCTACAGCTAATTAAGGCATTTAAGTGGTCAGATAATGGCTACTTCAGAATGTCAACCCACCACATAGCGTGAAGAGACATCTATTTGCCCCAATCTAAAGGTAAGTCAGGGAAAAGGTGAACCTTTCAAAAGCTAACCTGCCCTGATCTCCAATCCAATTGCCTCTCCCTGACCTCGGTCACTCCAGATCACCCCCTAAAAGAGACTTATCTGCTCACTGTTGCAACTCATTATGGGACAGCACTTTGATGGTGAGGCTCCCGATTTCACGAGAAGCTCACTGGGCTGGCACTTAAGTATTTAATTGGTGCTTGATGCAATGAGCTGTCTTGGTTGTGAACATTGCTGGCTGGATCAGTATTTATTGTCCACTCCTAATCAACATTGAAAAGGGGGCAGTGACCTGCTTTCTAAATACTGCAGTCCACACACTGTAGGTAGACCCACAATGTTGTTCAGGAAGGAGTCCTCACATTTTGACCCAGTGACACTGAAGGAATGGCACTATGTTTCTGAGTCAAATGGTGAATGACGTAGTTGGTGTTCCAATTTATCTACCACCTTTGTCCTTTTAGGTGGTAGTGGTCTTGGGTTGGAAGACGCTAGTAAGGAGCCGTGGTAAAGTTATGCAGTGCATCTTGCAGCTAGCACAAGTTGCTGCTACTGAGCAACAGTGAGAAAGGTGGTGAATGTTTAGACATGGTACCAATCAAGTGAGCTTCTGTGTCCTGAATGGTGTCAAGCTTCAAATGTTTTTGGAGTTGCAGTCATCTAGGCAAGGGGAGAGTATTCCATAACACTCCTGACTTGTGCCTTGAAGTTGGTTGACAGGTTTTGGGGAGCAAGGTGGTGAGGTATTTGCTGCAAAATTCTGAGACTCAACCAAATCTTGTAGCCACAGTATGTATATGGATTGTAATTGTCCTGTTATTTGTATAGAGGACGTACCTGGGCAGTTTTCCACACTGTTGAGTAGCTGTACTGGAACAGCTTGATTCAGATTGAGGCAGTTTCTGGAACACATACCTTCAATACTATAACTGGAATGTTGTCAAGGCCCTTGCCTTTGCAGAACCCAGTGGATTATCATGTGTACTGAATCAAACTGGCTGAAGACTGGCATCTGTGATGCTGGGGACCTCTAGAGTACTCCAGGATTGATCATCTATTGGCAGTTCTGACTGAATATGTTTGTAAATATTTCAGCCTTATCTCTTGCACTAATGTACGCGACTCCCTCATCATTGAGGTTGAGATTGTTTGTGGAGCTTCCTACTCCAGTGAGTTATTTAATTGTCCACCTGAGGCTCTCCATCTTAAAAGCCCCACAGTGATTGCGTGGAGTTTATAATCCCAGCCTCAGGGTCTACTCATTGTAAATTTAGGAACTGCTGTCATTGTTCCCAAGTGTAAATATCTTGCAGCTCCCTCTGAATAAAACAATCTGAGACTTCCTCAGATCTCTAACAATTAAACCATTCAAGTGCATTGCAGCACAGCTCATAAGACCCCTTTCATCTCCCTACACTTAAGCTACTGTCCCAAAATGCAATAATCTTATAAACGAAACGATAAAAATCCTAAAATTCAATAATCTTACAAACCTGAAAATTGAAATGTTAGCTTAAATTGGCAGAGAACTAGGTTATTTTCTTAATCGTTGTATTTTAAGTTCATCTTGACTGTACACTTCTTTAGGTTTCACTGTCATGGAAACCAGGCGAGAGAAATAATTACTTTTCGATAAATTGAGCTGTCTTAAACAAAGGACCTTGCCTGGTAATGTATGAAGCTGTATTTTCATTACATGTTGATTATCTGAGTTGCTTGTGTAAATACAGGTATCTGTTAATATGTGGGATCATTCGACGTGTCTTCAGCGTACAATATCGCAGTTCATCAATTTAATAATGGGGAGGAAAATGGTTATTGTGAATGCTAATTGGCAGCCTTCATGAACAGATCTTGGCATAAATAAATGGAGAGATAGAGCTTGATTGGGATGGACAGTTGAATTGAATTGAATTAATTGTCACGTGTACCAAGGCACAGTGAAAAGCTTTGTCTTGCGAGCAGGAGAGGGGTCACATATTTAAGTAGCATAGATAGTAAGTAATAGCTATAAAGCAGCAAAAACAAGAATACAGGTATATGCGAATGTTAAGATTATGTGAGTCCATGCAGTATTCTAAAAACAGTTCGGGTAGAAACTGTTTCGAAACCAGCTAGTAGGTGTGTTCAGGCTTCTGTATCTTCCCCCCGATGGTAGAGGTTGTAGAAAACCTTTGCCAGGGTGGGATGGATCTTTAAGAATGCTGGCGGCCTTTCCTTGAGAGCGGGCCTGTAGATGGATTCTATAGATGGGAGGTTGGCCTTTGTGATTGTCCGTTCTGAGTCCACCACTCTCTGTAACCATCTCTGATCTTGAATGGTACAGTTGCCATACCAGGTAGTGATACATCCAGACAGAATGCTCTCTATGGTGCACCTATAAAATGTGCAAGGGTATTCGCCGTCATGCCAAATCTCCTCAGCTATCTGAGGAAGAAGAGATGTTGTCGGGCCTTTGTAACCAGTGCATCCACATGTAGAGTCCAAGAAAGCTTATTGTGAATGACCACTCCCAGGAGCATGACACTCTCCACTCGTTCCACCTCTGTGCTGTAAATAAGTAGGGGGGGGGGGGGCATGAGTAATATTCCACCGAAAGTCAATAATGAGTTCCTTGGTTTTTGTAAGCTAGGTTGTTCTCAGTGCACCATTTTTCCAGGTCTTGCATCTTCGGTCTGCAGTCTGTTTCGTCACCATCTGAGATTCAGCCGACTATGGTGGCGTCATCAACGAACTTGTAAATGGCATTCATCTGGTATTTGGTGACGCAGTCATGGATATGCAGTGAGTACAGTAGGGGGCTGAACACACACCTCTGGGGATTCCAGTGTTGAGTGTTAGTGGCGATAAAATATTGTCCCCAATCTTCACTGATTGTGGCCTGTGGGTCAGGAAACTGAGGATCCAGTTGCAGAGAGTGGAGTTTAGTCCGAGATTACTAAGTTTAGTAATCAGTCTCGAGGGATAATAGTGTTGAAGGCTAAACTGTAGTCAATGAGTAAGATTCTTATGTAGCTGTTCTTGGTGTCAAGGTGTTCTAGGGAGGAGTGAAGAGCAAGTGATACGGCATCTAACTTGGATCTGTTGTTCCGATAAGCAAATTGGAGTGGGTCGAGAGTACGGGGAGGCTGGAGTTGATTAATGGCATGACCAGCCTTTCAAAACACTTTGTGATCACTGAAGTTAGGGCCACTGAGTGGTAGCCATTGAGACATGCTGCATGAGCCTTCTTAGGCACAGGAATAGTTCAGAGCTGATAAGTAAAATATGAGCTAAGAATATTGTCAAAATCAGTGCAAAAGTCTGAAAGAACAATGGCATCAAAGCCAGGTGGACAAGCAGGAAGCTGGAAGAACCCAGCAAGCCAGGCAGCATCAGGACGTGGAGAAGTCAATGCTTTGGAAGGGTCATACTTGAAAGGTTGACTTCTCCATCTCCTGATGCTGCCTGGCTTACTGGGTTCTTCCAGCCTCCTGCTTGTCTACTTTGAATTCCAGCATCTGCAGTTTTTTTTAATCTTTACCAAAGCCAGGTGACCAACCCAAAGTGTAGAGAAAGAACTGGACACCCCTTAAAGTAATCTGAAAAAAGTAAATCTTATGAAGATCAAAAGGTCTCATCAATAATTTATCCAGCCATCCACCTCTGAGAAAGCCTATAAATAAGAGATTGCTGGATGGTCCACTTCAGGAGATGATGGAAAAGAGCTTTGCAAGAAAGTTTCAATCAAATGTTTCTGACTCATCTTGCCTGGTACCTGTTCCTTGCCAGTGTCTTACATTTTTGTTATGTAACTAATAATGTTAACTGGTCCATTAGTGATAATTCGCAATTAACTTTAAGTTTAACTCACTCTATTCCTCAAAGGTTAACATTTTCACAGGATAAACTATAAAGTATATTATGGTTTAAAGACATTTTGAATATTAATCTGTCATTCATTATTTTTAATCTTTGAGAGGTACTGTTTCCGAGAAACATCAATAGGTTCCTCCAATTAGACGTGTCTTAATTTTATCTTCTTCTCAGTTAATGATAAATAACTGTTAAAATTATAAATGAGTAGATCTCTTGTGACTCTACTGATGAGCACTCCTTACAATGTTTACAAAGTTTGCTAAGTGGTGAGCACTGCTGCCTCACAGCACCAGGCACCTGGATTCAATTCCGTCTTCAGGCGACTGTCTGTGTGTGGAGTTTGCACATTCTCCCTGTGTCTGTGTGGGTTTTCTCTGGTTTGTTCCCACAGTTCAAAGGTATGCAGGTTAGGTGGATCGACCAAGCTTAACTGCCCTTAGTGCTCAGGCTAAGTGGGTTAGTCATGGGAAATGCAGGAATAGGATAGGGGGTGTGATGCTCTTTGGAGAGTCAGTGTGGACTCGATGGGCCAAATGGCCTGTTTCCACTTGTGGGGATTCTAAGTAATGTGAGTTCTGATATTTCCTAAATCCCATTGAAGTTGAAACACAACAACTCTGCTGAAACAAGAAATCACATGACTGGCTCAAGGTAAAAGATTTGAGCTATTTTAATTAAGCTTCATGGTACAGCAAATACCATTGCTGCTGCTTTACAAAGTTTGCTTAAGACACAAAGCTCTGCTTCTCTCCCCAAAATCTCTTCTAGTTATTTACATGGTAAAACCATTATTAGCTTTTCTAGTTTTCATTACTAGGCTACAATGTATGATTAGGACACAAATAGAATATTTGTATCTTCTTCCCTCACTAATATATTACAATATTCTTTCTCAGTTATTAAGATGTTTTCTTTCTTTAATTCCCACTTTACTGAAATAGAAAACAGTCAAGCAGGAACTTTTCCCAATAACATGCACCTGAACACTTGCCTTGGTCTGACAGCATCCAAAGCAATACAGTCTGTCCATAATATTACTTAACATCATAAATTGTTTAAAATTCCCCCCAAAAAATGTTCCTTGCTCATTTTATTATTTGCTTCTTCCACTTCTGACCTTTATAAATATCTACTTGAAGATAGCTTCTGAAAGGTATTTCTAATAGTGAATAATTCTATGGAAAGTGATTCTGTACTTTGTAACTCTTTGTTAGAACACTTCTTAATTGAGTGCATGATATAAATGTTTATTTAAATCAATATAGAAACTCAAAGTCAAACTAAAGTGATCTGAGCATTTGATTTGTTGGTTTTGTTGTATGGGATTTAGGTAACACTAATTTAGGAATTTAATTTTTTAAAAATGACAGCTGCTATTCTTATTAATTTCTATATACCCAGCAAATGGCATTATCATTATAAGTATGCTGATGTTGCATAGCTCAATCACCCTTCATTTCACCTATTTTAATTTTGTAACAATCTATCAAAGCATGACTCATTATTTGCCTTCTTAATTGCTTGCTTTACCTGCATTACTTAAATTTTTTATAATCTTTTAACAAAAAAAGGGATATGAAGGCAATTAGCCAATTGTGTTTTATCTCAGTCTTGCCTCAGCACCAAAGCTTTGGTAGGATTATATCTGGAACATTGTGTGCAGTTTTTCTCTATATTTAAGGAAGGATACACTTGCCTTGGAACCATTTCACATCTTTCGACAAAGAGAAGAGATTGTGACTTGTTATTGGATGTGCAGATAAAGCTACTGGGAAGTTTGAAGTTTAGGATGAAATGCTTAACATGTTGCCCAGGAAATGAGACTCATAAATTGTGAGAATGGGATCAAGGAAATGAAAGTAAGAAATCACATTACAAATTCTAATAGTGAGTCTGAGAGTGACTCCTACATTAGAAAACAATCATGTTTAGAAGAAAATGTCTCCAGCTGCGTGAGAGGGAGATCTTTCAGCAGTAGTCCCAAAAGATATTGATATACAAGTAGAGACTGCAGCTTGACTAAATGACACAATGAAAGGTGCGCTATATAGCTATTTAAAGAAAAGGCGACAAGCAGAAATCTTCCGAAGACCGAAGACCGTGAAGTTCTAGTGGTAGCTAATAGTTAGAGGTTAAACTAATAAGAGATGAAACAAAAGGAATCAGATTGTATACGAGGTATTTGAAGTTTATTGTAAAATACCAAATAGGAGACAGACAGTCAAGTTGCATTGATGAATTTGTATAAGAGAACGTCCTTGCAGGTTGATCTTATGATGCTAAAGCAATGCTAAGGACTTGGGTTTTAAAGAGTGACTGGGTGATACAGATGTTGGACTGGACTGGACTGTCCCACAATGGGGAAAATAATTCTGAAAGCATTTTTCCCTCGATTAGTCGCATATTGATGGGAGTGTGGATCAGTTGATATAAAAGGGTGAAATGTTTCTACAACTGCCCAAGGAGTTAAGTAATGCAGAAGGAAAACTATGAAAAGTAAATAAATGTATTTATTGTGGAAATGACACCTTGACAATGTGGCATTTCTTCAGTATGATCTGTTTTGTTGAAAGTAGGCATTGCTCAACTAAATTGATTGCACATTTTTTTTAGTATTGTAAAGGGAATATTTCAGCTCTCTTCGTGATGCTTGGTCAAGTCTTCTTATGTGGTGGTTTTATGGAATTTGAAAAATTACTAACACAATCAAAATGGAATTTAAGAATGAAGTCAGACTTCATGTGCTTTTTAACATATTGATTTAACTATTAAACAGAATATGTCTGGAGTAATTTTGAATAAGAAATCCCATTCTGTTAGACGATCACAAAAAGTCAATGAAACAACAGAGCAGTTGCAAGGCTTCCATGGTCAATGAATTGGTTTTGCACTCAAGACAATATAAATTCTGATTTTATTGCATTGGAAACAAGTGCTATGATGAAACACATTAAATGTGAGCATGTTTTAAGGGCAAATAAAACATTTTAAGGAAAATTAAGAGAAATGTGTAATGAAGATTCTATTCTCGGGAGAAATAATTATTTTTAATAATAATGATGTGGAGGTGCCAGTGTTGGGCTGGGATGGAAATCAGAAGCCACAAAACATCTGATGAAGGAGCAGCACTCGGAGAGCTTGTGATTTCAAATAAACCTGTTGGACTCTAACCTGGTGTCGTGTGGCTTCTGAATTTTAATGATGTTTCACATTCTCATGGCCATTCAATAGGATTCAAAATATTTTTGATGAATAAAAATAAGAAGCTAGGAAAATAAAAAGTGTTGTTAAAGTACTGCAGAAACAATGGCTCTTAAGGAAGCATCTAATGTGAAATTCTATTTGTCTAATATTTTAAGAAAAATCCTTTACAAGCAGTGTACCGAAAATATCTTGATCAATTCTTTCACAGGATGATGGATTATTTTGTATTTGCTGCCCATCTCTAATTGTACTTGAAAGGGTGGTGGCTATACACATTATCATTCCTGTAAGATAACAATGAATCAACATACGACTAAGTGAAAATGGATTGACCTTGTTAGCATAAAATGAAATGTTAGAGAAAATGGAAATTCTGAAGATCAAATGGGTTGATGCAAGTCATCAATCATCTAATTATTTAACATGGAGGAGTGCTTGTATCAAAAGATTACCTGGAGTCTTGGAAGTGAGCATATTAGATGTAATGCTTTGTTTTATAAGTTCATAAGAGCAGAGTTAGACCATTCGGCCCGTTGAGTCAGCTCAGCCACTCGATCATGGCTGATTTGCTCCTCACCCTCATTTTCTTGCCTTCTCTCCATGTCTCTTCAACCTATTACCAATTAAAAATTGGTTTAACTCCTCCTTAAATTTACTCAATGTCCCAACATCCACCACACTTTGGGTAAGCAAATTCCGCACATTCATAACCCTGTGGGAGAATCAGTTTCTCCTCAACTCTATTTTAATTTTGCTACCCCTTATCCTAAGACAATAATTGCTCATCCTAGAATGCCTCACAAGAGGAAGCAGCTGCTCCACATCTATTTTATCCACACCTTTTAACATCTTTAACACTGCGACTTCCCCTCATTCTTCTAAATTCTAGAAAGTATATGTCAAAAATATTCGATCTCTATTCATACAACAAACCCCTCATCTCTGAGATCAATTGAATGAACATCCTCTGAACTGCCGCCAATGCCACTACATCTTTCCTCAAATAAGGGGACCAAAACTGAACATGATATTCCAGGTGCAGTCTCACCAATGCCTTGTATAGCTGCAAAAATACTTCCTTACCTTTATATTGTCAAGAGAAAGAAGACGACTTCTGTTAGGATGAGATGAGAAGACTCAGTTAGGGCACTTGAGAGCTACAAGCTAGTCAGGAAAGACCTAAATAGAGAATAAAGAAGTGCCAGGAAGGGATATGAGCAGTTGGCAAATAGGATCAAGGAAAACCCTAAAGCTTTCTATAGGTATATCAGGAATAAAAGAATGACCAGGGTAAGATTGGGGCCAATCAACGTCAGTAGCAGGAAGTAGTGCATCTAGTCCGAGGAGATAGGAGAAGTGCTAAATGAATATGTTTTGTCAGTATTCACACTGTAAAAAGACAATGTTTTTGAGAAGAATACTGAGATACAGGCTACTAGACTAGATGGGATTGAGGTTCACAAAGAGAAGGTGTTAGCAATTCTGGAAAGTGTGAAAATAGATAAGTTCCCTGGGCCAGATGGGATTTATCCTAGGATTCTCTAGGAAGCCAAGGAGGAGATCGCAAAGCCTTTGGCTTTGATCTTTATGTCGCCATTGTCTACAGGAATAGTGCCAGAAGACTGGAAAATGCCAAATGTTGTCCCCTATTCAAGAAGGGGAGTAGTGACAGCCCTGGTAATTATAGACCAGTGAGCCTTACTTTTGTTGTGGGTAGAGTGTTGGAAAAGGTTATTAGAGATAGGATTTATAATCATCTAGAAAGGAATAACTTGATCAGGGATAGTCAACACAGTTTTGTGAAGGGTAGGTCACGCCTCACAAACCTTATTGAGTTCTTTGAAGAGGTGACATAATAGGTAGATGAGGGAAAAGCGGTTGATGTGGTGTATATGGATTTCAGTCAGGCATCTCATAAGGTTCCCTGTGGTAGGTTATTGCACAAAATACAAAGGCATGAGATTGAGGGTGATTTAGTGGTTTGGATCAGAAGTTGGCTGGCTGAAAGAAGACAGAGGGTAATGGTTGATGGGAAATGTTCATCCTGGGGTTCAGTTACTGCTGATGTACAGCAGGTTTTAGGGCCACTGCTGCTTGTCATTTTTATAAATGACCTGGATGAGGGTTTTTGAATGATGGGTTAATAAATTTGTGGACGACACTAAAGTCAGTGGAGATGTAGACAGTACCAAAGGATGTTGCAGGTTAGAGAGGGACATTGATAAGCTGGAGAGCTGGGCTAAGAGGTGGCAAATGGCGTTTAATGTGGAAAAGTGTGAGGATGTTCAGTTTGGAAGGAGTAACAGGAATGCAGAGTATTAGGCGAATGGTAAGATTCTTGGCAGTGTGGGTGAGCAGAGAGATCTTGGTGTTTATGTACATAGATCCCTGTACTTGCCACCCAGGTTGGTAGGGTTTTTAAAAGACATATGCTGTGTTAGCGTTTATTGATTGAGGGACTGAGTTTCAGAGCCATGAGGTCATGTTGCAGCGAGATAAAATCTGGTATGGTCACACTTGGAGTATTGCATACAGTTCGGGTCACTGCATTATAGGAAGTATATGGAATCTTTTGAAAGGGTTCAAAGGAGATTTACTAGGATGTTGCCTGGTCTGGAGGGAAGGTCTTATTAAGAAAGGCTGATGGACTTGAGACTGTTTTTGTTCAAAAGAAGAAGGTTGAGAGGTGACTTAATTGAGACAGATAAGATAATCACAGGGTTAGATAGGGTGGACAGTGAGAGCATTTTTCCATGGATGGTGATGGCTAGCATGAGGGGACATAGTTTTAAATTAAAAGGTGATAGATTTAAGACAGATGTCAAAGATAGTTTCTTCAATCGGATTAGTAGGGGCATGGAACACACTGTCTGCAACAATAATAGACTCGCCAACTTTAAAGGCATTTAAATGGTCATTGGATAATCATATGGATGAAAATGGAATAGTATAGGATAGATAGGCTCAGATTGGTTCCACAGGTCAGTGTAACATCGAGGGCTGAAGGGCCTGTACTACGCTATAATGCTCTATGTTTTACATTCTATTCCCTGAGCTATAAAAGCCAACATTCCATTCACTTTTTTTATTGTCTGCTGTACCTGTATGCTAGTTTTCTTGATTCATGATCGAGTATACCTAGATCCCTCTGCACCGGAGCACCCTGAAGTCTCGCCCCATTAAGATAACAGGTTGCCTTCCCATTATTTTTGGCCCAAATGCATGACCTCACACATATCCATGTTAAACTCCATCTGCCACATTTTGGTCCACTCTCCTAACCAATCTATATCCATTTGTAAGGTTCTTACTTCTGCACTGCAATTCACTATCCTACTTATTTTTGAGTCATCCGCAAGTTTAGTTTTGAACTGCTGTTTGTGAACAGCATTTATTGCATTTCTTTTAAAGAAAAACAAAAGAGAAAATATGTTAATAGTAATCATAAAGGTTAAGTGTTGAGTTTACCTGATTGGATAATCACTTACGGATATAAAAATAAACATTGATACCAGTCGTGGGTTGTAGACTGAGGAGCTACCTATTTGTAATGTTTCCTTTTGTGAACAACTATAAAACTGAGTTAAGATTGAATGCTGGTATTCCAGTTCACCAACAGCCTCTAAGAATATTAACAAAAGCATCTCCCATTTATGATGTGAAGGCTGCTTAAGTACTCCAGCCTCGCTGCAACTGGTGCTATCCTTACAGTTTAGGGCCTCTTGCTGAGGTGCAGTCGCTTAACAGTATGGTCAGCATTGGCACCATGCTGCCATTATGTATATTAATGTGGAGTGCAACATTGATAAGTTGTCTGCAGTGGAATCATCAAGCAATTGCTATTCCTGTATTACATCGCTGTGTAATTTTAGTCTCCAGGAGTTCCACAGAGAAAGGGCAGGCTTTCCAGCTGCAACAAAATTTGTAGAAATTTAGTAACATGGTTAGCTATCCTTCCTCTGTGCTTTTTTAAAAAACTGGCTTTATCAGATAGTATTAAAATTAATGGTGTTTTAACCTCTCATATCTACTCGGGCCAAGCCCCCCTGTACATTTATGCATTCCTGAAGCAGCATGGCAGAATGACTTCACAAGTGGCAAAAATAAAAACCGCACTACAACTCAGACATAAATAATAATTTAACAAAGTTAAAAATCACACAACACCAGGTTATAGTCCAACAGGTTTAATTGGAAGCACACTAGCTTTCGGAGCGACTCTCCTTCATCAGGTGATAGTGGAGGGCTCGATCGTAACACAGAAATTATAGCAAAAATTTGCAGTTTGATGTGAAAGCTAGTGTACTTCCAATTAAACCTATTGGAGTATAAGCAGGTGTTGTGTGATTTTTAACTTTGGACTCCCCTGTCCAACACCGGCATCTCCAAATAATAATTTAACAATACTTATTACCTGGAAATCCACCATAATGGTCTAAGTATTGCGGAATTTTGCAGCCTGCTTCATATTGATACTCTTTGTCCAAAATAATTGTAGAAGTTTTTGTAACATTTTATTTAATTATAGGCCTAACATTGCTTTAAACATTATTTTTAGTAAATACAGGGCAGAATTTTCCAATATTATTTTTAAACATTGGAGTGTGTATGTTAGATAGTGACCAACACGTTGCCCCCACCATCAGGATAACTCACCCAATCACTTGCCAATCACCTTGAACAATATACTTATAATGCTTGACTGATTATAACTGTCTACAATTCTGATTATGGTAAAATCCTTGGATGAAAATCAGACAAATCCCTCAACCAACAGTGGTGGTATCTGATGAAGAGTTTATGCATGAAACATTGACTCTCCTGCTCCTCGCTTGCTCCCTAACCAGCTGCGCTTTTCCAGCACCACACTTTTTGACTCTGATCTCCAGCATCTGCAGTCCTCACTTTCTCCTAGGGGAGATACCTCTGATTGACCACAGTCCCCTTTAACTTTCAGACATGGCCATTCAGTTGAGGCACATGGAATGTGTTTGCAGCATTAGATGTTCATATATACTCTAAGTGAGACATTGATGTCCCTTGGTGCCATATGTCCACCCTCTTGATGGTGCCATGCTGTGAATTGTGCCAAAATGCTTGCCATTCAGTTGTCAATATATAACTTGGATGAGACTGTATGAAGCATGGTTAGTAGGTTTACAGATGACAGCAAAATTGGTGGTATCATAGACAGTGAAGAAGATTACGAAGGAATCTTGATCAATTAGGCCAATGGGCTGAGAAGTGGCAGATGGAGTGTTAATTTAGATAAATATGAGATGTTGCATTTGGCAAGATGAACAAAGACAGGACTTACACAGTTAGTGGCAGTGCCATGGATAGTGCTGTAGAACAGAGACCCAAGGGTTCAGGTGCATAGTTCATTGAAAGCTGTGTCATAGGTGGACAGAGTGGCAAAGAAGGTGTTTGACATGCTTACCTTCATTGCTCAGACTATGGAGTTTAGAAGTTGGGATATAATGCAGTTGTACAAGAAATTGGTAAGGCCAACTTTGGAGAACTGTTACAGTTCTGATTGCCTGCTATAGGAAGGATATTATTAAATTGGAGAGGGTGCAGAAAAGATTTACAAGGATGTTGCCGGGACTTGAGGGTTTGAGTTATAAGGAGAGGCTGGATAGCTTGGCACTTTTTCACTGGAGCGTAGGAGGTTCTGGGATGACCTGAGAGAGGTTTATAAAATCCTGAGGGGAATAGATAAGTTGAATATCAAAGGTTTTTTTCCCCAGGTTTCAGAGTCAAAACTAGAGGGCATACTTTTAAAATGAGAGGAAAACAATTTAGAAAGAACCTGAGGGACAATTTTTTCACACAGACGGTGGCTCAGAAGTGGAATGAACTAGAGGAAGCGGTAGAAGCAGATACAGTTACAATATTTAAAAGACATTTGGACAGCTCTATAAATAGGAAAGGTTTGGCAGGTTATGGGCCAAATGGGATTAGTTTAATTTGGGAAACTTGGTTGGCATGGATGAGTTGGACTGAAGGGTCTCTTTCTATGCTGTTTGACTCTATGACCCAATGCTTCTAATTAAGCACAAAATGAGAGAGTGCTAAAAAAGTAAGTTACAAGCCAGTAAGTATATCTTGTATAGATGCAAGAGATACATCTGTGTCACTGGGGGCTAGGTGAGCTGGGAAAAGCATGCAAGATATAAGTGTTGCCTTGACCCAAAATGAAATCCTGAAGGGTGAAGTGATGTGCAAGTCAGTCCAAAAGATGTCATGTGATGCGGTGAGGCTGGTTGATGTCCTCTTACTATGGGTAGAAGAGCATGGTGTTCCATGGACCATGTGGACAGTGTTGGGAAGGCAAGAGTTGTTCAAAAGTATGGAGGAACAAGAGGCAAGCAGCTACCAGCAGGTGCTACCATTCTGTCTTTCATATCGGGAATTGGCACCATTTAGTGTCTCAGGTGGGAGAGTAGAATTGGAAGCTGCATAGAAATGATGCAAGTTGAACTAATAATAGGTGTAAATGCTTGGATACAAGGTCATCACTGTTCATTAGTAAGATTCTGAACTTGCTGATTAAACATTACTAGAAAATTTGTGAATTATTTTCTTGACATCAAGAGTCTGATTTCTCATTTTTGCAGCATTTTCTTCACTTTCTTGCCACTTCCCATACTGCTCAAGGGGGTAGAAAATTCCACGCTGTGTTCCTACTGAACCATGTTGCTGTTGTTAGAACAATTAGAAAGTCCAGCTTGACTTGGTGATATGTCACGACTTCATTGGATACTGATATATATTTTGAAGACCTTGTGGCAGCCACTTTAAACAAAAAAAGGGGAAATTATTTCCCAAGGGCACAATTTTCCCTTGGTCCTGGAGAAAAAAAAAAGCCCCTTTCTCCTCACCTCTGCAATTAGTTCCTGAGCAAGAAGGTCTGTGGTGGCAAATTAATTTCCCAACAATTCAGGTCATTACTTTGTCATTTAGCATCCACTTAAAGACGCATCCTGTATAGATGCAAGAGATGCATGTGTGTGTCACTAAGGTAAAGTGAGCACTGGGGCAAACTCAGCATCTCTCTGAACACCTACCTCCCTGGCAGATGAGAGGATGGTAGATGTTTGGAGCCCTGTTCCACATCTGGCAGCGGGTTCTAGGTTACTTGTTAATTTTAAATATGAGGTAGATAAGTTTTTGCGAAGCAAAGGTATTAAGGAATATTTGTCAAAGTCTGGTATATGGAGTTTGCCAACAAATCAGCCATGATCTCATTGAATGGAAGAACAAGCTGGAGAGGCAGAATGACCTAGTCCTGTTCCTATGCTGCTAGTCAACTTCTCTGGGAAACTGTGGTGATCCAACTACCAAGTGATGGCATGCCTCCAATTGTTCGAACCTAAATGCAGTCAGAGTCAGAGATGGCAGAAATGCATCCTCTGAAAACAAAAGATTGTATCCCTGAGTCCTTTCTCCTCTTGAATCCCATCGTAACAGAAGATTAAAAAACTCATTTTTTTCTCTGCTGGATTTCTTGTGGTTTAAACCTTGAGCATTAGACATCTGCCAATCCAAGCCACCAGTTTCTAGGCCTGTGGATTGGACAAGATTCCTGTCCTTGATCTCCTGTCAGTCTGAGGGGATTAGGCTAAGTTCTCCTGCATGAGACAAAAGGGAAGGATTGAGCATGATGGAAACGGCTGGAAGAGCAGTTGTGGTGACACATGAGCAGGACTGGTAAACTGATATCCCCATTGAATGAGTAGGAAGTGGAGAAGACAGGAACGGTTAATAATTTGAGAGGATGTGGTAGTGACAACCATTGAATGAGGTGCATGCAATAATGTGTACTATAGCATGTGTGCATTGATGAATTGTGTGTACAGTGGCACAGTTAGAGGGAGAGATGGTAGACAGAAGAGGCTGACAATTAACCTTGCAGAGTGCAGAAGATCATTATTCTTCTCCTTGCTCTGTCGTGCTATGCGTTTCATTCAGAATATTGCACTGACCTGGGCTGTTATCTCAGTCTAGGCAGGCACGGTGTGGTGACATGGCTTCCTTTGACAATCAGCAAGAAAAGGCAATGCCTTCCTTTCCATCAGCCCATCCAGCACTTCAAGGTTCCAGTGCACAAATTGAGGGAATAACTTGTCTCTCTGGACCGTTTCCTTTGAGATGATACTGCTGACCCAAATGTTTCTGGCTCACAGTGTCAGAAATACAGCATAGCTGGGTTTTAAATATGGTACCAGCAATGTTAATGCTGCAAAGTCCCGGCAGTGGCGAGCACTTGCACCCCTCTGCCACATAATTCCATGAAACAAGTGCCAAAGAGGCCAGTCACATAATTAACAAGATAAAGGGCAGAAGATTGAGAGAGATAAGTCAACATGAGCCACTGCAGACCACCCTCCATGAATATCACTCAAACAAACTTTGCCAATATATGGGAAAATTCAGTGCAAACAGTTCATTATGACAGTATTTTGGCTTCAGGTCACTTATGGCTATCATTAAAAGGGGAGCTATCCTTCAATAACATCTAATAATTAAAGTGCTTTACGCGTGTATTTGCTTTTAGTGATCTGTTTTAAATTATCTTTAGTACTTATGAAATTCTCAGAGAATAATATCAATGAAATAAAAGATTTTAATTTCTACTGTGTTATACATCTGTTCTATTAAGTTACTTAAGCCTAACTAAGGATTTTTCATGAAAATGTCTCATTAACAGCTTATGCCTAAACATAGATTAGATTTGTTAGCTTTGTTTCAGTAAGAATTCCAACTAAAGTACCATCCATGTTTGATAAAAAATTTTCAGCAAAAATATTCAAAATACATAAAGCTGATAACTGACAAATGTGCACTTGAAACATGACTTGACTGAACCGAGAATGTGTGTGCTATAATAAGCACTTTTCAATAATCACAATGGCCTGGTGAAAAGAGAGAATGCAATTTTATGGTCTTGATCTGGTTTAACATCCAATTAATACAAATTATTCTGTATCTTTCTTCAAACTTCATACAACATCTTCATCAATATACAAAACCTGAAACAAGACATGCTGCCAATTTATAAAAGAGCACACAATTTGTAAGAAATAGACTAAAAAATTGGTGGTTATGATGATCTGCTTCTTACAGAAATATATTGCAATTTTCCTTTTATAGGCTACAATAAGTATTTAAGCAGAACACTGCAGTTTTAACAGAGACACGGATGTCTTATTCTCTTTTTATAGATATACTGTTATAATTATGAGACTTAAACCATTTTGGGTTTGTAGCTTTAAATTCAGAGTATGTGAAGGAGTCATGTGATCTTTTCTGTTGTCTACTCGACAATAAGCTTGAGCAGTTGGTTAGAGATCAAAGGAAGGCTTTGACTGGTTTGCTGAGAAGATGGTGCAAGGTATTCATGCTTGGACACAATGGCAGTAACCTGAGTTCACAATGAGTTGATTCTGCATTTTCCAATATCTCAAAGGTTGACATCAAGTTGTAAACAGTTGTGCCATAAGTGGTGAATTTATTTTTGATATAAAACAAAGTTGTGTTTAATGATCACTAATTAACATGTCTCCCTGAATGTAAGGTTAATGTGTTTCACATTGTCATGGGGAAAGAGGGCTGACAGCATCATTTTTGAGATCAGGCTACAGGTCTCCCTACAAGTCAATTAATATCACACAATATCAGAAGTGCAATGTAGTCAGCAGAGACCAAGACTGGTTGGCTTTCTGCTTTACCATAGCTGGAGACCTATAGTCAAGAATACTCACTTTGCAGCTTTCCAAGGATTCCAAGAAATTCAGAGATTCATCCAGACTTGGCTGTTGAGAAGGTTGTGGGTAGTTGAGAGGGGAGAATCAATAGACCTTTTTTGCTGGGACATTTTGAACACTAAGGACAGAGCCTGGAGATAAAACTACAACTCTGAAATGGAATTCGGGAATCTATTGAAAATGGAGCAATTGTGGAATACTTGCTATAATTCCACAAAGAGTGTAATATGTGATATGCACAAAAGAAATATCCCTCTTTGTAATTTAAATTATCAGTTATCCACAAAAAGAAAATAGCTTTAGTTAACAGGGTTTTAAATCATTTATTAGTGTAAAAGTCTTAAAACATGAATCTTGACATGCCATTTTTCAGCTATTAACTAGAAGTTCAAATTTACTCTTAAAAATTATGGTCTCGACAGAGATTATAACAGGACATATTTCTGAGTTTGTAAGATGTAACTTTCATATGGAAACAGATACATTTCCATCGGCAAAGCCCAGTTGAAGCAACAGCATAATAGCTCTGACATTGATGATTAGCATAAATTTCCTGACAGATATTTGTTATTCTTTAGAACATATGATATATTTTTCAATTAATAAAGACTTTTATTTCAATATTTGTCCCATTACTTGAAATAATTCTAGGTATTTGGAGAAATAATATTGAAGGTGAGATTGATAAAATCATAGAACTGGGTCTGATTGAATTTCAATATTTTCTCCAGTGACAGATTATTAAGAAATAAAATAATACACTATTTCACATTTAGTTTTATGGTATAGGCTTGGTTGAAAATGTTGTTCCACATGGCATTGATATTTTATGTCTGGGAGTCTCAAAAGTCATATTCATGCACACAAAAGAGAACGTAATGACTAGTGACAGCAAACAATGTTCTACAATTAATTGAACAGCATGCTTCCACTTCTATCCATAGCCAGAACTCCATAAAATAAACAGAATATCTCCCCCGTGACTTTAAGTTTTGGCATCCTATAGCTTATGTCACTGACCGGAGTCACCACTATGTTAATTTTAACAGCAATCGTTTTACAGAAATGAAGGACATGAGAGAATTCCTCCTCTCCCAGTGAACTGATTACACATGAGCATGAATAAAAATTTTGCAGTGAGCGCATACAAGGGCTGCTTTCCTTATTGTGGATCATGTCAGTAACTTAGATTCAACATAGGATTTTAAAAATATTGCTGCTGAACACAATCCTTTTTCAAAGGATAGACTGTTCTACTTATATCAAGATGGGTAACTTCACTGACTGGGTGTTAGCACTATTTTCTCATTTTGATTAAAAAGATGTCAGCATCCAAAAGTCTTGATCGCATTGTCATACCTAGCTGCAGAGTAAACTTTAATTTAATCCAAACCAGCAATATGCTTTAATAATAACCTTAGAGGACCACAAACGTTAATTTTACATATCTTTCCTATTGACAAATGAGTACAAAGATGTGTCAAACTACAAAAAGAATTTAAAAAGACTTAGACTGCATCTCAGAGAACTTTAAACTGAATTAAAGCACTTTTGAAATGTAGTCACTGTTTAACAGTGTAATAACTAGATAAGATGCTTTGGTGATATTGATTGAGGGATAAACATTGGCCAGGACATAACATAAAATTACCTCACCCTGCTCCTCCTCAAATAGAATTATTTTACATCCATTTGAGCAGGTAAATTATGTCTCAGTTGAACATTTCATTGGATGCCAAAAATGAAAGGGAAGCAACCTAATCTACTTTATCATTAATTCACAAATATCAACAACATTATGGATACTCATAATTTCGAACAAATTACATGCAATTTTAGATTTATGCAATATCTTTCACTGCCAATGAAATATGTTAGAAATGAAGTTACCATTATAATGTGGAAATGCAACAACAATTGGACAATTTCCAAAAGAAAACGCTTAAAAACTTGACAGAGGCGAGTATCCCATTGCCAAGTCACCCTTTACTTTCACATGGGGAGTCCTTGATACTGATATAGATTCCTCATAACCAACTGTCAGAGTTAACAGAATCTCTGAGCCTCCTATTTATATTTGTCTCCGTGATTGGGGCTGTTAGTCTGGTCCAATCAGGGAACTCATATTCTATGAGGTCCACCTGGTCTACTTTATTACAATCACTACATCTCTCCCCCCCTAGGATTCTGAGGGCATGGGTTGGTTCTTTCTCCTGTAGCTCCTCCTGGGACAATTTAGCACCAGGTAAGATTTCTCCAACTCTGCCTCTGATATGTGTAAAGTGCAGTAGCTCACCTCTTCTGCCTGGAAGATTTCAGAAGAAATTAATTCTCCTCTTCAGGTGGAAATGGTGTTGAGTTGGCTGCATCCTCCATGTCCATCTCAGATTCCGAGCTATCTTCAATGTTTGATGGACAGAGAGAACCCATGGGTTACGGAACAGTTGGACAGGCAGTCAAGGAGCCCGGCATGTTTTGCTCCCACATTGTTTGTGATTTTGCAGCTTTCATATGGTTCACATGGTTGTTCAGGACCATCGCACCTACCTGAACTTTATACGTCATTGCACCTGACCTTGCATCAACCATGCCTCTAAGCCATGCCTTTAACTCATGTAGCCACTTGGATATAGATTTGGCTCAAAGGTAGAGTAGATTACTTACAGTGTGGAAACAGGCCCTTCGGCCTAACAAGTCCACACCAACCTTCCGAAGAGCAACCTACCCAGATCCATTCCCCTAACACTACGGGCAATTTAGCATCGCCAATTCACCTAACCTGCACATTTTTGGACTGTGGGAGGAAACTGGAGCGCCCGGAGGAAACCCACGCAGACACAGGGAGAATGTGGAAACTCCACACAGACAATGCCTGAGGCGGGAATTGAACCTGGGTCTCTGGCGCTGTGAGGCAGCAGTGCTAACCATTGTGCAATGGTGCCGCCAAGACAGAGGGTGGTGATGGAGGGTTACTTTTCAGACTGGAGGCCTGTGACCAGTGGAGTGCCACAAGGATTGGTGCTGGGTTCACTACTTTCTGTCATTGATATAATTGATTTGGGTGCGAGCATAAGAGGTATGCAGATGACACCAAAATTGGACAGTGAAAAAGGTTACCTCAAATTACAATGGGATCTTGACCAGATGGGCCAATGGGCTGAGAAGTAGCAGATGGAGTTTAATTCAGATAAATGCAAGGTGCTGCATTTTGGGAAAGCAAATCTTAGCAGGACTTATGCACTTAATGGTAAGGTCCTAGGGAGTGTTGCTGAACAAAGAGACCTTGGAGTGCAGGTTCATAGCTCCTTGAAAGTGGAGTCACAGGTAAATAGGATAGTGAAGAAGGCGTTTGGTATGCTTTCTTTTATTGGTCAGAGTGTTGAGTATAGGAGCTGGGAGGTCATGTTGCAGCTGTACAAGACATTGGTTAGGCCACGTTTGGAAACTTGTGTGCAAATCTGGTCTCCTTCCTATTGGAAAGATGTTGTGAAACTCAAAAGGGTTCAGAAAAGATTTACAAGGATGTTGCCAGGGTTGGAAGATTTGTGCTATAGGGAGAGGTTGAATAGGCTGGGGCTGTTTTCCCTGGAGTGTCGGAGGCTGAGGGGTGACCTCATAGAGGTTTACAAAATCATGAGGGGCATGGACAGGATAAATAGACAAAGTCTCTTTCTTGGGGTGGGGGAGTCCAGAACTAGAGGGCACAGGTTTAGAGTGAGTAGGGAAAGAGACTTAAAGGGCAACTTTTTTCATGCAGAGGGTGGTATATGTATGGAATGAACTGCCAGAGGAAGTGGTGGAGGCTGGTATGATTGCAACATTTAAAAGTCATCTGGATGGAGATACGAATAGGAAGGGTTTGGAAGGATATGGTTCAGATGCTGGCAGGTGGGACTAGTTTGGGTTGGGATACCTATAGATGAGTTGGACCGAAGGGTCTATTTCTGTGCTGTACACCTCTATGACTTTATGTAGGGCCGTTCCCATGGTTCCAACACCAAACTTCATCTTCTGAAGTAAACACTCTCTCTTGCTTGGAGGAGTCTTGTGTCTGGCGTTGGCATTCCTGCTGCAATTTCACACTCTTAACTCACCTCCCCCAATCCCAGCCCTGGTCAGATTGAACCCAGTGCGGAATTTTCTCATGAGCAACTCTGTTGGAGCTATCCATGTAGTTGCATGAGGGGTGGTCCTATAGTCAAATAGGAACTGGGACAGTTAGGTATCTAGTGAAGCTGTAGGAGGTTTCTTTAAGCCTGCCTTCAAAGTTTTTGGTTCTTCTGTTTCTGCCAGACCATTGGATGATGAATGGTTTGGAGCTGTCCTTACATGGTAAACACCATTTGACTCTCGGAAATACTTAAACTCCCTGCTGGATGAGTGCCTGTTATCAGGGACAAACACTTCCGGGAGGCTGCTATTACAAAATATGCCCAGTTTTCTATTGACGTCCCTGTATTTGCGGAATGAATTCTATGCACATCCACCCACTTTGAATGGGTGCCCACAATGACTAAAAACATTGAGCCCATGAAAGGATCAATGTAGTTGATGTGTAACCAAGTCCAGGGTTTACCCAATCATTCCCACAAATGTGGGGGAAGCAGCTGGTGGTAACTTTTGTCCCTGTTGGCAGTCCGGACAATTCCCCACTAATAGAGCGATATCTGCATTCAATCTGAGCTGCTTGACATAAATTCAGGCCAACATCTTCATTTTGGAAACCCCTGGATGACCCCAGTGTTGTTCAGTCAGTATCTGGTGATGGCCTTTGCTTGGGTCAATCACTCTTGCTCCCAAAATAATATGCTAATCTCTACTGTGATCTGATCTCTCCAGGTCCAAAAAAGCTTTCAAATGTATTTGTGTCAGCTCTCTGGTTTCCCCTCTCACTACCAGCTGTTTCATTTTACCAGGACTGAATCTTTCTGTGTCCAAACTCTGATATTGTTAGCTGTGACTGACAATATCAGAAGAAAGTGAGGACTGCGGATGCTGAAGATCAGAGTCGAGAGTGTCGTGCTAGAAAAGCACATCAGGTCAGGTAGCATCTGAGGGGCAGGAGAATGAATGTTTCAGGTAAGAGCCCTTCATCCAGTTGTGACTAGAAGTGTGTCCAGAAAGTTTCCAACCATTACAGTTCTTCCACTGACAGTACCATTGGTTGTGTACCTGCCAGTGGGAGATTGCTCAACACATCCACATTTTCTACTTGGCCTCCCAGACTTAATGTTCACACTTAGTATTCGAGCCCACCTCTGAATTCTACCTGAAGCTATGGGCCTTGTGCTCTTTGAGTACATCTAGCAGGGTTTGGTGGCCCATTATTATTACAAATTTACATCCTCACAGGTTTGGTGGAACGTTCTGACTCCAAATATGGCCACCATCCCATCTTTCTCTATCCGGGTATATTTACACTCTGCACTAGCCAAAGTTCTGGATATATACACTATTGGACATTCCTCTCCAATGGGCCACTTATGAGCTAATACTACCCTGATATCTTTCAGAAGGAATTACATGTCAATACCAGATCTTGCTTAACTGTATCTTCACTTCCCTGAAAGCTGTGGCTTGACTATACAACCATTTCCAAGGCTTACCATATTTTAGGAGTTGATGAAGAAGTTGATGGGGACCAGTTCATGTATGAAGTTTCTGTAATAATTCACCAGCCCAAGAAAAGATCTGATCTCCATTACAGATGTGGGATCTAGGGAACATTTGATTGCCCTCACTTTGTCTTCCAATGCGTGCAACTCAATCTTGTTGACTCTGTCAGCCAAGTAGGTCACGAGGAGTACCTGGTACATGCACTTTTCTCTAAGGCATACGCCCACCTAGGAGAAACATCTGTGGACAATGTCCAAGTTCTCTAAGTGCTCCTTATTGCTCTTCCCTGTTATTAACATAACATCTAGATAAACGGTAAACCAGATAGGTTCTCCAATGTCCAATTGCACAGGCTGTTGACACCCCAAATGGTAGTCTCGTGTATTGGTAAAATCCCTTATGGGTATTAATTGTAGCATATTTTTGCGAATCTCCTCATCTAATCGCAATTTCAAGTACGCATGGCTCATGTCCAGCTTCAGGAAGGAAAGCACCCCCTGTCAGCTTTGTGTATAAATCTTCTATGCAAGCCGTTGGGTATTTATCCAGCTGCGAAATGCAGTTTACTGTTTGTTTAAAATCCCCACAAAGGCGAACCAAACTGTCAAGTTTCACAGTTGGTACGACTGGTGCTGCCCATTCCACAAACTGGACTGGTTTGATGATTCCTTCGCTTTCCAGACTTTTGATTTCTGCCTCTACTTTTGTGTGTAATGCAAATGGCACTAGGCAGGCCTAGCAGAATTGTGGAAATGCTTCCTCGTCAACATGCAAGTGGTCTTGCTTCCTCTGATAGTCCCTAGACGTTCCTGAAAAACCTTTAGCTATTTAATTAGGACTCAGGTAGCTAGTTTCTAACTGAAAAATGTCAAGCCAATCTAGGTGAATCTTTCCCCATCAAGCTTGGGCCTGAGTTTTTACTACAATCAATGGTAGCTGAAGCAGCTGCTTCTCATGCAAAACCAGAACTGATCTTGTATCCTTAATCTGTAAACGCTCCCCATTATAGATTCTCAGCCTAACCAAGGTCTTGCACAAACTTCAGGGTTTGAGTCCAGAGTAAAGTTTGTTAAGGATTGGTTCTGCAATCACTGAAAAGGCCATGCCAGTATTCACCCCCATTAGAACCTGCAGAACATTTAATAGACGTTTTTTTGATTGGTTCTGATTTTAATAATGCTAAACAATTTAATTGTTCCAAACCAGATATAGATAGACTTTCCTGGGTGTGCACTGTCCTGGACACTGACCTATGAGTTATCTTAGTCAATTTAGGCACAGTGCGACTCTTCTGCTGTCTTGAGACTGCACACCAGTAGCAACTACAATAGCTTGCTGGCCCAGATACTGAAGAAGATTTTAACTATTTGGCCAAGGGTTTTGCTGTGGGCTGACCTAGAGTCCCTCTGTTCAGAATATGTCCTGAGTGTGGCTATGCAATTGCTTTCACTTATGAGATGTTTCCCGAGCTCAGTCAGACTGGTGAGGGTGTCCAATTCTAACCAAATGCTCTGCAACTCATATGCTCCACTTGCCACATTTTCCAATGATGAAGCGAGTTGTAGTGACTGGTTGAAGATGGGCTTCAAGTAGTAAGCACTTTTCTACGGTTACATCTTTAATCTCACATTCCAAATGGCTCTCAGCATCTCATTAAGGGTTAAACCAAAGTCATATGTCTCTGCCAGTCATCTTAAACTAGTCAAAATTCCCAATGCGGATTCCCCTGGTCCTCAAATTTCAGAAAGCATTTCAGAATTAGAGGTGGCTTGGGGTCGTAATATTCCTCAGCGAAATCTGTCACTTCTTGAAAGATTTAAGTATCTGGTGCTTCAGGAAATGTTAGGCTCCTAATAACCTAATTGCTGACTGCCTGCCCCTCTTCCGTAGCTACATCCGAGCCTGGGTGTTCCTGGAGAAGGAGTAAGTGGTGTCTACCAACACCCTTAAGCTGCTCAGGGAGAGGTGGGCATCGCAGGCAGTGGAATGTTTTATTTCCCCCTCCAACTTTATTTTGATTTAATCCCTGCCCTGCCCTCCCCTTTACTTTTTTGATGACACAGCATTGCCCTTTGTTGAGAGGGGCATTGCTTGTCACTGGCCACTCAGGAGTTTCCTTTCTTGAATTGAATAAAGATTTGCACACTTGTTGTCTTTCACTGTGTCTCACACCTGTACACACATAACATAAGTGCTGGGGAAAACATAAGCACTACTGCAGTTAGGTGTGGGTAAAAGGAAGAAAGCACTTTATATTTTTTCTTAAGTGTGCAACAAATGACTTTGCAGTCCTTTACATTGCCAGATATCCTATCATTAATTTATCTCCACCAGATTATTAACCAGATGCTGATGACAAGGATTTGTCCTAGTAGACACTAACTGGAGGTAATCAAAATACAGTTCAAGCTTCAGAAAAGAAAATAAATCCAAGTGCATGAAAACAACTGAAGATAGTAAAATTCCATCCAGATATTAGCTTGATGTTTAAAACTCTATTCAACTGGGCCTAATATAAATGAAGAGGGCTTTATCATTACTGCTGCTGACATTCACCTATCAACATGGCATGAACTAATTTTATTTTCTGTACATCATTGGAACTAGAATTGGATGCTGAAAGATAATGTTGTTACACCCCTTACTTAGAAAATATCATACCCTAATGAATACAGAAAAATGAAACAATTGTAGCTTTTCAGTTCTTGAAAATGCCACATTTCATCAACTTAAACTTTTAATCTGTGCATTGGAAGGATTATAGTTATTATCAATTTTTAATGAACTAGAGAACATCTCAGTAAGAGATATTTTAGGTCTAACTAGTAATAATATCTGCAAAATTTAGTTAACTTACAGATTTGAAAAATCCATTTTTACATCAGTAGTTCCATCATGACCTAGAATATTTGAACAGTAACCTCCAGATTTTCCAAGAGGCAATTAAATCTCTCTATTCATTAAACACTAAAATTGAAAGCATAGGCAATTAATCAATGTAGGGCAACTGATTATTTACTAGGCCCCTTTCTGCTGAATATAAGTGCAGTATTCACGTTTATGCCAAATCTTATGTGTTGAAATATTAAATTACAGCAAATAAAACAGTGAGGAAACTTCAAAGGAAGTTTGTTACTAGTGATCATGACATTAATAGTCATGCTTTTAAAACTTAATTTTATTTTACCATGGTAAAATTAGAATATCTGGTTAAAAATGTAGAAGTCCCAAAGCACAATAAAACAGATATCAATAAAGTACTAAAAAATAGTCATATTGGAGTCCAAATGTCAACTTAGTTCTCTGTTCATAGATGATGCTGACCTGCTGAGTTTCTCCAGCGATTCCTGCATTTATTTCAGATCCCCAGCATACTGTTTTTTTGTAAATAGATAAATATGATAGCATAAAAGCAGAACATTGGCACAAAGAAAAAAGAAAAATGAAATGATTGCTGCTTCCTCTTAGGGTTAGTAGGGAAATGCTGCCATGTAGTGGGTTACAAAGTACATATTAGATCCACCAAAATCATCATATATTCTTTTGCTATCAACACAATTTTTTTTTGGCTCTCAGTCCCCACGGCAAATAAAAGGACTGAGCTCAACATCCACAACTCCTAATTTCCAGTCATCTGTCATTTTAAATTTCTGTCCAATATAAATCGGATGTATTCTACACTTTTCCAATTAAACTCAATGAAAATAAAATCTCATTTTACAATTAGGCACCTTATCGCCTTCCAGATATTAAGTACAGCAATTTCAGATCATACAAATGGTTCCCAATTTCTTTTGTTTTCCTTATGAGGTATTTTACTTTGTATATGAATGGCAACTGTTAATAATGATTTTGCTTTTTTCCCTAATTTATGCCTGCTTTGGCCTCATCTCTTTTTTCCTCTACCTGCCACATTACTATGCACTTCTGTCTTGACCAATCATCCTTCATATCATTTAATCTCTCCTATCTTCCACCCTATTATTGATATCGTTTTTTTTCTCCCATCTGCCACACCCTCTTTTCCCTGCCTCGCTATTTGCTTCAAACCTGTTACATCTCTAATTTTACTTCCATTCTGACAAATAATTATCGACCTCTACAATTAGGTTTAACTCTTTCCACAGATGTTGCCTGACCTGCTGAATATTTCCAGCATTTGCTGTTGTTATTTCATATTTGCAACATTCATAGAACTTTGCTTTTTCTGACTACTTATTTTGTAAGCACAGCTAACCACATTTCAAGGACATTTTTGCTGTATTTAAAAGCAGCATCAGTAGTAAACACTAACTGTTTTTGCAAAGCAGTTACAAATTGGGATTTGATAATTTTATCAAGAAATGCTTGGATCTTTTTGAAGAACCAAATAGGAGTAAATCACTTATCATATTCTTTATTTTTTTAATCTATAATGCTGTGTCAATTTTAAGTGGCTTGACCATAGTTTTGACGTCACTGCATCTGACAGGTAACAGCAGCTTTAAAACAGTGGTCGTGTCCAGTTCTGTTTATTGAATTTTCTTTTCTCCTTTCTAACAGTTATCTTCTGCAGTAGTTCAACACCCGAATTATTATTTTTTTTGCTATCTCAGTCTTTTTTTTAATCAAAATCACAAATTTCAAACTCTGAAGTTCAAATATTTGAAACAATATATCTTTCAAACATATCGGAAAATGCATCATAGCAATAATAAATGTTAGCAATGTTGGCTGAAATTAACTGAGTTAAATACCTATTACAACCATAGCATATGGTTTTACAGCATAGTTTGTGTGCTGCATTGAAAATGGCAACACTAACCAGATATCCTAATGATACAACATTCTAACAGAATTAGCGGTGAGATTGTAACAATTGTAAGTCATGCTAATGATAGTTTTCCTTCATTACTGTCACAGCCCAACAATTTCCTCCATCCACCATCAAATAGAAAGGAATTCAAATTTCAAAGCTAACCAAGTTTCTACTGCCTGTATTTTAGTCACAGAACATTTGGGAGATAAAGTGCGATTCCAAGAACTGGAATGATAGAGATCATCTGAAAAAGCATTGCTCTTTAAAATTAATTCAATTTTTTTTCTCTTTTAGATGCAAATTATATTTTGAAATCAAGCAAAGACTTTTAGAAGAATAAATGATGGGAACGTAAAATGATTGAGTTTTAGATGACTTTGACTTCACCATGCTCTTTTGGGGAAATGAGCTTGAATGAGAGGGGAATAATGAAGTTAAGGCAATATGTGGTTCGGGCAGGAAATGGATAACAGTGGAGTAATAAATTAATTTGGTAGAGAAGAGCTATGGTTAGCATTAAGAGTGATGGAGTAATATGAAATGCAGAAAATTTTAGGCAGAAAGATAATTTGAGGTAATTTGAGAGAATGCCACTGTCATCATGATTTGAATGAATATCAATGCTAATATTTTTTGCTGCTGCAACACATGGACAGAATGAATATCGAAAGGAAGTGGTGGATATGGTACAGCTACAATGTCTAAAACACACTTCGCTAAGAACATGAATAAGAAATGTTTGGAGGAATATGAGTCAAGGACAGGCAGGTAAGACTAGCTTGGTTTGGGATTTTGGTTGGCATGGACTGGTTGGACCAAAGGGTCTATTTCTCTGCTGTATAATTGTTTAATTGTCACCACTATAAGCTGTATCTGTGGATTGTACTACTCCCATAGACTTAGGCCTGCATAATTGTCTCCTCAGTGATTCAATCTACCATTGGATTCGGTATGACACTTTTGAAGATGCTCTATGCTATCTTTATCTTAGAAAATTCTTCTCACTCTCAAAAAGTCCTACAAACTCTTCATTAACATTCTAATATAGATTATACTGTTTATAACTCTCCAGTGCAGTGCTTCCTCTTCAAATCCCAATCACATGTCTCTACTGATATCAGAGTACCATCATCATCTACATCATCAGCATTAATATATTTATTTCCCATTATACTTCAGAGGGAATGGGAAATGAGGTGCCGAAGACTGTCATGTACATTTTTAATGCAACATGCACCAGAAAATGCAACCCGAAACCCTCAAATTCCTTTTCTTTTAAAGTCAGTCAGTAATATGCACCTGAAAAGCAAAGAATTTAAAGACAAAGCAAACTGAAAGGACAGAAAGAGAAGCAGAAACACAATTGTGCTAAGGCAGAATTAGAGCAAGTTTTCTCACTTAATTTATGCAATGCTATGGGAGATCCATGAATTCGATTAAAATATAAATGTAGAGATACCTTGTAAGGATGTAAGCATGGAAGTGGAACATAAATCCCACAAAAGCATTTGTGCATTATCGTGCACTTGCTGTGTGCTTTCACAATCTTTTTTAGTTTATGTTTACTTCACCATTTTGAAAAACATCCTTTATGTCCAGAACCAAGGAGAAGAATTTTTCTGAGCAACAATCATGACAGAAGTTGTTGCCCTGCTTTGTGAGTGATTGAAACCTAACTGGCCATTCACTCACACTGTAGGCAAAACATAATGAAGACTTATAAGTCTGATAAGCCTCAGATTTGTCAATATTATTGTGGATGTCTCATTCAGAGCAACAGGTTGTTTTTTAATATGACTCTTTTTGCCCAAATTATCTATTAATTCAAATAACTATGATCACATGGCTTTTAATATATTTTGTAATCAAGTTATCACAAATTAAAATGCAATACAAATTAGAAAATAGTATTCTATTTAGCTAAATAAGATCTAAATTAATTTCAAATTCAACTTGTTGCATGATTAAGCATTGATAAGGGATTACATTATTATATTTAATTTGAACTGAACACACAGAAATAGAGGGTAAAGGTTCAAAATTAATGAGATTAATCAATCGAAGAAATTCCATGACCCCAGCAATGGCAAATGTATGGGAAGTATTCCCAGCAAAAGCAGTTAATGTCATCCATTTGCTTCCTGAAGAGCAGCATAAATAAATGAGGAACAGAATTGGAAATTAAAGACTGAAATGACTAAATGTTCCATCGGACAAAGTAGTCCCTCATGCTACCAATCTTAAGAGGAGGTCATGATTTGTTGAGTAGATCAGGGAGGTTGGTAAAGAGAAATGGGTGTGTTGGGGGACGGGGGGGGGTGGTAAGCAGTGGGGAAGAGGAGAAAAGATACAGAAAGGACGTCTGGAGTTTTGTTTGATTACCTTTGGGGAATATTTATGCAGAATTTTTCCTCATGAGATTAATTAGATGCAGTAAAACCCACAATAGTATGGATTTGAAATTGCTGGTGGAAGGAAGGCCTTGATTAAACTGAATTCCTTTATGTTTTCTATCCTATGGGAGATGGGGAGGGGAGGAGGTTGAGAGATTCTGGTAAACTTAGTTCTTAAATCCAGCTGATGGCCACAGCACAGATCATATGTTCTGTCTGAAATTATGCTGCAGGGTTTCGACATGTGAACTCAATATTCACTATATTATTAAATATTGAAGCATTTTATTTGAAACACATACTCTGTTGTTTTAAAGAGAGTACGGGATCAAAAAAAATTGTGTAAAACATTCAGATACTCATTCTATTGGGTAATATACATAAAGACATCTGCAAACAAGCATCATGGAGAAACAGTGCATTTGATACAAATCAAAATAACTTCTTAAAAAATTAAAGGTTTTTCCTGAGTTCTAAAGGCCTCAAGGATTGACTCTCACTTCCTTTTCTGTTGCTTATTTAACATATTATGAACAAGTCCAAAGGGGTGAATAAATTCCTCTCTTTACGCTCCTGGGATTACTTATGGCCTGACAAGAGTTCGAATCTGTTTTAAAACTGTGACCCTTTTTAATTCAATATGTACTTGACTACATGCAATACTATTTAGGAACATGGGAGCAGCAGCAGTCCATTTAGCTCTTTGAGCCTGGTTCACCATTCTAGATCGCAGATGATCATCTACCTCAATATCGTATTCTCATGCTATCCCCATGACCTTTGAGGTTTTAGTAACCAGCATTTATCAATCTTGGTCTTGAAAGTAATCAACAATTGAGTATCCAGAGCTCTCTGAAGTAGAGAATTCCAACGATTCACGAATGACTGAGTGGAGAAATTCCTCCTTTATACAAAGGAATAAGTCAAACAGATCTCAGGTTGCCTGAAATTAAAGAATTAGTTTTATTCTAAACTCACTCAAGTAAACTATGAAACTTATTAAAATACAAGGTGGAAGTAGAGTTGAAAAGCATAAAATCTTTAAGTAAAAGAGTGTTATGAGGTTCCTTTGGTGGTTTTGAAGTTCACTGGTGTTGTGCTTATGTAAGCTAATTGCAGTTTTTAACAGTCTATTCTTCTGGAGACAACCATTTTCCAGAGTTGGTGCTATTGTACTTTAAGTTCCTTTAACTTTTAAATTCTCTATCTGTGATGTATTCCGACATGTAACAAGGGATCTGAGCTTAAAACAAAACTATTGAGAGGCGGAGTTATTTTTATTCTATCCTGCAGGATCTCTTGATGTTATGCCTTTTTTTAAACAAATAGACTAAGTTATAAGCATAGATTGTTACAAAGGGGACCTCGAGTAGTGTCATTGAGAGAAACAGGGAAGTCTTCAGCACCTTTTTGTATATTTGGTGGGTTCAGTTTTGGTGGATTTCCTCCACCTCTATGAGTGTCTCCAGATGTGATGGCTGCTACTGACTGTCTTTAAGCTTTTTTGATCTGCCCCAATCAGATCAAACAATATCAAATGTGAAATGTGGAACTTCTCCTGTTAATCAGATTACAGATTATTTTAGAAATTTGACCTTAGTTGTAGATCAGGAAACCTCTGCAGCTATTGTAAGAGTGTTCTAGCTCTGTTACAGGAATTTCTTTGAAGTGGCCACCCTAGATATTAAATTAATCAATGGGAATAGTGATTAATAGTATCTATTACAACTTCAAGACAAATGCGAGTAATTTCTTGCATTAGTGTCGAAGCATGACTTACTTTCATTGTACATGAACTCACGTGGAGTTGTACACATGAAAGAATGGGGCATTAACCTTCTGGAAAATGGTTAACAACATTTTTTTTGCTTCTTTACCAATACACAATGTATTATATGATTAATTGTGCATTTTGTCATAATTAAAATCTCTTCTCAATCAAAACATGTCTACCATGAAGACAATAGGCAGAAATTTATGGAGGGAGGGTTCTTAGCAGGTAACATCTCCACGCATCCCCCCACCCTCCACACCCACATACCCACCACCCCCCCACCCCCACCCATACCAGTAGAAGAAACATTTGCATTGAGCCACTAAACAAATAACGAGCCTGCCATACAGTAGACAGGTGCTGTGGGTGAGCAAAATGAGGGCAGAATGGGAATTCCGCCTTTTATTGGGAAGGGGATTCCACCGTCTGGAGCTACCAGCCAATGACATTGGCTGGGGGCTCCAAAACTCCAGACAGTGCAACATCTCCATACCAAACACTGCAAGCAATCCTCTGATGGACCCTAGATTGCAGTAAATCAGGGGTTTTGTCCATCGGAAGGACAAATCTGTCAGTAGTGGCAAAGAGTAGCATACAGTCAGAAGGGATTTGCTCTGGGAGTTTTCAATGTTGACTCTGAATTCCATAATATCTTATGACATTCGGTCAAACATGGGAACCTCCCACTGATTACCACGCATCATTCTCTTAGCTTCAACATCCCCCTACTCTGTGGCAATGTCACCATGCTAAATAGGATACATTTGGAATGCATCTAGCAACTCAAGGCATGGCAACATGAAGCACTGAGGGCCATTGACATCGTAGAATCCCTAGAATGTGGAAGCAGGCCATTCGGCCCACCACGTCCACTATGACCCCCCCACCCCCCACCACCAAAGAGCATTCCACCCAGACCCAGACCCATCCCCACCCTATTCCTGTAGCCCTGCATTTCTCGTAGCTATCACACCTAGCCTGCACATTCCTGGACAGTATGGACAATTTCCATTGGCCAATCCAGCTAACTTGCACATCTTTGGAATGTGGGAGCCACCAGAAGAAAACCCACACAGACATGGGGAGAATGCGCAAATTCGGAAAACCAACCGAGGCTGGAATCGAACCTGAGTCCCTGGCATTGTCAGGCAGCAGTTCTAACCATTGAGTTATAGTGCCACCTCAACTGCAGCAAAATTGTACTCCAGCACAATCTGCAACCTCCCTACTCTAACATTACAGACATCAATTCAACAAAGTGTAGGAGGGCATGTTAGGAGCAGCACTAAGCATACCTAAAAATAAGGTGTCGGCCTAGTGAAGTTACGAAACAGGACTACTTGTATGCCCAACAGCATAAGCATTAACTGATAGGCAGAGCTAAGCAATCCCACAACTTATGGATAAGATCTAAGCTGTTCAGTCTTGTCACACATAGTCATGCCACATGTAGTTATGAAAGGTGGTGTTTGGAGGAGGCGGCTCCACAAATATTCCCATCCACAATGATGGAGGAGCCCAGCATGTCAGTGTAAAAGGTAAGGCTGAATCATTAGCGATAATATGCAGCCAGAAATGCTAACTACTGATCCATCTTGGCCTCCTTCAGAGATTACAGTTCCCAGTCTTCAGCTAATTCAATTCACTCCTTGTAATATAAAGACATGGTTAGAGGTACTGGATATTACAAAGGCTATGGACCTTGAGAACATTCCAGCAATTGAACTGAAGTCTTATGCTTCAGACCTTAGCCAAGTTCTTTTAGCACTGCGATAACACTGGCATTTATCAGACAATGTAAAGAATTGTGCAGGTACATTCTGTACCCAAAAATTAAGAGAAAGCTAATTCCCAGATAATTACTGTCCCCATCAGTTTACTCTTGTTTATGAGTAACATGATGGAAGGGGTCATCAATAGTACTGTCAAGCCATACTTGCTTCGCAATAGCCTGCTTTCTCATACTTAGTTTTGGTGCTGCCCGGATGATTTGGCTTTTGACTTCACAACAGCCTTGGTTCAAACACTGAGAAAAAGGTCTTCATTCTAGAGATGAGTTAAGAGTCTTTACCTTTAACTTCAAGGCCACATTTGACTGAATGTAGCATTAAGGACCCCCAGTAAAATTAGAGCCAATCTAATCAGGAAACATTCTCCATTGATTGGAGACATTCCTGTTGCAAAGGAAGATGGTTGTAATTGTTGAAGGTCAATCATTTCAGCTCTAGGACACTTTGCAGGAGTTCCTCAGGGTAGTGTCCAAAGTCCAAGCATCTTCAACTGCTTCATCAATGACATAGCCACCATCATAAGGTCAGAAGTGGGGATATTTGCCAATAATTGGTCAATGTTCAGCTCCATTTGTGAATCCTCAAATACCGAAGAAGTCCATGTCCAAATTTAGCAAGACATGGACAATATCCAGGTTTGGACTGACAAGTGGAAAGCAACATTTTCACCACATAAGTGCTGGCAATGCCCATCACCAATAAGACAGAATCTAACAATCACCCTTTGACATTACCATCACTGAATCCCTCACTATCCACATCCTAGGGGGTTACCACTTACCAGAAACTGAACTGGGCCAGCCACATAAATACAATGGCTATAAGAGCAGGTCAAAGTCTAGGAATCCTGCAGCAATTATATAATGCCTAACTCATAAAGCCTGTCCAAGTCAGGAGTGTGATAGAATGCTACCTTACCCCCCATACCCCACCCCCCACCTTGCTTGGATGAGAGCAGTTCCAATACTACTCAAGAAACTTGATACTATCCAGGACAAAATAACAGTTTGCTTGACACCACATTCACAAATAATGATTCCCTCAACCACTGACACACAGCAACAGCAGTGTGTATCATCTGTAAGTTGTACTGCAGAAATTCATCAAGGCACCTCAGAAAGCACTTTGCAACCCCATGGCCATGACCATTTAAGACAATGGCAACAGATGCAAAAGAGCACCACCACTTGCACATTTCCTTCCAAGCAACTCAACACTGACTTGGAAATATATCACCATTTCTTTAGTGTTACTGGTCAAAATCCAGGAATTCCGTCTCTAATGGTATTGTGGATTTACACACAAGACATGGAATACAACGATTCAAGTAGTAGCCCATCACCAACACCCCCTCCTCAAAGACCCCACTAGGTTGGGCAATAAATCCTGACCCAGTTAGCAATGCCCACATACCCTGAGCAAATATATACCATTATTCTTTAGGATTCAGCAGAGTACAAATTGTATTAGAGTATATTGAGGATCGGCTGTCTGACAGAAGGCAGAGAGTTGGGATAAAAGGTTCTTTTTTGGAATGGCAGCTGGTGATGAGAGGTGTCCTGCAGGGTTCAGAGTTGGGGCCGCAGCTGTTCACGTTATATATTAATGATCTGATGAAGGGACTGGGGGCATTCTAGCGAAGTTTGCCGATGATACGAAGTTAGGTGGACAGACAGGTAGTACTGAGGAAGTGGGGAGGCTGCAGAAGGATCTCGACAGTTTGGGAGAGTGGTCCAGGAAATGGCTGATGGAATTCAACGTGAGCAAATGCGAGGTCTTGCACTTTGGAAAAAAGAATAAAAGCATGGACTACTTTCTAAATGGTGAGAAAATTCGTAAAGCCGAAGTACAAAGAGATCTGGGAGTGCTAGTCAAGGATCCTCTAAAGGTAAACATGCAGGTTGAGTCCGTGATTAAGAAAGCGAATGCAATGTTGTCATTTATCTCAAGAGGGTTGGAATATAAAAGCACCGGTGTGCTACTGAGACTTTATAAAGCTCTGGTTAGGCCCCATTTGGAGTACTGTGTCCAGTTTTGGTCCCCACACCTCAGGAAGGACATACTGGCACTGGAACGTGTCCAGCGGAGATTCACACGGATGATCCCTGGAATGGTTGGTCTAACATACGAGGAACGGCTGAGAATCCTGGGATTGTATTCATTGGAGTTTAGAGGATTAAGGGGAGACTTAATAGAAAGTTACAAGATAATTCATGGCTTGGAAAGGGTGGACGCTAGGAAATTTTTTCTGTTAGGCGAGGAGACTAGGACCCGTGGACACAGCCTTAAAAATTAGAGGGGGTCAATTCAGAACAGAAATGCAGAGACATTTCTTCAGCCAGAGAGTGGTGGGCCTGTGGAATTCATTGCTGCAGAGTGCAGTGGAGGCCGGGACACTAAATGTCTTCAAGGCAGAGATTGATAGACTCTTGATGTCTCGAGGAATTAAAGGGTTCGGGGAGAATGCGGGTAAGTGGAGTTGAAATACCCATCAGCTATGATTGAATGGTGGAGTGGACTCGATGGGCTGAATGGCCTTGCTTCCACTCCTATGACTTATGGTCTTATGGTCTTATATTAATGCTCTATTTGCACTTGCTTCTGAGTACTGGGCCTGAAATTTTAATCAGCGATCATAACTAGACATTTTAGTTACTTCCTAGCTATGACCTCACTCATACATCACAATTTTCTAAGTTTCAAGCAACCAAAGGCCAGGAAGCAGAATCACCACTCAATCCAGGAAGGCAAATGAGAGGACTAAATGGCAAACTCTCCGAGGGATGGATGGCCTAGTGCTGCAGCTATGGCCCAGTGGTTATTTACCACTACAGAGGTGGGGATTCCTTGTGTGATCAAGTACTATCCTGATGTCATCCTGTTCCGAGTCCATACAGGTCAATGTGGGTTGCCTGCCTTTCCATTTGGAAAGTTGATTTGATGTGAGATTGAGTCTTAATAGACTCCTTAATTACATTCAATAAAAGGAAAAGAGCTTATTAGTGGGTCACCAATCTGGCACCAAACTACTGTCCCTCTGGATCAGACCTCTGATGGATTTAAAAGTTCTGTCTTTGATGTCAATGAATCTGACATGCCATCATCAAACCCAAGTTTTACAGCCACCATTCGGCTCCACTGATGGTCTGCAACAAACTAGCCCTATATATGCACACATTTTCCCAACAGCCCCAACCCAAAATGCTAACTGTTAACATTAAGGGAAATGTATGTGGGATTTTGGTTCACATTAAAGGATTGAGAAGAATGTTGAGGAAGTACCTCAATGCAGTAGAAGGAGTTATGTTTATTTAACTTGTCTTTAGTACACCTTGAAATCAGATAAAAGCCTGGTTTTTCCATCAATTCCTTCACACCCCAAATCAACTTGTATTGAATGGAAAGTGAGCTTTTCACAAATAAATGCAGAATCTTTTATAGTTCTATCCTTTAATGCACTCCAACAAAAAGTGTGCATGATGTCAGAGAAAATGAAAGCTTTAGTCGAACTAACTTTTCATTAAAATACAACTCTTGCTCACTGGTATTAAATGTATCAGCAAAGTATATTTTAAAAACCACAAAACTCAAAAAAATGCAAATTCTATTAGGAAATTAAAGGAGATAATACTATGGAGTTCAAAGTCTGGATAAGTGCAGAGAGTCAATTGGTAATGATTTTTCCAAGTGTGAAATACGATTTATAAACACTGGAGTGCACACAAGTAAAAACAATTGTCAGAAATGAGTCAAGAATTTCTTTTTCCTCTGTCCACAATGTTTTACCTTCACAGGTGAGAAACATCTTTCAGTTCTGAGTCTGTTGATCACAGATTCCTACCAGTTCTTTTGCAACACAGGAAAAGGCTGTTTGAACGACACAGCAAAGCAAAATGGTTAAATTTAAGTAAAAGAGGACATTGAAATTAGTTAATCACTGAACAATTTTTTTTAAAAATCAAGAATCACATGCATGGTGGGTCAGTGGTTAGCACTGCTGCCTCACTGATCCAGAGAGGCAGGTTTGATTCCAGCCTCCAGCAACTATCTGTGTGCAGTTTGCATATTTTCTGCGTGGGTTTCCTTTGGGTGCTCCAGTTTCCTCCCTTGGTCCAAAGATGTGCAGGTTAGATGGACTGGCCATAGTGTCCAGGGATGTGTAGGTTAGCTGGATTAGCCATGGAAAATGCAGGGTCACAGGGATAGGGTAGGGGGTTGAGATAGATGGGATGCTCTTCGAAGGGTCAGTGTGGACTTCTTGGGCTGAATGGCCTGTTTCCACGCTGTAGGGATTCCATGATTTGTCCAAGAAAGATGAAACAAGTGAATTAAAGGAAAAAGTATGTTCATTAATTCCTAGCACAGGCTCAAAATAAATAATTCTCTTCCCATACTTACTAGCAAACTGATTAGCATTGGGAAGACTGGCTAAAATGTGTACCATTTAATTTCTAAACTTCACAATTGGGAATTATCTTTCAGAGACTGGTGTAATTGCTAAACAAAAAGATAATATTTTGTTGCCTGGTTATAGCAACAGATAAATATGATTCATACAGTTCTTTAATTATGTCATAAGTTGGCTCAGTCAGCTTTATTCTCCATGTACTACACTGGTACAGTATTGCCAACACAGCAATTCGTGAAACAAGCAGCAAAATTACTTCTCATGAGATCTCTGTGCTCATATCTGGGTCTGTACCTTAAATAGAATAGTGTATCTTTTTGACAAAGCTTCTTGCCATATGCCCTTATCTCTTCCTAATGATGTTTGCTGTTATTATCATTATTTCCCCTGAAGTACTATACACTATTTTACTGCAAATTGACAAGACCGAGTACATACTCAAGCTAGCTAAAGCTGCTCATCAGAGACAAGTACAGAATATTATAGGAAACACACATCTACACCCACACAGTTTGTTTCTAAGCAGCTCAGTTCTCCAGAACACTAAGTCTTTCCACACTTATGCAAAAAGACTGGCTTTTTGCCAAAGCTTGGCTTCTGTTCAAGTGCTCAATCTGTTTAGAATTCCCAGGTGCAAATGTATTTTCAAGCCTATTCGTGGTTATTTGCAATTTCTCTGCTTATTGCTTTGAAATGTGAACAATCAGCTTGCTGCATGTTGCAAAGTTTTTCCACATTAGGTAATTTTTATATGGTCATGGGCTATCAATAAACCATTCACAGACACAATAATCATGCCTTCCTGGGACAATTTCAGTGATGGCTATGTTACTCAAATATTTCGGAAACATGCATGTGCAAAGTGTATATATAAGCATTAAGTAGAAGTTGTACTACATTACAGGTTCTATCCAGCCCAGCTGGTAAAACACAACAATACTATTTCTAAAATTAATAGCTATCAGTCTGTCTATCGAAAACTTGGGCTCAACACTCCCAAAATGATAAACCCGAAGATTCCACTCTTCCTTAAGCACACTATTTCCTCCTTTTCCTCATTTATAGATTCCTCTCCTTAAAAGAAATATAAGAAAAAATGTATAGCTGAAGACCCTTTTACGTCCCAAGAAATTGCTTTACAATCAGTTGATTACTGATTAGATGTCGTCACTGTTCTTAAGGCAAAAGCAATACCAACTTACACAGAAGTCCTCAAACAGGAAATATGCAACTCATTTGTTTGAATGGCACTGGTTGAAAGAGTGGATGTTGACCTAAGTATGAAAGGATCTCCATGCTCGTCATCAAATAATGAAGTTAACGTTTTCTCCAGCGATCAACTGAAAAGAACAAAATTATCACCTCAGTCTCCCACTATAAACACTGCACATCTGCCACTAAATCTACTGTCATCACATTGCCCTCCTTTCAGCTGCTCACTCAGGATAAACTACACCATGAAAACTTTTGATTTCTGTCCAATTCTCAGCTCAACTACGATCTAATGCCCTAAGCTCAGCTATATTAAACCTGAAATTCATCCTAAAGATTAATTTCTTCACTGTTTTGCTAACTAATCTTCCATCATATACAATCTCTAACAATCTTTAAAACTCTCAGTAAACCTGCCTTGTCGAGGATCCTGCCACTTCCTGATATCCAATCTCTGCTTCCCCACAAAGGGATTTTAAAACCTTCTTCCTTATGCTCAATCCTTCCTTTCCATTTATCTCATCAACTCTTTCCAGTCTTATATTCCATGACACAGCATTGGTTTGGGCAGTGCTCTGGTGTGTCCTCCCTTCCGCTGCCTCACAGTACCAGGGTTTGATTCCACCCTCAGGCAACTGTCTGTGTGAAGTTTGCACATTCTCCCTGTGTTTGCGTGAATTTCCTCCACATGCTCCGCTTTCCTCCCACAGTCCAAAGATGTACAAGTTAGGTGGATTGGCAATGCTGAATTGCCCAGAATGTCCTGTGATGTGTGGGCTAGGTGTGTTAAACATGGGAAATGCAGAGTTACAGAGATAGGGTGAGGGGGGGATGGGTCTGGGTGGGATGTTCTTCACAGGTTGGTATGGACTCAATGGACCAAATGGCCTCTTTCCACACTGCAGGGATTCTATGATCTTACTTGGCAATATGAGCTTCAGCTGTCTTAGCCTTATTTTCTCAATATCACTGTCCACTCCTTGTCTCTTCACCCATAAAAGTTTCGTAAAATTAATCTTTTTGACAATGCCTTCAGTCATCCCTTTCATATTCTCTCTGTTGTCCTTTTAGGATGTCTGTTCCTTCGGGCATTTTAACCCGAAGGCCTTGCGATGTATTTTTTCCTGCAAAAATACAACATTACTTCTATTGTTTATGTAGAATATCTGATAAAAATAACAAGGTGGGAACAATGACCAAGGTTGAGGGTTGATCTCTGCAATGCAAGAAATCTGTTCATTTGCTCATAGTTGAATGACTACTGAAACTTCAATGCCTGAGATGACATCCAACTTTTGCACTAGCTAGCTCTTCACATCAGGCCCTTTCTGGTATGACAACTGCATTCTGTAAGAGGCAGTGGTGGTGGAGTGGGTGGGGGTGTGAGAGAGCTAGGGGTTGGGTACGTAGATTTCTGCTCAATTGGCTGGATGAGCAGTTTGCAACGCATGGTTCAATTCCTGCACTGGTTGAGGTTACCATGAAGGACTCTCCTGCTCAACTTCTCCCCTCACCTGAGGCATGGTGACCCTCAGGTTAAACCACCACTAGACTCTCTCTAATGAAAGAGTAGGGCTATGGTCTTGTAAGACTATGGTGACTTTACTTTCCCTTATTAGGCAATAGAAGATAAGCTGCTAAGAATCTTTTTTGTTAAAGTCGATTGTTGATGAGAGATATGACTGTTATCTTTTGATTTTCTGAGGAAGTAGCAGAAATAACAATGTTCCTTTCAATGAGGAATGAATAAATTTTGGCTGGCTAGTCTGGGAATAAATTCTGGATGAAATGGGCTCAATGGATCAAATGATGTATTATCACTTTTAATCATGGTTTTAAATTCTCCCCAATTTCACTCTTCCCTATGTCTGTAATTGTCTCCAGCTTTCCAACCTTCGAAAGTAACAGTTCCTTTAATTTTGGTCTCTTGAGTACTCCTGATTTTAATTGCTCTATTGTTGGTACTTAGCTGCTGGTACTTACCATTGTCTACCTAACAGTCTAATGTCCTCTCTAAAACCCTCTAGCTTCTTTCAGTTACTCCTTAAAACCTGCCTTTTTGACCAAGCTGTTGGTGACTTGTCCTCCAGCTGAGTGTAGCTTAGTGTCATATTGTTGATTGTCAATGCTCCTGTGAAGTTCAGCTGAAGGTCTTACTCCAATAAAGATCCTATTTAAATACATGTTGTTATTTTCAGTAGTGAGTTCTCCTCTTTGAGGCAGAAAGTCGTAGATTCAACTCTGAATCAAGAGACTTGAGCACAAATAAAAGCTGACAGTCCAATGAAAAAACTGACAGAGTGCTGAACTTTCAAACCATATATTAATTTATGTCCTTAATTGCCTTCCCATATAAAAGGTCCCATAATACTATCTTGGAAAATTGCAAGGATATTCCTGCTTGTTTCCTCATCAATAGTTATTGCCTAGCAAATAAAATAAATTATTTGATCACAACATTGCTCTTTGGTAGAACTTTTGATGTGTGAAGGTTTACACCTCTTTGTTTCAAACAGTACTACATTGATGATAGTGGCTTTAGACCATCTGGATTTTGTGTATGATGCTATAAAAATTGAAGTTTTTCTTTATTTTACAGACTTGTAGTTTTTACATTTTGGGTCAGATGTCTGCATCATCAACTGTCAGGATTCAAAAAAGATCAAAGTCAAAGGGATGTTCTCAGAAGCATTGGATATGTTATTAATGAACTTACAATTCAAATGAAATATGCTAATGATTGTTGCTTTCAAATGCTTCACTTGCCAAAAAAGCAACTTAATGTGGTTGAAAGCACATTTTTCACATTTCTTTTAACAGCATCAACATTTCAAATTCCACTTGTTTCAATATTTCAAATCTTCCACCTTCTAGTTTCACTCCTCCTTGAAAATTTGCAAATATATATCATGAAGACAAAAAATAATTTTCTATTCCATTTAAATGCCAACCTAGAAGCGTCCCAATAAGTTAAGAACATTGTATTTGTGATTCTCACTTCTTGAAATAGGGCCAGAAGGCATTTACCTTTTCAGACAATTTGTGTATAACTTGCTTGTTTAATGAAGAGTGCAGACAGAATTCCACTCCAATCACTTGTAGATTAATGCAAAATGTTTCATTCGGAAGAACACTGAATTATAATTGTGCATCAAGATTCATCTGATGCTTGAAAGCTTATTAGTGGACTTAAATTCATTTGAGAAAATACTTCGCATACAGAGTTACACAGCACAGAAATAGACCCTTAGGTCCAACTAGTCCACGCCCACCATTTTCCAAAACTAAACTAGCCCCACTTGCCTATGCATGTACTTCTCCAAATGTCTTTTAAATGTTGTAACTGTACATAAACTCACCACTTCCTCTGGAATTTCATTCCACAAACAAACCACTCTCTGTGTAAAAAAATTCCCCTTCACTTCTTTTTGCAATGTTTCTTAATCTTGTTGGATTTTGCTCTAAATCCAAGTTTCACACAGCCCTAAATATTTTAACTATCTATCAAACTATACACCCCCCATTTATGTTTTTTTTGTCTTAACTGATCCTTTTTGTGCTTTGCTGTTCATTAATAATGGACGTGCACTTTCCTCTCTCGTTATCCCCCATTTTGTCCATTAATTTCTGGTTCCTTTGTCTTCAACTATCACATTCCTCCTCATGTTCCTCTTTGCCACATCTTTTCTTATCGCTTGTGTACCTCTTTTACCTTCATTTCTTACTTGCCCTCTCCTTCATCCACTCTGTCTTATGAATTTGCTTTCCTGATCACCTTTTGCTCACTCAAGTACCAAAAATACTTCTTCTACTAGCCTCCTGCTCAGAGGGACACAAATGATAATCATGAAGAAAAGTAAACTATGATTGCACTTTCTTTGAGGACCCCTAATACTAAATAAGGAAGCAATCCGAGTTTACCAAACAAGGGTCCAAATGCACGATTTACATCAGGGAATTGTTTAAAATTAGTACAAAATGGTATCAAAAGTATTTTCTGCAGAAACACTCAGCAACACTTAGCCATTCAGCAAGAATATAGTCCACCTTCTGTCACTAGTGTGAAAGGATATTTAAATAGAAAATAAAAACTCTTGTTATATTTATCTGCAGAGAACCAAATGCTTTCATGGAAAGAAATAGTTCAGTCCCGGCAAATTAAACTCTGCATTTACCATAGAGTAATATTTTTAAAGAGAGGCTTTTGATTCCACATCTTAAAATACAATCATATAGAATTTTATTTAAAAATAAAATAAAAGCTAGGTGGAGTAGAGCCAATTGCTTCTTAATAAATCCACTTTAATCACTCGTGAATGTACAGTGACATTTGCACTCAAATGTTGCATCGATCTGCTGCTACACGTAGGTTAATTTTAAATCATGTTTAATTCTCTCAATGACCGATACAAGAGAAATCATTTATGGGAATGACTGAGTCAGTCAATTGAGTTGTTTGAGTCTTGTGCCTCCAATGTGTAAGATAGCTGTAGTCATTAGTTCAAAACCTCTTGGGTGGACTTGACACAGGACCCTCACAGCTGATAAATCTCATCTGTCAGGTTATGTTTTCTCTGAGTTGGTTCTCTGACAAGAATATGCTGACCTTTTTAAGGCACTATCTTGTGAGACTATAATATGGATTTCATCAAACTCATTAGGAGTTCTAACTATATAAAAGTTTGCACAGCCTCTAAGTCACCCTCTTGGACTGTGCCAAGAGTGCAGCTATGAATAAGTCAAACTCCTTGACAAAATTGCATTTGTAGCTTTTTGCATTGGGTGTATGAACATTACTGGTTGATAACAGGTTTTCAAATTGATGTAAATAGAAAGGCCACAGAAAAAACACTACATCAGCAAAATATAACCACTATCTCATGGTTCGGCACCTTTATTGAGGAATACAGAATATTTAAATTCTAAATAAATGCACAGTACAGAAGTCTCAATGTGTTAGAATTTCATCTTTCCAATTTGTTGATATTTTATTGTAAGTGCAATTTCTGACTATTTTCTATTGCAATCATTATAGCGGGCAAGTTGAGGTTAATCAGCATGTAAGAGGGAATATGACAGAACATACGATATAGGTACAATGTAAAATCACACAAATGTTACAAGTATTAGTGCTAATCTAATTCATGAAGGATGGAAGCATAAGCAAACAGCTGTTTGTCTTTGTTTTTTGGAGCCTCACATTTCCATTACTTCTCCAATCACCCATGCATGGAGATTTTCACCACTATCTAATGTCCCTTACTTTATATGCTGTTTCAGGTCGACCTGTATGGAGTACTAACATTGCATTAGAAAAAATTCCTCTATTACAAAATATCATTTCAAGTTCTTTTTCTAAGCCATGGAGTAAAAGCTCACATAAATATTATCCATTTGCTACTAACTTCTTGAGCCTTAACACATTCATTCATAATGAATAATGCTTTCACATTGTCTCTAATCTTATCTCATTTCCCCATCTCATTACTGATGCAAATTTGATAGGTTGAATTGCCCCTTCAGTTTCCTATTTCTATAGTTCTCCAGCTGCCTAAGCAGAAATAAATACCTCTGAACCAGTGAACTAACAATGAATTTTGTGATGTCAAAACGATGTCTGAATATCCCAGTTATTTCACTGCTAAGGTTATCTTGGCTTTGTGCACCTTGTTTTGGTGGCATTCCTTTGTATTCCATTTGAACTGATACTAGTTGTGGGATATCATGTCTATTCAAAAAAAAATTATCATCAAATAAGAGTTGTGTGGATGTTTCATATTGTCAATTGTGAAAATTAATGTAGTTTATAACATACCTCACCAAGTCTTTGAGGAGGTCTGATTTAGCTTTTAAAGCACAATGAAGGTGTTGGATTTTGTCTGGATCTATAAGTTGCTTGAACTGTAACAATGAAGAAGCAGGAGGCATCAGTACAAAGAACAAAAACATAAGTTAGATGATAGCTAGGCTCCCCCACCACCCCCCAACCAACAGAAAATTAGCAAACTCTGGGATGAAAAACCTAAAATTGTGCGAAGTATGGATTCACTATAAATGAAAGGAAAATACATTCTTGAGAGTTAAAACAACATCCAGTTTTACAAGCTAGGTTGGGGATCATTGTAATTGGTGTTACACCTATATGTTACTTAATTGCCAGTGTTGGAGAAAAATCTCCCTGAATCCTGTTCCATAACAGGTCTGAGGGTTTTATTCTGCCTTATCTACCTCTCCAGGATACTGTATGTTCGGGAAGGAAGACGATGATTCATGTTGTCTTATAGGGACATTGGTTGGCCTCTTATCTATTACTTAATCTCATTTGAATCTAAAGATGCATATGTCCTTCTCCCTAAGAAATAAGCTACTTTGAGATGGCATTTCCTTTAATGTTCATAATTTCAGAGACATCATTGTTACCAGAATAGGATGCAATTTTATTTAAAACTTAAACATTTTCTACTAAGCATTTCCTCAGCAACGTTAATACCTTTCAGTAGCCTTACAATCAAAAGATCTGTCCAATATTAGAGCAATGACAGTTAGTCATTATTCAGTCACCCAGTCACTAATTATTCAAGAATGACTGTAAACCAGTCACAATTTTAACGAGCTACTTGAAGTGACATCTTCTGAAAGTTAACAACTGCTCATACATATAGATTTGGTATGTTTGCCCCTAGTAAAGATCAACAAAAGCAATTATTTCTGATACAATTTTTGTTTATAAGCAAGACTGATCTTTCTTGACAGATAGGCAATCTTTTTAGTGTAGAAAACATTAATCATCAAAAAGAATTGGTTATTCTCCTTTGCAGAGCAACCAATCTTGGGAACGAGGTGTTGATTTTCTGCAAGAAACAGCCCTCCCACAATTAGAATCAGTTGATTTTGGCAGGTAGCTATTCAGTAACTGCATGAAAAATGGTGACAGAAAATAAGTTTAGGTTGTCACCTCGAAGATTAAAGTCAGCTAAAAAGATGAGCATTTTGACAACGACAGTGCAGAAATGTTTTCCGTAACTACAATTTAATAGAGATCCATGGATTTTGAAAGCAATCGTGCATGAACTTATCTTCGAGGCAGATGAAACAAATGCATTCACAACTGAATACATTGCAATCAAAAATGTAACACTATCTGTTCAAGAATTATTTTAACTGAGAAATTGACAATTTCAGATAATACATAAATAAAAACCATAGTGTGCAGTACCCCTTGCAAACTTTATTTTTCATCAGAACTACACAAATCTCACTTACATAATTTTCCTCAGTAGCTATTGTTAACCATGCTGTCCAATTTTGGGAAATCCAATTAACACTTTAAGTGGTTTTAGGATGAACGTTTTACTTTTTCCTTTATTCTATCATGGGATATAGGAGTGACTGACAAAGTCAACATTTATTGCTTGTCCTGATTGCCATTGAACCAACTGACTTGCTCGGTCATTTCAGGGAATAGTTAATAATCAGCAACATTCCTTTTAGTCTGGACATAACCCTTGATTCCCACACTGATTAAACACGTCTTTCTCAGCTTTGAATTTATTTAACAACTGACCTCTACAGTAAGAAGTTCAACATATTCATCACCCTCAAAGATGAAATTCCACCCCCCATGTCCAACTTGCAAAGGTGACCTCTTACTCTGAGATTATGCCCTCTGGTCCGAGACTCTTCCACAAGTGAAAACAGCCATTCAGCATCTTCCCAAGCATCTTGTACATTTCAATAAATTCTCCTCTCATTCTTCTAATTTTCAGTGAGTACAGGTCCAACCTACTCAATCTCTCCTGATAGGAAAATCCCTCTTTGCCCAGAATCAACCTACTGAATCTTCTCTGGACTGCCTCCAATGCCGGTACATAAGGGGATTAACCATTCACAATCTCTAGATGTGGCCTGATTAGTGCCTTGCATAGCTTTGACAAGACTTCCCTATTTTTATACTCCATTCCTTTTTGAAATGAAAACCCACAATCCATTTGCCTTCCTAATTGCTTGTAGAACTTGTATGCCACCTTTTTGTGATTTATACCCAAGAATTCCAAATCCCTCTGCACTCCAGCTTTCTGTAGTCTTCCTCCATTTAAACAATATATTGCTCTTCTATTCTTCCTGTCAAACTGCAAAACCTCAAATTTTCCCATTATATTCCAGCTGTCAAGTTGTTGTCCATTCACTTAATCTTTCTATTATCCCTCTGCAGACTCATTGTGTCATCCTCACCACTAGCTTTCCCACTGTTTTTCTATCTGCAAATTTATCATAGGATTCATTTCCTGAACTTAATTCATTAATGTATGCTGAAAATAATTCTGGCCCCAGTATTAATCCCAACAGCACACCCCTAGTTAAGGTTCTCATCCTGAAAATGCCCCTGCTCCCAACTCTGCCTTCTATTAGTTAGCTAAACATCTACCCACATTAATAGACTATTAACAACATGATGGTTCTTCTCTTATTATGTAGTCTTTGTGTGTGGTACCTTCTTGAATGCTTTTTGGAAATACAAACATATTGCATTCACTGGTTCTCCTTTATCTATCCTGTTTGGTACCTGTTCAAAAAACTCTAATAAATTTGTTAAGTAAAATTTCCCTTTTATGAAGCCATGTTGACCTGTCTTTGTTTATATTATGTATTTTTCTATTTTCTGCTGTTACATCCTTTATAATGGACTGTAACACTTTCCGACAACCCAAATATTTTCCCATGTGCTGTGGTACATTTGAGCCAGCAGAAATTGATAACTTAATCCCATCACTCTAGGTTTGTCTCAGGTTTTCAAAGGACGGTGCAATAGCCAATTGAGCTGGTCAGCTTCTCAGGCTTTATATTTAATGGCCTTCTACATGAATCACAATGGACGTCTTGTATTCATACAAATTTTAAACCTTTCTGTAACGTTTATGTTCACAAAATATTTATGTAACAATATTTCAAATGGCAATTTTTAAATTTCAAAAAAAACTATCTAAAGTGATGTTATCTTATCCAAGATAGAGCAAAACTACATTGCAATGCCAGCTAGTGAAAATTGTAATGGTGAAAATTGGATCAATCAGCACATATACTCCTGAAAAGATGGCAATCATATTTGTAACTGTGCTATTCAAGAGCAATTACCTTTAAACTTGTTCAGGTTCTCTTGTAAATGATATTACTGGTGACCATCTGCAGTAATAAGCTTAGAAAATACTTTATTTTTTACTAAGAATACAGTATTTTCACACGACAGCCACTGGCATCTATTATCCAGTTTATTTCTGTGTTCCTACCTCAAAAAAAAGCATGCATTGAACTTAGAATAGCTCTATTTTACAGCCAACATAAATTCATTTGTTCTTTTTTGCAATGCTCTTCTCTTTTTGCTAAGCCATCTGTGTTATTCCAATATTTTTATTCCAATGTATTAGTTACTTATCTATGTTTTTGATCCGAAAGCATTCTAACTTTAATTTTCAGGTCTCAATTACAGACAATGCTGCTCCTCCAGGTTTGAGGAACTTTTAGAAAATGAAAAACATAATTTGTCTCGGCATTCCGTTGCCAGGATCTTTGATGCTGCCACAGCTTTGCCTGGTAGATTGAAGATTATGCATGCCTAAATCAGTCTGATTATTAAATAAGATTTACCTCCCAATGATCATCAGGATATGATGCTCTCTGATAAGTTAGGCTCTCTCGCTACTGGGGCATGCAGCCTTTCCTTTCCTGAATATAGACAAGTAAAAATGACACCCCTGCCAGAAAAGTGATGGAACAAGGGCCCGAGAGAAATTTATATTATTTGATATTAAGCATCTTCATAAAAGTTTAATTGAAAGAGGTAAGTCATGGCAGGAGAGCTCAAAGCCATGGTTTTGCTCCTGCTGCTAAATGTTTCCAGTGCCCAGCATATGTGCAGCATATCTCCAGCTGCAGCTCCTGGGAGCCCAGGTTTCAGAGCTGGAGAAGCAGATGGGGACACTGGAACATCCTCAAAGCTGACAGAATTGTAGATAGCACATACAGAGAGATGGTTACACTGTAGGCTAAGTCCACACCGGCAGAGGAAGAGGACTAGGCAGGCAGTGCAGGAATCCCCTGTAGCCATTCTTCTGAAGAACAGATACACCGCATTGCATGCTGTTGAGGGGAATGGCCTCTCGAGGCAAAACAACAACAATCAAATTCATGACACCGTGGTTGGCTGTGCTGTATAGGAGAGGAACAACAGTGTGGAAATGCAACTATCATAGTGGATTCAATGATAAACAGAATACATAGATGTTTCTGCGGATACAAATTAGACTTCAGGATAGCATGTTGCCTCCCTAGTGCTAGGGTGAATAATGGGTACAGGACATCCTGAAGAGGGAGAGTGAACAGCCAGTGGTCATGGTACATATCGGTACCAACAACAAAATAAAAAGGAGTGGTAATAAACACAGAATATAGGGAATTAGGAAGCAAGCTGAAAAGTAGGACCTCAAAGACAATGGTGTCAGGATCACTATCATTGCCATGTGCTAGTCAGACTAGAAATAGCAGTTAACACGTAGCTAAAGAAGCAAAAGGTGATGGAATTACATTAGTGGTTATTAAAGAAAGATATTGACGCAGACATTGTAGAATCAGGTAGAATTGAGAAGTACCAATGGGAAAAAAAAAACATCAGTGGGAGTGATATATAGACCACAAAATTATTGTGGTGATGTTGGGAATGGCATTAATCAAGAAATCAGAGAGGCTTGTGGATAAGGACCATTTGTAATTATGGCTGATGTTAAGTTGTTTTCTAGCTGCATAAAGATTGGGCGAATCAAATTAGTCACAATACCATAGAGGAAGAATTCCTACAGTGTACTTGGGATGGTTTTCTGGACCAATGCATTGTGGAACAAATTGGAGAACAGAGCATCTTGTATTGGATTTTATGAAATGAGAAAGGAATAATTGGTAATGTTATTGCGAGAGATCCCTTGGGGGGTGAGACACCATAACAGAATTCTTAATCAAGAAGTTTGGGGCAGCATGGTGGCTCAGTGATTAGCACTGCTGCCTTACAGCATCAGGGAATCAGGTTCAATGCCACCATAGGATGAATGTGGAGTTTGTACATTTGCCTCATATCTGCGGGGGTTTCCTCTGAGTGCTCCAGTTTCCTCCCACAGTCCAAAGATGTGCAATTTAGGTGGATTGGCCATGCTAAATTGTCCAAGGATGCATAGGCTGGGTGGATTAGCCATGGGAGATCAGGGTTAGGGGATAGGGTGAGGGAATGGTTCTGGATGGGATACTCTTCAGAGGGTCGGTATGGACTCAATAGGCCAAATTGCCTGCTTCTGCACTGTAGGGATTATATGATTCTATAAGATGGAGAGTGCCGTAGTTGTTTCTGAGATGCGGGTCCTGAATCTAAATAAGGGAAACTATGATGGTATAAGGCACCGACTATGACGGATTGGGAAAAGTTAATGAAAGGAATAATAGTCGATAGGTAAGAGTAAACATTCAAAGAGTGAATGGATGAACCTCAAAAGTTATTTATTCCTGTCTGCTACAAGAGTACAAAGAGTAGTGGCCAAACGGTAGCTTACAGCGGAAGTCAGAGATAGTATTCAGTGTAAAAAAGAGGCATACAAGTTGGCACCAAGAAACATTAGACTTGAGGAACAGTTAGAAGTCAGCAAAGGAGGACAAAGGGACTGATTAGAAGGAAAATAGATTATAAGAGTAAGCTTGCAGTGAACAAAAGAAGAACCTTCTATAGGTCTACAGAGGAAAACGTTAGTGAAAACTAATGTAGGCCCCTTACAGTCAGAAATAGAGATATTTATTATGGGGAACAAAGAAATAACTGACAAACTAAATTCATGCTTCACTTGTGGCTTCACAAAGGAGAATACAAATAATGTTCCAAAAATAATATGGAACACAGGGTTTAATGAGAATGAGGAACTAAAACAACTTGTATTAGTAGAGAAATATTGTCGGAAAAATTGATGGAATTGAAGACTGATAAATTCCCAGGGTCTGTGATTCGACATCCTAGAGTACTTAAAGAAGTGGCCTTAGAAATAGTGGATCATTGGTGGTCATCTTCCAAGAAACCATGCTCAACAAATCTACTGGAATTCTTTGAGAATGTAACTAATAAAGTTGATCGGAAGAGTCCGTGTATGTGACTTATTTGGATTTTCAGAAGGCTTTTGTCAAAGTCCCACATAAAAGATTAATTTATTAAACTAAAGCACATGGAAATGGGGGCAGTGCATTGAGATAAATATAAAATTGGTTAGCAGACAGGAAACAAAAGGTAGAAATAAATGGGGAAGAGAAATCTCTGTTCTGGACCTGGGTGGCTGGATACTGAAATACGAGCTCTGATTTCTCTCCAAATACAGGACCTGCTAACATTTTCCACTAATTTCTGTTTTTGTTTCTGATTTCCAGCATCCACAGTTATTTTTTCTTTAAGGAATAAATGGATCTAGTGTGACTATTGGGGTACAACAGGGATTGGTACTAGGACCTCAACTATTCATTATATAGGTTAATGATTTAGATGAGGGAATAAAAAGTAATATCTCAAAATTTTCAGATGTCTCAAGGCTAGATGGAAGAGTGAGCTATGAGGAGGATGCAGAGATGCTTCAGTGTGACTTTGACAGCAAAAATAGAAAGATAGATCATTATTTGAATGGCTGTAAATTGAGATTGGGAAATATTGTACAAGGCCTGTGTGTCCTCAGGTACCTGCTGCTGGAAGTAAGTGTACAGGTGCAGTGGACAGTAACACAAACTGTATGTTGGCCATCACAACAAGAGAATTTGAGTAGAAGAACAAAGACTTCTTTCTGCAATTATAAGAATATTGGTGCGGCCACACCTGGAAAATCGAGTGCAGTTTTGGACTCTTTATCTGAGGAAGGATGTTCTGGCTTTTGAGGGAGTGCACTAAAGTATGACCAGACTGATCCCTAGCATAGCAGGGGTGACATATAAGGTGAGATTGAGTCAGTTAGCATTGTATTCACTGGAGTTCAGAAACCTATAAAATTCTAACAGACCTACACAGGAAAGACACAGGAAGAATGTGCCTGAAGGTGGGGATTCTCGAATCAGAAGTTATAGTTTAAGGGTAAGGAGTAAACCTTTTAGGATTGAATAAAGAGAAATTCTTTCATTCCGAGGGAGGTGAGCCTGTGGAATTCACTGACACAGAAATTGGTTGAGGCCAAAACATTATGTGTTTTCAAGGAGGTAGATATATCTCTTGTGGCTAAAGGGCTCAAGGGATATGGGGGGAGGGCAGTATTAGGGTATTCAGCTTGATGATCTGCCATGATCATGTTGAATGTTGGAACAGGTTGAGCAGCCTACTCTTGTTCCTATCTTCTATGTTTTTAAGCATTGTTCTCAACCATTTTAATGTACTCCCTGTGTAAAGGAGAGATTAGATTTAAAAATCAAACCCTTCAGCTTTTCCAAGACTAAGAGGTTTCAGTGAGTGCATCAGACCCACTCTGAGAACTCTCAGTCTTTTAAAGTAATTGTTTTGCATTGGAGCTTTTTTAATAGACTTGATATTGTCTTCCAGACAGGCACCAAAACAGAATGCAGTAAACTAGGTATAGCTCTACTAGGTCCATGTACAAAGTTTAGATTGTAATTCCAGTTTTTCATTCATGCTAATTTTTTCAAACAGCACTTAAAACTGCTAATGGCTCTTAAAAACCTACTGTTTACAGTTTCCAGAATCTTTCTCCACTCAGTTGCATTGAACATATATCCATGCATGGTATTTACATCCTTGGTATTGTCCCTGTGCATGAGTATTGCATTTGTCTGCACTAAAAATATCTTTTAGTCACAGGTCCATTTCTCCATATTCACTTGGAACTGCTATGGCTCCTTGAAGATATCCTTACATTACAAATATCTATGTGACAACACTTGTAGATCTCACATTCATCGTCTTCATCCATTACTAGAGACAATGAGGAGCACTTCAAGTCCCCTGTGATTCAAAGGTGTGTAATAACATCTTGGAGCAGTTGCTTTGAAAAATACCTGTGTAAAAGTGTATACATTTTCGGACAAAGCTGTCGCAAATACTGTATTTGATTGTCTGCTCCCTTTCCCTAAACTAAAGTAATATACTGTACTTTGGGTCTAAATTATCCAATGTTAGACTTCTGACTTGGATTCCTGGATATGCGACAGAAGCAAATTTTGACTTTTATGACTTGGCACTTTGACAAACCTCATGTTCCAAAACATGTTGTGAAGGTCAACACCAAAGAAATAGAAAGCTGCTCCTAGGGATATGTCAAGTGGTATTGTTTTGAACTGCTGTTAATGCGAAGCTGACAGCACTTTCAGTGCATCTAATTTCAGAAAAGGGCACGTTTGTTTAATGTGAAAATGAATCACAGAGCTGTCCATAGTAAATAATACAAGATCAGTAATTGCAAATAAAACTCATGGTGGTTCTACAGCAAGAATTCAAAGCTGATAAATAGGTTTCTTTTTCTAAACAGTCAGTCACTTGTAGAACCACTTGCCTGCTGAGGACCAGCTTGTCTCTCAGCAAATCCATCAACTGCATTTTAAAAAGACATTTCTATCAAAATAGTGGTCACCTCTGTAATATAAATGAAACTGATTGAAAGTCAGGGATACCACTGAATTCAGTTTCATGCTGAAAACTGCATCATTCAAATGCATAAATATCACATTTCGTATTGGTTATAGCATCTGAAGTAAATGCAATCAGCCATATTTAAGGGCTGCCCTGTCAGTTTATCCACTTAAATGACCTGCCTATCAAGCACACTAATTTTTAAGCCACAATTTAAATTCACAGTGAATTCACATTAGGGATTTCCAATTTTATAACCTTCTCTAAACTTTAAAGGAAAAATGATCAAAAGTAATTATTTGCCAATATTCATCGCTATACTCTGTATTTAAAATGTTCATAGAAATATGGATGACAGTGCTCATAAATTGAGATTTTCTGATGTTAGTTGAAACCACCGCATTATCTATGAAGTGATGATTAGTTAATTCTTGACGTTAATGGGAAAATTCACAAGTTTTGGTAGAATCTGAAATTAATTTGCTGTTAGCCACCTAGATTCAAGGGACATTGAAAATAAGCATAAGAAAAACTTCAGGATTTTGAATTTAGAGAAATATAGTTGGTAACGTATCATTTTTTCAACTCACAAATTTCCACCTTTCTGAAACATGGGGTTATTTTCATAGATGCCCAAGATTTTAAGGCAATATTGAAATAAAACATCTACAAGGCAAGTGGATAAGTGGTACCAGTAAAATCCAAAAATGGTTATTATTTATTTTCATAGTATTTGCTTCTTACTTCTGAGAACAGATAGAATTGAATGTTGATGCCAATTCAGATGGTAGCGGAGATTTACATGCTTTCCTTGTAATTAACTTCTCAGATACTCTTAAGGACAGAATGCAGAGAATGAGAACAACAAGGCTTCTTGCCACCTCACTAAGCTTGGAGTCTGGGGTTGGGCTACATCTTCTCAGCTCATTTTCTAGGAGTTCATCTGTGGACTGTAAGATAAAAAGAGGTGGTTATAAGCCCTGAGCTGTTGTCATACTTTCCAAATCTGACCCCCACTAAACTTCTGGTGTGGATCTAATCTTTGCTGAGAGTCAGCAGGCTGCAAATTGCCCAATCTTCAGGTTGCTGAGGCCTGTATAACTATTTAGTCATAACTCCAGGTTTGAAGACAACCAACAGAGTTATCCCTCATAACAATAGGAATGTCGCGAAAAAGCATCATGCATTTTGATCGCTCACTGATGCAAAAGAAATGACCGAAATGCAAGCTTAGTATCAGTTAGGAGTTACTGCAACCTATCAACAATACTGGCCCAAATTTTAACTCTCTCCCAGCTGACTAAAACGTGAATGAAAAGTAAAATGCAGCCAGTCACTTAACCTCTCCGACGCCACTGCAATCTCAGCATCCCTGTCACTCAACCCAAACTTTTGAGCGGGCAACTATGTGATTTTCAGGAAAAAGCAGGCCTATTGATTGATTAAATATACACCTATTCAAAAAGCTTTTGAAAAGCACTTCCTGTAGACAGTATCCACTGGTATACCTTGGATGCAGAGTGGTAGATGAATTGCTGAACACAAGGATAGCTTTGCCTTTTTTTTATTAACTTGTTTTGAATCATTCTGTTCAGAGATTTTACTACACACCTCTGAAATAGGTGGGACTTGAACCTTGGTTTTTTGTAATTCCAGTTTTTCATTCATGCTACAGGGTTTGGGACATTACCACCTTACCACAAGAGGAACTGCTTAATCTTAGATTGTACTGAGGTGTTGTTGCACATGTACCGATCCTAACAACTGAGGAGAATTCTATCACATACATGACGAGTGCCTTGAGGTGGAGGAGACATTATGGAGTCAGAGTGTGGGACCTTTGCCACAAATAGCCTTAGACCTGCTCTAAAAGTCATGCTAATCATGTGGCTGTCCATTTAAGATTCCAGGCAATGGCAATCCCTAAAAGATCTATGGATAGATCATGGATGTTACAGGAAGGTAGCTAGATTCACATTGGATATAGTCACCACCTAGCATGTATGCTACAAATGTTACTTTCCATTCCTCAGTCAGTGTCTAAATATTGCAAGGACTTCAAGAATGAAGGCTGGACTTCATATCTGCTGAACTGCAAATGGACACAGTACAATTCTCAGTAAATAGCACCATTTAAGACCTTATGATGGAGCGAATATCATTGATGAAAAAAAACAGACATTTGTTGGGATATGCATTCTGTCCAGAGAAATTCCTGCAAAAATAATTTATGCCTTAAATGGCTCGGTCAGCATTTATTGTCCATCGCTAGTTTCCTTGAAAAGTGGTAATAAACTGCTTTCTTGAAGTTCGGTTGGTAGACCCACTATGTCATTAAGAGAGGGCATTCTAGATTTTCCCACAACAATACTGAAGGAAAAATGAAGGTCATGCCAGGATAGTGAATGGTTGAGAGGGAAACATGCAGATGATGGCTCTGGCTTTGAATATTGCTGTCTAAAGAGTTTTGGTGAATTTCTGAAGTGCATCTTATTGAAGATACACACTGCTGCCACTGAATGTTGGTGGAGGAAAGACTGAATGTCTATGGATGTGGTGCCAGTCAAGTGGGCTGCTTAGTCCTGGATGGTGTCAAGCTTTTTGAGTGTTGTTGCAGCTACACTCAGCCAGTTATGTGAGGAGTATTCTATTACATTTCTGATTTGTACCTCATAGATAGTGGGCAGGTTTGAAGAGTCGGGAAGTGAATTACTCGCTGCAAGATTCCTAGCAAATGACCTACTCTTGTAGCCGTAGTGTTTATATGGCTTGTCCAGTTCAGTTTCTTGTCAATGTTAACCACAGGATGTAAAAAGTGGGGGATTCAGTGATGGTAAATCTATGATCGTTGCTTACTTTGTCCTCGGTGGTGCTGAGTTGCTTGAATTTTGTTTGACCAGCAGTCATACACACAAGTGGAGAATATTCTATCACACCTGATTTTGCTTTAAGATATTCCAGGAGAAAGTGAGGACTGCAGATGCTGGAGATCAGAGCTGAAAATTTGCTGCTGCGCTTTTCCAGCAACACATTTTTGCTTTAAGATACTTTGGAACTACCTGTCTCAGAAGGTGATGGGGGCAGAGTCATTGAATAATTAAAAACAGAGCTGGATTTAATGGCACAGGTAGGATATGGGATTTGAAACACTTATTAGGTCAGCCATGATCTTATTGAATGGTAAAACAGGCTTAATGGGCTGAATGGCCTACTTCTGCTTCCATTTCATATTTTCTTGCTGAGCATCAGTGAGCATCTTATTGATAAATTGGTATGCTGACAACTCCTTCCATCACTTACCTGGCGACTGAGAGTAAACTAATGGGAAGGTAATTGGTGGGATTAGAATAGTCCTGACGTTTGGGGACAGGGCCTAGCTAAAATATTTTCCACTTTATCGGTTGTTGCAACAGTAGTGAAAGAGTTTTGCTAAAGGCCATAACTGATTCAGAAGTACCAGCCTTCAGCACAATAGTTGGGATCCTGCTCTGACCTGTAGCCTCTAAAGGTGTTCAGCATACTCAGCAATTTCTTGAACTAAAACAATTTTACCTAGCTCTAAGTCAAGTATCTGACACACATGGTGGTTTGACATTAGAACGTCAGATGGCTACCAAGAACAGACAGACACCACATTTACACATAAAACTTGATGCTTCTCGTGCCCTAGGAGGCCAGAGAGGCAACCAGCTCTAAGTCGCTGACCCAGAAGGACATCAAATAAAATTGAGAATCCAAGCTATAAATGGTCAGCAATAAGTTATCCTAACTTGACTCCTAACATACAGAGTAGATTCTTTGTTGCAGTTATATGATCTGTTAAATCATTAACTAAACTTCCTGATTTTTAGGCACAGTATTTAATACCAATTATATCAGCCCAACTGATGCTGAGTATGGAGAAACACCTGAACCACCCTCATCTTTAACGGCTAGAAAGGATCATTACGTCTGCTTATGTACTTGGCGGACTTTGTGTTTAGTATTAAACGCTGCTTAATTGGATTATCGTAAGTATTAAAGAAGTGTTAGTTCATGATTTGGTTCCTTGACTGGGACAATTTATCAAGAAGCAATTATTCATTCAGTTAGTTGTGCATTGGTCCTTTGAAGGGTGGTTAATTGTATAAAAAGTTAATGTAATTTATTTAGATAACCTAAAATAGCTCAGATTTGTGCATTTAATAATTATCTAGACATGGACAGCAAATCCTTAGATAGTTATTGATGAGGAGTTCAGGTCAGAGGTATTAAAGATTGGATATCCTGTAAAATGTATGTGCTCGCTGATCATATGCTCCTTGTGCTCCCACATCAGCAGCAACAAACCTAGCTTACACTCTGGTGGTTTGAATATCTGTAAAAACAACCTGAACCCTCGCCACTGCAGGTTTGGCTATTGCAAGGAACAAAGCTCTTTTATAACGTTCAGGAAAAGTAAGAGAAAGATGAATGATGAAGTGGGACTCCAAAAACCATGCATATATAGTGTTACATTATCTGTAATATTTATTTGATTAACCAAAGCAGTATTAATAGCTAGGACTCCCAAAATGTGTTAAAGGCTAATCTCCACATGCAGCAACCAGGACTTCACCTGGATATCTGCAAGGCAGCAATTGAAGTACTGTACAGACTTTCTAAATATGGCTTCCTGGAGGCAACTGCAATGCAAACAATTTGGCATTGCAGAGTAAAATGGATCTTCCTCTTCTGGGGCACAATTATCCACACTATAAGGAATTCAATTGAAGAATACAATTTCTCATCTTCAGCTGAGATAGTCATCATTCTTTGATTTAAGACTGAACATCACAGATATTAAAGCCCACTCTCCTCTAGGCAACCACCTTTCAGTTATAGGGGACGGTATGTACAAGTGCATGTACATTTTAATTGGTAGAATTAAGAAATGAGACATTTTAACTTTTATTTGTAATTTGCTAAATACAAACACAAATCTTTGAAATCTGCAGAAATTGCATTTTGTTTAGTCTGAGATGGATTTTATTCCAATTATACATCTCATATGTTCAAGGTTTTAGGAACTCATTTCAGCAATTATTTTAACAGATCCCCAGCTTAAAATGCTTCTTACCAAAAGTGCAAGAGCTGATATAATGAAGATAAAGTTTGTTTATAACGTACTGGTTACAGGTATAACAGCTAACCAATGCACAACTGGCAGGCTTGTGGTATTACTGAAAGTGCAAATAACCCCCAAGAAAGCATTATATTTTCAGGGTAAATATGGGAATAAATAATGCTCTTTATTTAAACCTTTAAAATCTTGTTGTTTTTTGTTCAAATTGATCAAATATCCAGGGGTTAAGAAATACATTAACCTTCCTTTTCTAAAAGGTCATTGATTGCCAATAGTTAATAAAAGATAATTTGTTTTTCAGTTCGTTTTCTCTTTACCCATAAGACAAAATGTTTTACTTATTCAGGAATAGTGATACTGTAGTCAGGATTGTCAATTGATATAGTTTGGAAATAACTGTGTGTGGAAAAAAACATTACCAGTTTGGGAGTTTTGTCCAGTTCTATTGCCTAGTTTATAGCTGATAGGTCAATCTAAAATTTCTCTCAGGATTCGAGCCAGTGGCATTTATTTTGTAATCATGCAACATGCTAGATGACTTCAGGAAAACATGAGTCAGTCACATACTATGGTACTTGAATTACATTTTGGCAAAGACAGGCATAGGGTGGCAAGTTCCCTTTCCTGAAAGATGGTAGTGAACTAGCAGCTTTCATTTCTTACATTTTCTTGTTGCTAGATCATAAATGACAAGATTTATTGAATTCAACTGCATACTTGCTGTGGTGATATTTGAACTTTTTAACACATTTATGGTATCATGATGAATAGCACCATTAGATTAGCCATTCAGATGAATGTGGACTATTTGAGTAAATATTAACTAAATCCAACTATAAAATTCATCCTAAAGTATTTGTGCCAATACCATTTCAACTCATTATCTTGACTCATTTTAATATAGTACAGGGTCGTGCTCAATATGATGAGGTAATTCAGCATAGTTATGAGTTTCTGAAATGATTAGTTAACAGTTGTGGATGAGTCTTTCCAGATACATTCAAGTCTATTCCTGCACATTGCCAAATAAACTGCAGCATTCAATAAAATGTCATGCAGCAATGTCCTATGAGACAGCCATTACAACAGTGGAACATATCTGCCTCTATTTGGTCACACTTGTAATGTCAATCTTCACTTAAAATCATCACATTCATCATAGCCCCACTCTGAAGGCAAGAATTCCATCCACTGCAACCCCAAATGATTTGGACACATTCTGCAACTTCTCTGACTATGTCTTCTTCCAAGAAGAGCCTGAAGACAAGAACTGCCTTTATTGACTTATCCTTTGGCACACACATGCATCTCTCATCAAAACATCAATGACAAGCTGTTTCATGTGCACACTTGAGATCAAATCAACCACTTATACATAATTATTAAATTTTTGGAGAGGATTCTGACAGACAGGATTTATGATGACTTGGAAAACCATTGTTGATTAGAGATAGTCAGCATGGCTTTATGAGGGGCAGGTCATGCCTCTCAAGCCTTATTGAATTCTTTGAGGATGTGACAAAACATATTGATGAAGGTAGAACAGTGGATATGGTGCACTTGGATTTCAGCAAAGTGTTTGATAAGGTTTCCCATTATAGGCTCATTCAGAAAGTAAGGAGGCATGGGATACAGGGAAATTTAGCTGTCTGGATACAGAATTAGCTGGGTCATAGAAAGCCAATGGTGGTAGTAGATGGAAAGTATTCAGCCTGGAACTCAGTGACCAGTGGTGTTCCACAGGGATTGGTTCTGGGACCTCTGCTCTTTGTGATTTTTGTAAATGACTTGAATGAGGCAGTGGAAGGGTTGGTTAGTAAGTTTGCCAATGACTCAAAGGTTGGTGGAGTGGTGGATAGTGGGGAGGGCTGTTGTTGGTTGCAATGGAACATTGACAGGGAGCAGAACTGGGCTGAGAAGTGGTAGATGGAGTTCAACCTGGAAAAGTGTGAAGTGATTCATTTTGGAAAGTCAAATTTCAATGCAGAATACAGGGTTAAAAGCAGGATTCTTGGCAGTGTTGAGGAACAGAGGGATTTTGGGGTCCACATCCATAGATCCCTCAAATTTGCAATCCAAATTGATAGGGTTGTTAAGAAGTCGTATGGTGTGTTAACTTTCATGAGTGGGGTATTGAATTTAAGAGCCACAAGGTTATGCTGCAGCTCTATAAAGTCCTGGTTAGACTACACAAAGTATTGTGTTCAGTTCTGGTCGCCTCATTATAGGAAGGATGTGGAAGCTTTAGAGAGGGTGCAGAGAAGATTTACCAGGATGCTGTCTCGACTGCAGGGCATGTCTTCTGAAGAGAGGTTGAGGGAACTAGGACTTTTCTCACGAGAGCAAAGAAGGATGAGAGGTGATTTGATCGAGGTGTACAAGATGATGAGATGCATAAATAGACTGAATAGTCAAAAACCTTTTCCCAGGGCGGAAATGGCTATCACAAGGAGGCATAATTTTAAGGTGATTGGAGGAAGGTATAGAGGAGATGTCAGAGGTAGGTTCTTTACACAGAGATTGGTAGGTGCGTGGACTGCACTGCTGGCAGTTGTCGTAGAGTCAAATATATTAGGGACATTGCAGTGACTCTTGGATAGGCACATGGATGATAGTAAAATGAAGGGTATGCAGGTTAGTTTGATCTTAGAGTAGGATAATATGTCGGCACAACATCAAGAGCTGAAGGGCCCATACTGCGCTGAACTGTTCAATGTTCTATAATCAACAGTCGTTTAGATTAGAGTGGTGCTGCAAAAGCACAACAGATCAGGCAGCATCCAAGGAGCAGGAAAATCGACATTTCAGGCAAAAGCCCTTCATCAGGAATGGAGGCAGGGAGGTCAGAGAGGAGGGTGGGGGAAGGTAGCAAAAAGTACGATGGGTGGTAGGGGTGGGGATGAAGGTGATAGGTCAGAGGGAGGGTGGGAAGGGAGATTGACAGGTAGGACAGGTCATGAGGACAGTGCTGAACTGGAATCAGCAGGCTCACAACAGTAGGAGTCATCATATTTTTCAGTCCACATACCATTAAACTGCCTATCCAAAAGTCATGGCTTCTAACAAATGCTGACAACTAGGTCTTGACTTTCTAAGCTAAAAAACTTCCAGATGCTGAGAAAGTGCTCATTGAAGATTATTTTGCTAGAATCTTACTGTAAAAGTAAAGAATGCAACCAAATACTTCCAAACGCATCATATCAGCTGCCCGCTTGAACAACGTGAACAGGGAAGAACTTCATATCCAATCTTGTGGGTCATGAGTGAGTGATTGATCAATGTTAAAATATCTTTACTGTGCATTTATCTACCAGCACCACCTTCATATCTGTGGAATAAAGATTAAGATGGAAATGAATCTCAAGCAGAAATTGGCATCTATCACTGAGGGATGCACAGCCAACCCATCATAAAAGCTTTTATTCCTGATGAAGGGCTTTTGCCTGAAACGTCGATTTTGCTGCACTTTGGATGCTGCCTGAACTGCTGTGCTCTTCCAGCACCACTGATCCAGAATAGAGATTAAATGGACAATTAATACAGTTCCACAGGAATTAGTGTCAAAGCCTCAGCTAGTTACAAGCTGTATCAATGATTTAAATCAGGGAGTGAATGTATGGTAGCTAAAATTGCAGATGACATTAATATTGAAAGGAAAAGTAGTTATCAAGGATACTCTACAAATTCATAGAGATAAGTTAAACATGTAGGCAAAAAGAAAAATTGGTGGACAGAATATAATGTGGGTAAATATGAACTTTGGCAGGATGGTTAGCACATCACTTAAACGGAGAAATTTCATAACTTGATAATGCAGAGGGATGTGGATGCTCTGGTACATGAATCACAAAACATTTGTATGTAGCTACATCTATGATGAGGCCAGCAAATGTAACATTCACACTTGCTGCAAGACGAATGGAACATAAACTGAGATATGTTGCTGCAGCTGCATAGGGTTTTGCTAAGACCACATCTGAGTATTGTATGATTGTTCTCTCATTTTAAAA